>NW_019525475.1:937848-955533 GCF_002814215.2 Seriola lalandi dorsalis | reverse complement strand
GGGGTGGTGGTGGTGGGGGGGTGGCCCAGCGCTGCCTAGACAAGACTGTTGTGAGTGTGTGTTGCAGTTAGAGCAGGAATGCTATGCAGGTCTAGACTTGAACTTCCGCATTAAACAGGAAGAAGTCAACAGTCAGAGGGCCAGATGCAATCCACATCAGCACACCCAAATCTGCATGCATATGACTGACTTTTGCTGTTGAGATTTATTGGAGAATAACATTTTTAAGGGGAACTGATGTCTGTGAAGCGGCTACCTTGAAACTAACCGGTGAAACAAGGATTAAAACATTAGGAAAAAGGTGAGTTTCAGCCCTCTGCTACATTCGATGTTGTACCTTCAGTTAACGGTCAACACCCATGGCTGCTATACTTGACTTCTCTTTGTAGTTTCAGTTAGATAATGGCGCTGTTTTTTCGTGAACCGGTTGCAGCAGATTGCCTTGAGCTAGACACTGTTCATGACACAGACTGAAAATCTTCCTGTCAGATTTTGTGATTTAAAGCCTCCATTGTGATACTGACTTTGTCACATTATGTTAAAACAGGACAAAAGAAATTGCACAAAACTGTCACTGTCACCTCAGCTCTGTCTGTTCTCGTGAGATAAGGCTTAATTAGCTTGCTGTAAGACAGTCATTAGGCGTATTTTAATATGAGTGTTAGTGAGTGCTATGAGTGTTAGTTGTCTGCTTTCCAACTGGGTGTACCCGACCATAATGTCAGACTGCTGCATGACTCAATAACCACACGAAAACCGATAGGGCTGGCCTTGTATTGTAAAGCTAATTGTGCCGTCAGTTTGTCGCTGATTATAGGAACATTTTGCACATTTGGCTTTTAGAAGATGAGATTAAATCATAGAAAAATTTACTTAATTTCATATATAATGTGTCATGTAACATGTGCATTTGAAGTGATGGAAACCATTTAGGTGTTGTCAAGGAAGAAAACACTGCATTAAAGGTTAATACTGACTGTAGAATGACTCACGGGGATTTTGTGATATACACAACCCCTCCTCAGCAAACATAGATTTGATCTTGTGTATTAAATTTGTGGTTTTTATGCCCTCCAGCAACCCCCTAATTTGCCTAATT
Organism: Seriola lalandi dorsalis; assembly: GCF_002814215.2. Classification (NCBI taxonomy): domain Eukaryota; kingdom Metazoa; phylum Chordata; class Actinopteri; order Carangiformes; family Carangidae; genus Seriola; species Seriola lalandi. Next base: position 954,434 of record NW_019525475.1, on the reverse strand, counting down.
CATAGTAGAGTATCCAGTTCTGTAAACACATCTGCATGAAACCAAAGTATAGATTTGATCGAACTAAGAGAAGGAGTTTCTGTACAACATGGTAAACATGCTGTGCTTCTATACGGCGAATCACAGTTGTTGTCTGGTTTCCATTTTGCTGCCTGAAGCTTGAGTTACACATGTGCAGACTTATAAAAAAAAAAAAGAAAGGCTGAGACATATATTTGAGATTAGTCACTTGCATGCTATATTTTTAGTGTTTTATTTCAGTGAATACCAGTGCAGTGGTATTCACCGAAGCACAGTAAAGTTGTGTTTTCACAATGCATTGTGCGAGTTTTGGAGGGTTGCCAGATTTCTATGCACGAGTGTTTCCAATAATATTTACGAGTGCTGACAAATCACATATTTTTCAGAGCGGTTTCTGGAAAGAAAACAGAAATGGTGTCAAAGAAGGCAGCGGCATCCTTTTACGATAGTATTCCTTCATCCAGAGCGATATGAATATGACTCAGAGGTTTAAGGAACTTGTCACACAGAAAATGCACTTATCGAGAGAAACACGTGTGATTAAAATGGAAAACTGAGCTCACTTCGCAGCACTTTATTACATCATCATTGTTTTATTCATGTTTTGTTCTTTTTAAAGGTGTGGTTGGACATTTGGAGAAAAATACACTTATTTGCTTTCTTGCTGAGAGTTTGATGAAAAGATGAGATAAGAAGCTGCAGCAAGCCAGCTGGTTAGCTTAGCTTAGCATAAAGACTGGAAGCTGGGGGAAACAGCTAGCCTGGCCCTCTCCAATGTTAACAAAATCCACACACCAGCATCACTAAAGGGACTAAGTAACGAGATTCATCCCATTAACTGAAGGTGGATTGTGTTACCTTGGGACAGCGCTTTGCTAGCTGTTTCCAGCCTTTTACGCTAAGCTAATATAGCAACCTCCTGGCTGTAGCTTCATATTTGATAGACAGACATAAACATATTCTCCATCCAACTCTGAAAAAAATCAGCTTATTTCCCAACATATCAACCTATTCCTTTAAGTATACTCATGGGCTGTAATGACCATCAGTCTAATATGGTTGTAATGACACCGCCCTCAGGTTAACACCTCTCCTGTGGTTGTTCTGTGTTTTATTTGCAGATGTCACAGCTTACAGTTGAGGTAATTGCATTACTATACAAGTTTAATGTTTCACATGATGGGTTGGACCACATGACATTTGATTATCTATTCATGGACCATACTATACATAAACTTCAGCCTCCATTAGCAGATGCTTCTTTGCTGGTTTGTTTTTAAGATCTGAACAAATGCAACCACTCCTCCTCTCTGACTTCTCTTCTCTACATGAGAGTTGAAATCCATTTAACAGCAGCCGGCAGGATCAACTTGACGTATAACAATCATTTCTTCGCCCCTGTGCGACTTGTGAAAGTGGCATCGTGCGCTCCCGCGTTAACATGCTCCGTGTGGTCGGTGAGCAAAGAGCTGACGTGGACCACAGTCACACTCGGCTTGTTCAGAGTGAGAGCTGTTGTGTTGCGGTTGTCATAGCACAAAATAAAATGTGACACCACAGAAAGAAGAGATAAAAACTAACTGAGGGACTGAACATAATTAATAAGTGGTAATAATAGAGATTTTGAGAGGAGAATGTGTGATTTAATGTTTTTTTGCACTTTTGAGGTTGTAAATATTTACTCTTTATGTTTTGTTTAGCCATTATAAAGAATATCATATTGATAAACCACAAACTGAATTTAAAAACTAGGTTTTCAGACTATTCAAATGTGACAATATCAGTAAGTTAACAGTTACATTCAGTATGTGGGTGGATCGTGTCACCATTTCCTACACAGTGTCGACATAGCAGAAAGCTTTACCACTTCCTCAACGGGGCAAAACATTTACGTAAAGGGGTGGAGGGAGTGGAGGGAGTGGGGCCCCACTATCTCACGACAGTTGGAGAGGCCACACATACATACAAATTCTGGTCAGGATGCAGAATGATTGTGTAATATCATCATTCCCACAAACGTTTTGCAAGTTTTCGTCTACGGCCTTTTGCAGTTGATCTGCAAAAATCACAGGGTGGCCTGTACAGTTTCTCATAAGCTTCCGACCATACACCATCTGTTAGATGTTGGAACAATATCGATTCGAAACATCGTGTCACAGCGCCGCGTGAACTCTCGCCTGGAACACAATCAGTCACACTTGTCTCCTCAGCAGTGAGATTGAGGGGTTTGCCTTCCTGGTGTCTTGCAAATGTTTTTCCTCCTCCTCCTTTCGCTGGATCTTAACGTTTACTGAACTGCGAGTTACACATTATTAAAGATAATATTCTCTTATACCTAATGTGCCACAGCAGCAAAAACAAATCTTCTAGGTTAGTGGCTGACAGTTCAGTAAAAGGGAGGACTATAAAAAAACAATATCTCATGAGTGAGTAGTAGAGACGAGGTCACAGACCATTACCATGACCTAACCACACCAGACGTTTACTCGACCATAGCTGTTTATAATACTAACCTGAACACAACTGTATTTAACCTTATTAGCATTTCAAATTACACTCCACATATGCTTGTTCACTGCCACAACCCGACCCTCCCAGTTTTGCATTACAATTATGCCGCTCGTGTGTCTTATGTATTACAATTCGAACTGCGATAGACCAACAAACTTTACGTCACCGCAGTCACAAGCGCATTGTGGTGGCGGGAAAAACAACAGACGCAAAGATGAACTTTTTCTTCATAAAACGACCTTTAAGGAAGAGCATTAAACGGACAGACTGGACTGATGAAACCTCCACTGTTTATCACACAAAAAGGCAAAATCAGCGATCAATAATCCATCCAGCAATTATTCAGATATTTCAGTCTGACCAACTGACATCCATAAAATCTTACGCACAGAGAGTAAAATGAAACACTAAAGTATATGGTTTACATTTTGTAAGATCTCCTCATTTGCAAATGACTTCATCATTCCATCATTAAAGAGTTAATCATTCAAGAGTTAATTAATTTTTATTGATAGCGTGGCTAAAAAAGTAAGTCAGTGAAGCTCATTTACAGCCACAGACCCACATGTAGAAGGTCGAACTTTAACGATCCACAGCAGCTGTCTTTCTATCCACTAGTCGGGGTGGTTTGGTGGTTATCCGGCTCAGAGTTTGCTGGTTCATCAGTTTTTAGAGCAGCTGTACTTCCTCCTCAGGTGTTTGCACATTTACCTGCTCGGTCACAGTGGAACGTAGTGTTTAGACCCACCTTCACATTTCTACAGGAGGTAGATGAGCGGGGTGCTTGCACACTGGTGCACCACACCATTGTTGATGTTAATACCTCATGTGCGCCCCGCTGTGACTGAATGAACTCCCGCTCATACCCTCACCGAAGCCCATGTTTCTGACTACTGGGTATGTTCCACTGTAAGAAAACAGGGGCTCTGTTTTGACTGCACATTCAAGCCCACGATAACATTTGCTTTGAGAAATGAGGCTTCAAATGATACATGAGAGACGGCTTGATGTACATAATTACACTTAGAAATCTCCAGTGAATCCTCTGGAGTTGTTTGCACAGCTACTATAGTAGTCCCTCAGGCTGTTGTGCTGCTAAACCCGAAACAATGAACCTTGATGATTCTGACATTTGACTCCATATGTCCAGGGTCAAACTATATTAAACTGCAGTATGCATACTTTAAACAGTCAGTGGTTTCGTTTTCAGAGATAAATTCGATAACAAACACTGTCCCGCAGCGTGAGTGTGTGGTTTCAACACATAATGGTCTTTAATGACAATATAGGAGTGAATGAATGGCTTAAAATGAACTGCAACTTGTAAAGAGGCCCGTGTGTTTGAAAGAAGGAGGGTTGGAAGATTAAGTTTGATTAAGATAACCTTTATCTCAATAAACACTACTAATGTCAATTATAAAGTAAATTTTACTTCTGAAGCTGACAGAAAATGCAAAAATGAAATAACATTGCACCTTCCAGTGAAATATGAGTAACAAGATACAACAAGTTCTGGCAAAAAAAAAAGATGCCTGGGAGTTCAGCATACATAGTTTTCTTCCTCCAGTCTGGGTTTGCAAGATAGCGCAGCCTCAGGGAACATATTACAACCACAACGATTTCAAAAGTAGCAGCGCTGCGTCTCACCACAGCCTGTGTAACACGCCGTGTGTGTTCAACATTTGTGTCTCCATGCAAATGGATTTACCTTCTTATTCCACACATTCCTTGGCCGTCATTCGTCATGACAACCATACCCAATCAATGAAAATTCTTCAGTGCCCTGTAGCGCCGATCAATACGGCTCTAATCGATACACCTGGCACTCCCGACGGTGGGACGGGTTTTTGTTTCATGGGGAAATAATTTAAAGTCTGATCTTGGAGCGTTTCCCTGCGTCTTGACTTTTCTTTTTCTTTTTTTTTTTTGCTTTAACCAGATGGACGACATTGACGCAATGTTCAGTGACCTGCTGGGGGAGATGGACCTCCTCACACAGGTAAGATCAACCAGTTGTCATGGCAACTATAGAAGATAAAGTCATAGGACTGTTCACACAGTTTTTTTATTCCAGCGCTTTACTCTTACATCTTACAACTGGCTTCTTATCATTTGTTTCAGTTTTTAATTTTTTTTTTATTGTTCTTAATAAGTAAAGGGCAGGATATAAAATGTCATAAAAACAAATGGCAGGGACGTGAATCATAGAGAAGCGGGTGGTTTTCTGGTGGAGTTCTGTTTTGACAGAACAAACATTCACTTTTTGGTTTCACTTCATGTCAAGTGATGCCCTTTGTTTTAACAAGAGACAAACACATCTTTCATGCGACACATGCACAGTTACCCGTTTTCTCCGGACTTCTCAGGGTTAATTCTCTCTCTTCTTCAATAGACTTCTCTCCCTTAAAGACAGATGACAAACTCGCTAAAGCCCACCATCGATCACCGAGACACTCTAGACTGGCAAGCACAACAGACACAGCGGGGGGGAGACACTCTTTGTGGTCATCTAACGACCATAAATTACACTTTCTTTTAGAAGGGAGGTCAAATGGCAAACTCATGAGCCAGCTAGAGATTAGAGATTTTTTTTTTCTGAGTGAAAAGTCCTGCTGATCACTTTGATGTTGTTTTTCAGCCCACCAGTCATTTTAAATCACTTCCATCTCCCCGGGGTGAAGGCGGGGGGCTTAATATTACACATAGAAGCCCTGTTAGGTGTAGTACCTAAAAACAGATGTAACATTAAATGTGTAAACACTATACTTTCTTACATAATGTTTGGGGACAGTTTATGTTTCAGTGCACTCAGAATGTGTTGTGGATTAACTCCCTGAGCCTCTGGGGGTCCTGTGGCTGCACAGATATTGTATTCATGCTCTTATAAACACACCGCCTTGTTCATTTTTCCCTGCAGAGTCTCGGAGAGGAAACGGTACCGCCTGAATCTCTCCCCGCTGCCAACCAGGAAGTAAACTTATCCATCGGCTTCACTGACCTGAATGGTGACTTAACATTTTGTCTGTCGAGCACGAAGCAATACTACAAAGAGCTGTTGACCTTCTGCGTAATGTTTGTTGCAACATGCCCCATATTGTATATCGCATGTTTAATCAGCTATCTAGAAAATGATCAATTTGAGCATTCAGTGGCTCTGCAGTATGTGTGGCTACTGTTCAAGATGTGACTTCAGACGAAGACTGAGGTCACTGTACGTGCTAATTACTCAGTGTTTGCCTCCGGCTCTTATGGGCTGTAAAACAAGCAGTAATAATGTTAAAGCAAGGTCACAGCATCTGTTATTAGCACTCTACTATTTGTCCTCCTTTCCCTGTTTTCTTTTTTAGTAGGTATCATTAAGTATTTCAGCCTGTTACATCAGCTTTATTTACGCTACGTCTCCAAGGACTTTAATACAAACCTACCATGACACAGCTAAATCATAAAATAAATGGTTCCATTTTCTTAAATAAACTAAAAATCTCCATCCATGCTAGCTGCTCGGTGAGGCTATACTCAGGCACGGTGGTGCTTTGAGCCAAAATGCTAATGTAGGCATGCTAACATGCTTACAGTAACAATGCTAACATGCAAAACAAAAACAGAACGTAGCATGCAGATTGTTTGCTAAAAAAACAAAAAAACACCAGTAATGGTTACTATATGGGAGTGTTATTGTAAAAGTGTAATAATGTTGAGTGGTGGTTGCTAATGCTACAGAGCTGCATGTGTCAGTGTTAAAAAAGCTGTGCTTAGCCTGTTAGCATGCTAATATTTGCCATTTCGTTCTAAAAAAACAAAGCACAGCTGCTGCTGCTGATGGGACTATCATTAGTTTTGAAGGTAATTGGTCATAAACTGAATTATTTAAATAAAAATTCTGAACAGATGAACGTAACTGTTTAGCCCATATGTACCCTACAGTACCAGCAGACTTTATTTATCATGGAAGACGAGGGAAGATGAATGACAATTGAAATGAAAGAAAACCTTTGTTCATGCATTACTTAATCAAAACCCCAAAAAAAGGAACTTGTAAAATGAAAAGAAAGTGTATCCTCATGTTTGGGGGAAATCACATTTCAAAATGGGAACTATGGGATATTCAATGTTACAATTTTTACCGACTGGTCATCTATTTTGACATAGAGGTATACTATTACTGTAACTGTAAAACTATTCTTGGCATTTAACACTTGAGTTATGTTTTGACAAAATTATTCTGCTTTCGACACCAGAGTCTCTCCTCGAACTCGAGGACAATGATTTGGATGCGCTCATGGCGGATTTGGTGGCTGACCTCAATGCGACTGAAGAGAAACTCGCGGCAGAGATACAAGGTCTGAAAGCGCCATCACCTCCCCCGGGAGACCTGCCACCACCACCTAAAGGCCTGACCACCCACCCTGCCTCTCCCCACGCTTCATCAGTGAGCAGCAGCGTTAGCACCCCAGCCTCGTCTGCCGCCTCCCCTTTACCACCTCCGCCTCCCCAGGCTGCAAAACCGACAAAGGTGTGTCTGCCTCTGCACAGTTTGTCAGCATGACAAGATAGCAGTATCATATCTGAAACTACCTTTTAACCTCTCTACTACTGAGAACCGCTCCAAAATTAAAGAAGTGAGATTTTAAGTGGGAGTTTTTAAGGCTTTTTCAGAATAATAGAGAGTACATTGGTGCACTGTCAAGGAAAGTGTCACAATGACAGAAGACATGCAGGGAAGGAAAAGAGAAAATGGCTGTTCTTTGTTCAGATCCTGAACTATAATCTGGAAGAGCGGAAACATGAAGCAGAGAAAAGCAATAATGTAACAGTCACAGTTTTATTGGTGGCATGTCTTAGTTTACCATGAGTGAGTGCTTTTCTAAGCCAGTCGTGACAAAACGGTATTGCAACAGAAACATCACCAGTTCCCAGCATATACATTTTCTGGTCGCGTCCTTTGTGTCTCTTTGTGGAATCGGGAAGAGTGGTATTGCTCTTATAACAGCTGGACGGTGAGATCATGGCGAAGCTGTTCCTGGACAGAGGCGTCTGTTACAGTTACATAGACCTGTGTGAGGGGGAAACAGCCGAGAGTCTGTCTGGAACAGATCAAACACGTAACAGGATCAATACCAAAGGTTGGAGTATAGGGGAGGTAAGATGTGGCTGTGGTCGGGGTGGGGGGGGGCAGACAGGAGCTTATTGCTTTAGCAGAGCTTGTTACCTCATCCCTCTGAGGTAAAAACACCAGCTGTGCTGAGACAGAGAATGCGTCATTGTCAGGCAGAGGTGTGCGACTTCATTAAAAGTGCACTGTCGGCAGGATTTTTATGTATCGTATCCCCGCTAATTGAGATCCATTAGATTAGATCTAATTCCACAAATTAAATTCTTGAACGGACGCTTCTCCACCCACGGGAGGGTGTACAATTAAAAACTAAATCAAAACAAAACACTGCAGCTCCTGAGCAGAAATGAGATGTCACCAGAATTGGATATTTTTGCCCCTGATTTACCCTCAGCACTGTTTTTATCCAAGTAGTAGCTCAAGATTTTCCTGCTTAGATGATTTAAATTGATATCTGTGAAGACATGAACCTGCAGCGAGTGGGCGATTAGCTTAGCTTAGCATAAAGAGGGGAAACAGGGGGGGAAACAACTTTTTTTTATCTGTACATTTAATTATATTTGGACAGAGTCAGACTAGCTGTTTATCCTAAGATAACTGGCTGGCTGTAGCTTTAAATTAAATGTACAGATATCCTGAAAGCTACATCAAAGATGATTTCTTGGCACTGTTTATATTCCAGAATATACAAGTGTAGCTTTAACACAGTGATGATATGATAGTCCATATCTCACTTACACTAGACTAGAACTAACAGATGAATATCTATTATTCACTGTAATTCAGCTGTCTCATTTCCTACTGTTGTTTGTGTTATTCAGGAGGAACTCGACGCACAGATGAAAGCTGACAAGATAAAACTTGCTCTGGAGAAGCTGAAGGAGGCTAAAGTGAAAAAGGTAAGACGTCCGCTGGAAACTGTAAAACCTTAAAGACGCTGTGAATTCCGGCTACATGGACTCCGCTGTAAAAGACTTCAAGAGCCGTCAATCATGGTAAAGGATGGCTACTTTCATCCAGCCAACGTCACGCAGGACAGCGCAGTTTCCTCTTTGGGTGATATGTGGCAACCTTTTTATCAGGCTTCAAAGCGGCACACAAATGTGCAGACGTGTGGTCACGCATGCAAAGCTCCACTTACACAAAACCAGACCAGCTTCATACCATGCTTTTTTTTTTTTTGTTGTATCATAGGTGATGTGGCCGCCGTCTTCTACACTTGACACTGCATTAATGGCCTGTTTTCACCTGCTCGGATGATAGTTGTAAATTCTTAGTAAGAAAACACAGACCGCCGGTCAGTTCCACAGAAACATCTGTCTCTGCGTCGGTGTTAATGCACAGAAGAAGAGCGAGGTGCACTCTCTGTGGTTTCAGCAGAATGCGGTGGTGGTGTGAGGTTTCAGATAAACCCACCGATTTCGACACGGATCGTGTTCTTTGAAGATATCTACCTTGAAGAGGGAAGCACCGTCAGAGGGAAAACAATTTTGCTCTCCAGTGACATTTCATTCATCCACATGCCAAAACAATATTGTTGTCCAGGGAAGGTCGGGACTGAGTAACGTGTGATCTAACAGTCTAAAACCCCTATTGTGATAACATCTCTCAAAACCCACGTTTTTATGACACAAGGCGAGCGACCGGCCGACCTCGGTTCTGTGAAACTCCTCAGCTTCCCAAAAGCTGGATTTGTTTCCAGATGAGAGGAAGCGTGAAGCCATATGAGCCTGTGAGGAAAGTGCTGCTGCGCTCCAGAGCAAAATTAGTCTCAGACTGCAAAAAGAAAAAAAAAGAAAAGACAAATACAATTGAGAAAAAGCCAAAGAAGTTCATCAGAACGGAGAGACAGAAGTGCTGATGCTCGACCTCCTCTGGTGGAGAAAACATCTGGAGACAGAAACAACCATTTAGTGTATGTGGCCTGTAATTAAACTGGCAAACAAACGACCTGCATGGGCTTCTTCGAGGCTGGATTTGACGTCTCTCTCCCTCATTTCAATCCGTCATGCGGACGCACGACACCTCATGTCATAACGATAACACTTTAAGGAATAGTTTGACATTTATTGAAGACACGCGTACTCGCTCTCTTTTGCTGATGGTGAGATGCGAAGATTAGCGATTAGCTTAGTACAAAAACTGGAAATGAGGAAACGGCTAGTGTAGCTGTGTCCATGATTTTTCTCTTGTTGGAATATGAACAATTTTTATTTTGTCTTGTTGTGAGTGAAAATACAGCCAAAAAATAACAATTCAAAGTTAAATAAAGTGGCATTTTCATTTTTGCAGTTGGTGGTGAAGGTGGTAATGAACGACGGCAGCTCCAAAACTCTGATGGTGGACGAGAGGCAGAACGTCAGGGAGGTTTTGGACAACCTGTTTGAGAAGACTCACTGCGACTGCAATGTGGACTGGAGCCTGTGTGAGACCAACCCCGAACTGCAGCTCGGTGAGTTACTGCAGGGAGATTTAACAACATGCACTGTAGCATGTGGTGGATTCATTCATTCAAGCGTGGCGGTATGACTGCGTTTGTAACCTGGGAGGTAACAGTAGCACACACACACACACACACACACACACACACACACACACAGGCAGGAGGAGGGTTTATGACTGATGATTAATCTATCAGCAATCGCCATTGCTTTTAATGCACTGCCACTGGTTGATGTAGAGGTTCAGTCTGTGGTTAAGTGTTTTCAGGTGAAAATAAAATTTTAAAAGAAGTCGTCTGGTGCACGGAAAAATGATGCAGGTTACATTTCCAGTACTAGCTTGGAATAAAACTGCTTACATTTCACTGACAGACAACACACAGATAAAGATGTCAGGTGACACCACTTTTGTTGGCAAGTGATTCTGGGTAATGTAGTGCAGGAACAGCGTGGTGATAAGCACAAGCTGAGCGGTAAATATATCAACAAGAGCAGAAGAAAACACAGCGGTGGTAGATTACCACTTCAACAACAGTGTGTTTTTATATGAACTGTCACACACACACACACACACACACACACACATTGTACAGTGTGGGATATTTCATCCTGGTCCAGATGATGGACTGTGTTTTTATTGGCACAGTGGCAGCCACACTGCAGCGAGCTCACAATGAAACATTGATCTTACTCCCATTCATTCTCTTTCCCTTCCTCCTCTCTTTCCTATAGTCTATCTCTCTCTCTTTCTCTCTCTTTCTCTCTCTCTCTCTCTCTCTCTCTCTCTCTTCCACACACATACAGTGTAGACAGGTGGGTTTAATTTGTTGTATTGGACACTGTCAGTCATCCTCCCTGTCATGCGGAAATAGGAGCCTTATGATCTCAATCCCCCGTCTGAGCAGTCTGCGCTATATTCAGCTGCTGGACGTTGCCGCCGTCAGAGTCTCCAGCTGTTCATTACCATCTGTTTTTCTCTGTTTTCTAACAACTTCATCAGATTGTTCCGGAGATCATTTATAATTTTAAAGAGCCAATCTTTATACGCTGCGAACAGGGAGCCATTGTGCTCCGTCGTGAAACCGTTTTAATGAAATACTGGTGGTAAAATCATTAACCTTTTGCGAGCAATAAAATCTAAGTCGATATTGTTTTGCTTGAAAATCATATTCAAGTAATTTTATATGCAGCTAGTTAAGCTGTGACACGCTAAATTAAATAATAAGCCTGGATGATTGTTTTTTTTTTTTTTTATTATTATTATTTTCATTTTGCAAAGCTTCCCTGCCCTGTCTGTGGCACTCCTCCCTAAGTCCATTCATTCCTTCATTCATTCATTCAATCTCTATAAGCTGGTCACAATTTTACAGATATTTGCTCGAAAAAAAACAAAAAAACATCTGGGAACTGTAGTTTTTTTCCAAGCGTCGCTAGAACAGGAGGAAATAGTGCTTTTGTTGGGGACTATTTTCAGCGGCGAATGAATACACATTTGAATTTGATGTGTTAGTATTTTCAGTAGCAGAACAGAATATAGAGGATTGACTCACAATGAACTACAATGCCCATGTTCATTATAATGAAGGGACATTGTCACGTAGCCTGATAATTCAATAGTTATCAATAGTTTTTGGACAATCATAGATCATCTACGCCGCATTGGAATAAGATTTTCTGATCAGTATGTGGATTTATTTATTGAATTCGCTCTTTTACTGCCTGGATTACGATATGATCTGCTGGTAAAGAGGATTTATCTCTGCTGCCAGCACAGAAACAAATGAGGAAATGTGTATTTCCCTTTGGTTATTTTTAACCACATGTTTAAATTAACTGTCTGAGCCACAGCAAGCCACTCATGAATTTTTCTGTGACGGCTACTTGACTCAAAGGCACGGGGGTCTTGTGTCATCTCTTACTAACCGGGCAGCATGACAGCTCAACAATGGAAACTGTTTGAGTTCGTTAATTTTTTATAATGCGTTGTAAACTCCCCAGAGTGTGTTATAATCTAATTACTATAACATTTTATCCTATGTTTAATCTTTATCAATAAAAAAAAAAAAATGAAGGCTGTACCATGCGCAGTAAACACCCACGGAGCTCAACGGCGTCACCGGCTTCGAACAAAGTGAAACTCACCTCATGTGCATCCACAGCGCCGGAACACACCATGTAGTTAATGCAGTTCAAAGGGATTTCTACTTGTAATAACTCACTCCAGCAGCAAAGTCTCACCATCCATTTAATGATTGTAATAGTCAAACTATAGACTGGAACCCTGGCAGCAATTTATTTAATGTCTACCTCTGCCTCGGCTGGTAACCTGTAATTGGGGAGCATGGCTAAACTACAGTCAAATGCCCAGTACATGATGGAGATCTATGGCAGCGAGTGTGTGGGTGGGCAGACAGGAGGAGGAGGAGGTGGAGGAGGAGGTGGAAAGTGCTCTTAATGTGTTTTCGAGCATTAGTGCCATTTAAAGTTCTTCCAGCGAACGTGGAGGGTTGTATTTTATCGAGCCCTTCCTTAATTCAGCCCATTTGAAATAGACAATTACCCAGCTGTGAAGCCGACTCTGAACCGAGCTCAGCCGATGTTCAGATTTCGTGGCAGGGCAGAGCGAACTACTGTGCACATGGTAAAGCATTTGTTTTGGCTTGTTTTATTGTACGAAACTAAAACAGAAGGGGACATGGGAAATATAAAGTGAGATTAAAGAGTTAGTAGATTCTTTTAAAATAGTAATGTACTGTAGAAAGTCAACTGGAGGTGTTTTTTAATCTTCCACAGCCAGACTATTGGCAGGAGAGTTTGAATGTGCTGAGAAATTATTTTTATGGCCGATATAAGAGGGGCAAAGTAAGCAAATACAGAGCTACTTCACTTGAGTATTTCCATTTTATATGATTTTTTTTACAGCTACTCCACAATTTCTGGACTTCACTCGCCACAAAAATTACTCCACTGGTCGTTTTCTTTTTTTTGTGTGTGTGTGTGTTGTGTTGTTTTTTGTTGTGTTGTTCCATTGTTCCGCTCATGGTCATGCATATGATAACTGTTATCTCTCAGAAAAGCAGACCTATAGCTTAACTGCAGTTCCTCTATCGTGAAATTGTTGTGGTTACAGTAGAGTTGGCCTGTTGCTGGAGCTGCTGAACCGTCACAAACCATCAGATCAGAAAATGTTTATTTGAATTTTTTACGTTATGGACGTATGAGACATTTTAATGCATCAACCAAAGACTTGTTTTGTTGTGCATGGATGAGGACTGATGATGAGCACTGGTTACTTTACACAAAACATATGATAACAAACTCATAATAAATGATGTAACACAACCACCCAAGGCTACATATAATAATATAAGGACATTCAATATTAAAATACAGCTTACACTTTAACTTATAAACAATTTAACACTAATAAAAAAGGGAAATTCTACACAAGGACTTTTTCTTTGATACCTAAAAACACCAGGCTGCCAACAACTGTGTATTTTCAAGCTAATAAAACTTTGAGTGAAGTGGAGTTTTACTTGTACCATGGGTTTATATCAGGCCGACGGACATCTGGGCACACACTCATAACAGGCCCTTTCCCCCCCGACTAGCAACTGTATCATGGATGGAAAAAATGAACAAAAGTCAAATAAATATAAAGTATCATATTGAATACATTTTTCTACAAACCAAAACTTACATGAAAGTTACGAGTTTGCTGACATCTAAGTTTGATTTTCTTTTTTGCAGAACGGACGTTTGAAGATCACGAGAACCTTGTGGAGCCACTGTTGGCGTGGATGAGGGACAGCGAGAACAAAGTCCTCTTCAAAGAGCGGGGACAAAAATACGAGGTTTTCAAAAACCCACAGGTGAGTCCCCTCACTGTGCGCCGACACACGTTGGCTTTATTTCTCTAAATAAAGCCTATACACTGAGCAATCAGAGGTGATGTGTGTGTGATATCTCAAAAGCCCAAAACTGGCTAGTTCATTATTCTTGGCCTTGGTTTGTGCAAATCTATCTCCACATTGTTTCAGCTCAGCGCCATCTGGATATTTTCACTGCTGAATTGTTGTCTGAATTATGAGATGTCTTTGCTCCATGCAGGATGACCTCTTACATTAATGTTCTCACTGTAATATATCAGACAAAACAGCTTCAGGCGCAAGACGGCGAGATCTTGGCATGTTTGTTGATATAATGGAACCCCTTATAATCTCTGAGTATTTAATGGATTCGGTCTGTTGGCAGAGGCAAATAGTCGGGTTGGAAAACTGGTGAGATATTCTCATTTTTAAAGTACTCCATCATGTCTTCCACGTCCCACAACAAAAGACAGATCTGTTCTGTCCAGTACGTCCCTATCAATTTACAGCTTTAACTTTTGACATGAGCTACCAGAATAGAATTCCCTTTTGGGCGTTCTCGTACCACAATGAAAACATTAAGGCCCAGACCATGATATGTAGTTAAAACACCCCAGTCACACGGGGACAAACAGTTGGGTTTGGGGTTTTGTTAAGGAGATAGTTGCTGATAGTTTTTTTTATACAAAAATCCTTAAATTTAAATGTTCAGCGTTTGTTTCTTGATGACTGCACTTAAGACACAGCTGCGCTTTGAGCTGAATGCTAAAGTTAGCGTGCTACTGTAACATGTTCAATGCTAACATCCTGATATATTGCAGGTAAAAGGTGGTTACCATCTTAGCGTAGCCTAGCATGATCATCAAAGTTATTACAATTCATACTGATGGGGGATATGAATGTGTATATCAGATTTCATGAAAAGCTATCCAGTAGTTAGCAGTTGCTGGAGTCATGTCGCTAACACGGCTAAAAATTGCTACTGGTAATCATTAATGCACTCTTATGTTTTATTCCTGCAGAACTTTTATCTATGGAAGAAGGATAAGAAAGCTCTCAAAGAAATAAAAGACAAAGACAAGGAGATTTTAATACAGGTAAATTACATGCACACAAAACCCACAGGTGAAGTAGCTTCTTTAAAGTGAAAGTTGAGCGACCCCTTTCATCTCTTCTTCACCACCTCTGCAGGAGAACTTCTGCGGGACTTCCATCATAGTGCCCGATCTTGAGGGGGTGCTGCACCTCAAGGAGGACGGCAAGAAGTCCTGGAAGCAGCGGCTCTTCCAGCTGAGAGCCTCGGGAATTTACTATGTGCCCAAAGGGAAGACCAAGGTGACACCAGCAGCTAGTTGTCTAATCAAGGATACACTCTCAATTGTGCTTGAGCACGTACATTAAAGATGTGAAATCCTGCAGGTTTAGAAATGTTTTTGCAATGTCCCTAATGAAATGTATGGTCTGTTTTTTAATTTTTCACTTGGACTACAAAGTTTTAGTTTGTTGCATTTCTGCATTATCAACCATACTCTTGTTTCATGCACTGCTCAGTATAACAAGAGCTTTTACTCCCTGCTGGATACCTACAGTATATTCACTTACCGTATATCTTAGATCTCTTGGCAGCTTCTACTCCCGAACATACCTTTCATACAGTACATTATGCACATCTACTGCATCTGTAGTGAAGATATTCAATTCAGTGGGCACAAAAAAAAAAAAACTAAAAGAGATAAAGTCGTAATGTAATCCTCTTTTATTTCTTTTCAGTCATCCCGTGACCTCGTGTGCTTCCTCCAGTTCGACAATGTAAATGTCTACTATGGCAAAGACTTTAAGAGCAAATACAAGGCCCCAACTGACTTCTGCTTTGTTCTGAAGGTAAGCTCAAATTATGTTGTTTTATCAGTCGGGTTCTCGAAAATACTTTCCCTCTGTTAAAACAAATCGACAAAGAAACTGCAACTTCCCTTAACTGTAACATCGGACACATTTACACATTTAGTGTTAGGTTTCACTGGTCCGTGCTACGAGGCCTGTCTTACACAGTATGTTACATGGGGCAAAAGATAGCAATGCATTGCATGGTGGCTTCTGGTGGAGTCTATGGTCAGCTAAACAGCTGCTTACTTAACTGGAAAAGTGAAATGCAATAAATAGTTTAGTTTGAAGAAGTGAAAGGACACAGTTTTAACCAATTTAGCTGAAGGTGGTGAGAAAGAAAGTGAACGAGACGACTTTTTTAAAGCGTTTTCTAACGTTTCTTTAAAGGAAATTACCGTAAAAGCACCATGCTTTTAATTAAAAGAGTGCTTTAAAATTGAGGACATTAACATTGATGGGAGGTGCCCACAGTACTCATTTAAGAGTGAGAAATGCTGACGTGAAAATAGAAAGAAGTAGATGAGTTGGTGGTCAAGTCTTACAGGGATGTGAAAGTCTACGTTCTTTCTTTTCCCCTATCTGGTCTGGGAAACACTAGAATCAGCAGATACCATTAGAATAGATGGGGAGGATCAAAGTGAAAAGAGCTTAGAGAGGCAAAGAAACTGAATTACCTACCAGTGAAAGACAGTGTCCTCGAGGTTTGAGTTGAAGTGTGTGTGTGTGTGTGTGTGTGTGTGTGTG
>NW_019525475.1:930066-937828 GCF_002814215.2 Seriola lalandi dorsalis | reverse complement strand
GGGGGGGGATAAGGTGCTGTGTGTCCAAGGGCAAAGGAGAATGGTCTGTCAGAGTGGGCATGTCGAAAGTCTATCTGGTTTTCATGTGGTTCCTTGTTCCCGCTCTTTGAGGCGTCATATAATAAAACGTGTTATAAGGCTGCCTCAGTGGTGGTAGATGGTATGAAGATGATGATATTATAATGGCTGATGCCGTGCGTAGCTGCAAAAGTGTTCAATTAGGGAGTGTTGTCAGACTTCGGTGGGTGGCGTGTAAGAGCTGCCAAAGAACTGCAGCAACTCAAGGGAGACAGCAAAACAATTTAGCGTCATCATTCAGCAGTTAGACCGTATTTTCAGAGGAGCTGCCGGAGGTGATCGCTAATACCGTCCTCATTATGGACAACTGATATCATGACATTATCTGGGACATTTAGCTTCTTCTTCAGGGGGAAACGATCGAGTCGAGAGACCTCCACAGCACACACTGTACAACACGTGTTTCTGTTATCAGAAAGATTCAGAGTGACAACATTTTCCAGGATAAAAAACAACAACAAAGAAAAAGTCAAACATCTCATCGGCCCCCATTTAAACAAGATAACGGTGAAACCTCAAGATACAATTGTTTGAAATTTAGTTTTTTCTGCTCTTTGCTTTTCATTTTCTGTGTTTGTTCACAAATGCAAACTGGATTTTCCCAAATAATAATCTAAAATCCGTTTAACTGATGTTGCTCTTTAACACTATGATTCTAGACTCACTCTGCCCCCTTGTGGCACCCTGTGATATCTTTAAGGTCGCCACTGCATCTAATAGAAAACACCAATTCATCCTGATTCCTGAGTTAATTAAGGCCCTTTGGCAGAGTCTTTTTTTTTTCACTACTCTAATTAAATACAATACAATACAGATTGGACAACAGCTGCCCAAAAAACACCTCATATAGCACATTTAATGTGAGCTATACTACAGTTAATCTGCTCATTTTCTGGATTGTTTGGTCCTTAAAATGTCAGAAAAATAGATAAAAATGGCCGCCTGCTAGACTGTCACTAATTCCTAAAACCCAAGGTGACATCTTTAAATGGCTTGTTTTGTTAAACTGACTGTCAACAACCCAAAGATATTCAGTTTACTATCACATAAGATGCCGAGGAGCAGAACATCCTCACAGCCAGCCATGCGAATCTTGAGTTCTGCTGTTTTAAGGAACAAAAAAATAGTGTTTCTTCTTCACTGGTCTCACCATATTTATCATGTGGATTTGTCTCTACAGCATCCTCAGATCCAGAAGGAGTCTCAGTATATCAAGTACCTGTGCTGCGACGACGCTTGGGCCATGAATCTTTGGGTGACCGGAATACGGATCGCAAAGGTAGATTTGAGCAACGCTGTTTTAAATAACACAAAATACAGTCTCCACTAAACCAGAAGACGTGAGGTCATGCTCTGTGGTGTGTTTCCTACACTTCCAGTACGGTGCGTTGTTGTATGAAAACTATAAAACTGCTGAGAAGAAGGCAGCTGTCACGTCTGTGTGGACGAACCGCAGCACTCCATCAAGCTCCAATCCATCAACGCCCTCACCAACCGTCAAAGGTAGCACGGCACACGATCTGTCTTTACTCAGTGAAGTGAAACAACCCAGACGTAGTCGTATTAGTCAGAACCTTTTCCCTTGTACTGTTCGATCACTCATCGTGTTTTTCCTCCTCTAGCCAAATCACAGAACCAGGCAAACGGTCACGCTCCCAGTCCTCAACCCAGACCTGTCTCCATGGTAAACAACTCTTCATTATCAGTGAATCTGTTCAATTATTGAGTCGTGAAATGTGAAAATAGTGATAAAATTCTTCAATGATCCTTTTTGCATTTATGCAGACCTATATTCAAATATATTCAATTTTCAATCATTGATTTTTAACTGTGAATAGAAAGAAAGAAGTGATTATGCTTTTCTTTTAGTCAGTGAACGGATCATTCAGCCGTTCAGTCGATCCACTAATTGTCCCAGATTCTCTGTGGATTTTGTTGCATCACTATTTTATATTCTGTCTTCTCAGGACTTTGGAAATGTCCCACTTCCACCTCCACCCCCACCATTAGAGGAGATTCTCCCGCCACCACCTCCAGACCCAGTATTCCCTCCTCCGCCGCCTCCTTCGGCTGCCAAGAGTTCCTTGAAACCTACCCCGCCCCAGCGACACCTGCCAGCCAACTTCCCTCCACCTCCACCTGCAATGGACAACCTCCCTCCTCCGCCAATGCCTCCACCCATGGATGACTCCTCAGATGCCCCACCGGACTTCCTTCCGCCGCCTCCTCCGGCCACGGGCTTTGGTTCGCTGCCACCTCCTCCGCTGTCGGTGAACTCTCTGCCACCGCCGCCCCCTTGTTTCGGGGGTTCGGACCAGTCTCTGCCTCCTCCACCGCCGGATCCAGGGTTTTTACCACCTCCTCCACCTCAGCCAATGTTCACAGGGGCTGGCGCTCCCCCTCCACCTCCACCTCCACCGCCTCCCCCACCTGCTGCTCCTGCTGCCACCCCGAGGGCACCGCTGCGGCCCTCTGGATCGTTGAGGAAGATGCCTCCTGCTCCGCCAAAGAGGACTACACCGTCGCTTCAAGGAGGAGGTGGAGGAGATGGTGGCGACTTCATGTCAGAACTGATGCGAGCCATGCAAAAGAAACGCAGTGATAATTAGACTGAATTTTGGAGTAGAAGTACAGTCCACTCATCATCACATCCACAGCTGTAAGCAGAACTGGACAATACGACGAATCAAAATCACGATTATTTAAAAAAATTTTTACTTCCATTATGATTTATGAACGATTAATATGGCGCTTATTGGTCTCTCTACATATTTGGCAATATGATTTTGCCCCAAGTGATTAAACAAATTGGTGGTGTTACCTTTGATCGCTATCGATGTTGCACTCACCACTGTCGTGATGGATAAGACCCAATCAGGATGTGAGGCAGGTGTCTGCATCCTTGTTTCCAAAAGTCCGCCCAGACTACAGCGTGATTAACCCCCCCGAGTTTTCAAACTAAAACAGGGCCAGCAGCCACATTTTAGTCATTAGCTGGAAGTGACGTTTTTAGCAAGACAAAAAAGAAAAATCGCCATTTTAGGGGCTCGAAAACTCCGGTGTGGTGGACGCCAGGCATAGACGTAGCAAAATGTGGATGTAGCCTGAGGCTCAGTGTTTGCGCAGGCGTGATCCATATCACCAGCTTCGCTTAGAGTCAATGTGGACTAACGTTAGTTGGACAGGGCGGAGGCACGTGAGTGAGCATGAGGTAGATGGTTCATGAATGCACGCGTTTGGGCAAAGAATCAACCACAGACTATATATAAAGATGTATGTAGTCTCTGTTACGACATCCATAGGCTTCTGAAGAGTGGATTTTTGCAGCTCAGAATGAGCTGCTCCACCGTCGCCATCTTGGCAGTGCCTGACTCCGCAGGGATAATCTAAAAATGGGCACAGAGGTGGGGCGTGGAGACTCGCTGCATGCTGGTTTAATAACTGGCAAGCATCGTTCGCACAGATGGACATGTGGGTGTCTTTTTCGAAAGCTAACCCAAAGCTAATTCATGGTGATTGACTCACTTTTGGAGCCAGACTCTAGTGGCCATTCAAGGAACTGCAGTTTTTTACCATTTAACCATTATGTAACCATGCCTGACTGAGGAGAAGGTGATTGTTCTAGAGACCGGTTTTGTAAACTTCTAAATGTGTTGTTGTTGTAAACTTGAGCTCACAGACATCGGTGACTGCCACAATTTGATATAAGAAAATGTACTGCAAAAAACATGGATGTATTTTTTTTTATTTTTTTTTATGACAATAATGCTGTCATTGTACAATGAGATATTTTTTGTATATATGTTGTCATGTGTTCATGGTAAGCTGTAAATATCCTGAAGACTAGAAGACTGTTATAGTTTACTGTTATCTGAATAAAATTTGTCATAAGAAAAGCATGAAGTGAACATAATTTCTTACTGTATTGAATTAGTGGGCGTTCCTCCCGTCACTGAGAACAACCTGCTGTTATTGGCTGTATAGAAACACATGATGTATGACATACATCCGTCTAAAAGCAACAACCTCACTGGAATAAGTTTCATTGTCAGTCGATGTAACACCTCATAGATGCTGTTAAACTGCATGTGAATAGAGTGAAATAATATAATACTGTATATGAACTTGGATGTATATAAAAGCAACAGGACAGTCTCTCAAAAGCAACATCTTTGTCTTTCTTTTGGTGAGATGGGAATTTACAAGATGTGTGAACATATTTAGCTGCCAAGAAGGCAAAGACAATTTTATGAGCAAAAGATAATCTAATTTATGTGTCCAAACAGCCATGACCTTAATGTTTGGAGCAAATATATTCCATCAGCATGACTGGATTAAACTAATTTTACTACAAAAGATCAGATAAATAGTAATTTTGCTCTATCCAGGGCTCACTCACAAAGAACATCTGACCTTTAACCTCTGAGCTCATAGCTGCATAGCCCGCCTCCTCTGCAGTCTCTTGTGTAACAAAGGGAGTGGACAGGATATGGTGCAGCAGCTCCACCTGGTGGGAGAAAAATGTCACAGCTTTTCACAGAGAAGCAATGGAGAGTCACTTTTTTTTTACACAATTTACCAGACCCACACCTCAAAAGTCACACTGCCACCCAGTTCCTCAGCACACATTTACATCTGTAAGATATTTTGCACAATCAGATGTAGCTCTTCCTGTTTTTCTCAAGTTTCAACATCATCATCATCATTACACAACAGAACATTTAGAAGTGAATTCCTTACGTGTGTATGTAGCAATCATCAACATTAATGTGTAGCTTTAGTGGCTGGCTTTTCATTCTGTTTTTGACAATCCAAGTCGGGATCATTTTGTTGTCTGGAGAGTACTTTGCTTACCAAACTGCCGCATGCTCTGACATCTTTTTGCTCACCTGCTGACCTTAGTGGTGGTACATACTGAACCACTCAGAGAAGTGCTTGTGCAATGATAAGTCATCAAGAGCCCACATCTAATACATACAGATGTACATTGACATTGTGAAATTGTGTGATTGTGTGAAACTGTAATTTCCCTTTGATATAAATAAAGGTAATAATCTGAAACTGTGTCATATAAATTTCTTTGGTGTCTTTGAGGTGCAACGGAGCGATAGCACCAACTATCTAAAAGTTCACCCCGTTTGTGAAGTTCCCGAGCTGTCTCAAGGTCACGGATGAAGTCTGACTCCCGGATCTGTGTGAAAGAGGTACAGATCCTAATGGCAGTCTGCCACTACTGGTATAATACAGGAAGTCCTCCGACTGCATTAAAGTCATTACAATTTCTCATATTTTTATAGTGAAATTTGTGATGCTGTAAATGATGTCACATCTCCACTTTAGAAACTGCAGCCAGCCTCAATGGTCCTTTCAGTGGGGTTGGAATGGATTTGGAAAATCGACCTCATTGATTGGGAATGATTCTAGAGAGAGGACATGAAACGTGACAATTCTTTATATTGACAATTTAAGATATTTTTATGGCTTAATATACCATATAATAATAATATAATATACCTTATTATACTGTGAGGTTTTTTTGACGTTTTTATTCCTTACTATTCTATCACATTTTTATGCCTTACTATACAATGACGTTTTTTTTTACTTTCCATTTGCCTTATTATACTGTGAAAATTTTCATGCCTTTTTTATGCCTTATGACGTTTTTTGACATTTTTATGCCTCAATACACTATGATGCTTTCATTTCTTACCATACTTTGATGTCCTAAAGATTAAATACATGAAGAAATAAGGAGATACACAATAGTATAACGGTTAGAACTGATGCTTTATAATGAGAAGGTTGTTAGTTCAAGTCTCAGTTTTTGCACTTTTTTTTTTTGTCATACTATACTATGACGTTTTTTGACAATTTTATACCACACTATACTATGTCGGTTTTCTTTGCTTTTAGGGCCTTATTAAACCATGATGTCTTCAAACCTTGCCATACTATGACGTTTTCTGATGGTTTTATGCTTTATTATACTTTGTCATTTTTTCACGTTTTTTGCCATACTATACTATGTTTTTTTCTTGCTTTTAGGGCTTTATTATATCATTACATCTTCATACCTTCCCAAATTATGATGTTTTATGTTGGTTTTATGCTTTATTATACTTTGTCATTTTTTCAATTTTTTTGCCATACTATACTATGCTGTTTTTTCACGTTTTTTGCCATACTATACTATGTTGTTTTTCTTGTTTTTAGGGCTTTATTATATCATTACGTCTTCATACCTTCCCAAATTATGACGTTTTATGTTGGTTTTATGCTTTATTATACTTTGTCATTTTTTCAATTTTTTTGCCATAGTATACTATGTCGTTTTTTTGAGAATTTTATGCCATACTACACTTTGATGTTTTTGAGAATTTTATGCCTTACTGTACTATGACAATTTTATGGCATACCATACTATGACGTTTTTGACATTTTCATGCCTTACAAAGTTTTTGAGAATCTTATGCCTTATGATGCTTTTTGACATTTTTATGCCTCAATACACTATGATGCTTTCATTTTTCACCATACTTTGATGTCCTGATGGTTAAATATATGATGAAATAAGGAGAGATTAAATAGTACAATAGTTAGAACTGATGCTTCATAAAGAGAAGGTTGTGAGTTTAAATCTCAGTGTTTGCAATTTTTTTTTTTTTTGCCATACTAAACTATGCCATTTTTTTTTTTGCTTTAAGGGCCTTATTATATCATTACGTCTTCATACCTTCCCAAATTATGATGCTTTCTGATGGTTTTATGCTTTATTATACTTTGTCATTTTTTCAATTTTTTTGCCATACTATACTATGCCGTTTTTTCACTTTTTTTGCCATACTATACTATGTGTTTTTCTTGTTTTTAGGGCTTTATTATATCATTACATCTGCATACCTTCCCAAATTATGATGCTTTCTGATGGTTTTATGCTTTATTATACTTTGTCATTTTTTCAATTTTTTTGCCATACTATACTATGCCGTTTTTTCACGTTTTTTGCCATACTATACTATGTTGTTTTTCTTGCTTTTAGGGCCTTATTATATCATTACATCTTCATACCTTCCCAAATTATGATGCTTTCTGATGGTTTTATGCTTTATTATACTTTGTCATTTTTTCAATTTTTTTGCCATACTATACTATGCCGTTTTTTCACATTTTTGGCATAGTATACTATGTCGTTTTCTTTTTGCTTTTAGGGCCTTTTTATATCATTATGTCTTCATACCTTCCCAAATTATGATGCTTTCTGATGGTTTTTTGCTTTATTATACTTTGTCATTTTTTCAATTTTTTTGCCA
Source organism: Seriola lalandi dorsalis (assembly GCF_002814215.2). NCBI lineage: Eukaryota > Metazoa > Chordata > Actinopteri > Carangiformes > Carangidae > Seriola > Seriola lalandi. Next base: position 930,437 of record NW_019525475.1, on the reverse strand, counting down.
TACTATACTATGCCGTTTTTTGCCATACTATACTATGTCTTTTTTTTTTTGCTTTTAGGCCTTATTATATCATTACATCTTCATACCTTCCCAAATTATGATGCTTTCTGATAGTTTTATGCTTTATTATACTTTGTCATTTTTTAAATTTTTTTGCCATAGTATACTATGTCGTTTTTTTGAGAATTTTATGCCATACTACACTTTGATGTTTTTGAGAATTTTATGCCTTACTGTACTATGACAATTTTATGGCATACCATACTATGACGTTTTTGACATTTTCATGCCTTACAAAGTTTTTGAGAATCTTATGCCTTATGATGTTTTTTGACATTTTTATGCCTCAATACACTATGATGCTTTCATTT
>NW_019525475.1:926477-930016 GCF_002814215.2 Seriola lalandi dorsalis | reverse complement strand
ATTATGATGCTTTCTGATGGTTTTATGCTTTATTATACTTTGTCATTTTTTCAATTTTTTTGCCATACTATACAATGTTGTTTTTCTTGCTTTTAGGGCCTTATTATATCATTACATCTTCATACCTTCCCAAATTATGATGCTTTCTGATGGTTTTATGCTTTATTATACTTTGTCATTTTTTCAATTTTTTTGCCATACTATACTATGTCATTTTTTTTGTTTTTAGGGCTTTATTATATCAATACATCTGCATACCTTCCCAAATTACAACATTCTCTGTTGGTTTTATGCTTTATTATACTTTGTCATTTTTTCAATTTTTTTGCCATACTATACTATGCCGTTTTTTCAAGTTTTTTTGCCATACTATACTATGTCATTTTTCTTGTTTTTAGGGCTTTATTATATCATTACGTCTGCATACCGTCCCAAATTATGACATTTTCTGATGGTTTTATGCTTTATTGTACTTTGTCATTTTTTCGATTTTTTTGCCATACTATACTATGCCGCTTTTTCACGTTTTTTGCCATACTATACTATGTTGTTTTTCTTGCTTTTAGGGCCTTATTATATCATTACGTCTTCATACCTTCCCAAATTATGATGATTTCTGATGGTTTTTTGCTTTATTATAATTTGTCATTTTTTCAATTTTTTTGCCATACTATACTATGCCGTTTTTTCAAGTTTTTTTGCCATACTATACTATGTCATTTTTCTTGTTTTTAGGGCTTTATTATATCATTACGTCTTCATACCTTCCCAAATTATGACATTTTCTGATGGTTTTATGCTTTATTGTACTTTGTCATTTTTTCAATTTTTTTGCCATACTATACTATGCCGTTTTTTCACGTTTTTTGCCATACTATACTATGTTGTTTTTCTTGCTTTTAGGGCTTTATTATATCATTACATCTGCATACCTTCCCAAATTACGACGTTTTCTGATGGTTTTATGCTTTATTATACTTTGTCATTTTTTCAATTTTTTTGCCATAGTATACTATGTCGTTTTTTTGAGAATTTTATGCCATACTACACTATGATGTTTTTGAGAATTTTACGCCTTACTGTACTATGACAATTTTATGGCATACTATACTATGACTTTTTTGACATTTTCATGCCTTACAAAGTTTTTGAGAATCTTATGTCTTATGATGTTTTTTGACATTTTTATGCCTCAATACACTATGATGCTTTCATTTCTCACCATACTTTGATGTCCTGATGGTTAAATATATGATGAAACAAGGAGAGACAAATTAGTACAATAGTTAGAACTGATGCTTCATAAAGAGAAGGTTGTGAGTTCAAATCTCAGTGTTTGCATTTTTTTTTTTTTTGCCATATTATGCAGTTTTTTCAAGTTTTTTTGCCATACTATACTATGTTGTTTTTTTTGCTTTTAGGGCCTTATTATATCATTACGTCTTCATACCTTCCCAAATTATGACGCTTTCTGATGGTTTTATGCTTTATTATACTGTCATTTTTTCAATTTTTTTGCCATACTATACTATGCCGTTTTTTCACGTTTTTTGCCATACTATAATATGTCATTTTTCTTGTTTTTAGGGCTTTATTATATCATTACGTCTGCATACCTTCCCAAATTATGACATTTTCTGATGGTTTATGCTTTATTGTACTTTGTCATTTTTTCAAATTTTTTTGCCATACTATACTATGCCGTTTTTTCACGTTTTTTTGCCATACTATGCTATGTCATTTTTTTTGTTTTTAGGGCTTTATTATATCAATACATCTGCATACCTTCCCAAATTACGACATTCTCTGTTGGTTTTATGCTTTATTATACTTTGTCATTTTTTCAATTTTTTTGCTATAGTATACTATATCGTTTTTTTGAGAATTTTATGCCATACTACACTATGATGTTTTTGAGAATTTTATGCCTTACTGTACTATGACAATTTTATGGCATACTATACTATGACGTTGTTACAATCAGCTCATTAGGGGAAAGGGAAGTAACATAAAACCCAAGATGTTAAGGGTTAAATAGGGTTATTTATTAACCAAAGTAAACAGGGTAAACAAAAAGAGAGGCGGCACAAGAAAAACAAAGCCACCCAATAATGCAGTTAACACAAAAAACACGAGCAGCTATCAAAAGAAAAACAAAACAACAAAACACCAGATCTCAAACAAAGCTGCACTTGACTTTACGCTAGCAAACCAAAAACACACAACCTTAGCTCTTCACATTGTTTCACTCGGCTCAAATTAATTAATCACAATCACAAAAGCGCAGGTACACAGCGCGGAGGCGAGTCTGCATATGGGCAACGCAGATCGCCACGAACAACCGAATGACAGTTCTTTTATACTCGGGGTGGAGACGAGGGGCGGGCCCAGCCAATCAAGGGAGATGGCTTGCAGCTGGAGCATCGAAGGTGCGGCGAAAAAGGCGGAACACTCCCAGCAAATCCCGGTGACGTCACGGGCATCCCCTCTCGCAGGGTCAGACTGCAACAACAGGCGACCGAGACAGGACACAACACAACCACACACACACACACACACACACACACACACATAGGGAAAGACAAAGGTCCCCCGGATACGGCCACGGCCGTAACAGACGTTTTTGACATTTTCATGCCTTACAAAGTTTTTGAGAATCTTATGTCTTATGAAGTTTTTTGACATTTTTATGCCTCAATACACTATGATGCTTTTATTTCTCACCATACTTTGATGTCCTGATGGTTAAATATATGATGAAACAAGGAGAGACAAATTAGTACAATAGTTAGAACTGATGCTTCATAAAGAGAAGGTTGTGAGTTCAAATCTCAGTGTTTGCATTTATTTTTTTTTTTGCCATACTATGCCGTTTTTTCACGTTTTTTGCCATACTATACTATGCCGTTTTTTTTGCTTTTAGGGCCTTATTATATCATTACATCTTCATACCTTCCCAAATTATGACGCTTTCTGATGGTTTTATGCTTTATTATACTGTCATTTTTTCAATTTTTTTGCCATACTAAAATATGCCGTTTTTTCACATTTTTGGCATACTATACTATGTTGTTTTTTTTTGCTTTTAGGGCCTTATTATATCATTATGTCTTCATACCTTCCCAAATTATGACGTTTTCTGATGGTTTTATGCTTTATTATACTTTGTCATTTTTTCAATTTTTTAGCCATACTATACTATGCCGTTTTTTCATGTTTTTTGCCATACTATACAATGTTGTTTTTCTTGCTTTTAGGGCCTTATTATATCATTACATCTTCATACCTTCCCAAATTATGATGCTTTCTGATGGTTTTATGCTTTATTATACTTTGTCATTTTTTCAATTTTTTTGCCATACTATACTATGCCGTTTTTTCACGTTTTTTGCCATACTATACTATGCCATTTTTCTTGTTTTTAGGGTTTTATTATATCATTATGTCTTCATACCTTCCCAAATTATGATGCTTTCTGATGGTTTTATGCTTTATTATACTTTGTCATTTTTTCAATTTTTTTGCCATACTATACTATG
>NW_019525475.1:925608-926457 GCF_002814215.2 Seriola lalandi dorsalis | reverse complement strand
GCATCCCCTCTCGCAGGGTCAGACTGCAACAACAGGCGACCGAGACAGGACACAACACAACCACACACACACACACACACACACACATAGGGAAAGACAAAGGTCCCCCGGATACGGCCACGGCCGTAACAGACGTTTTTGACATTTTCATGCCTTACAAAGTTTTTGAGAATCTTATGCCTTATGATGTTTTTTGACATTTTTATGCCTCAATACACTATGATGCTTTCATTTCTCACCATACTTTGATGTCCTGATGGTTAAATATATAATGAAACAAGGAGAAAAAAAATAGTACAATGGTTAGAACTGATGCTTCATAAAGAGAAGCTTGTGAGTTCAATTCTCAGTGTTTGCGATTTTTTTTTTTTTTCCATACTAAACTATGCCGTTTTTTCACATTTTTGGCATAGTATACTATGTCGTTTTCTTTTTGCTTTTAGGGCCTTATTATATCATTACGTCTTCATACCTTCCCAAATTATGACGCTTTCTGATGGTTTTTTGCTTTATTATACTTTGTCATTTTTTAAATTTTTTTGCCATACTATACTATGCCGTTTTTTCACGTTTTTTGCCATACTATACTATGCCATTTTTCTTGTTTTTAGGGTTTTATTATATCATTATGTCTTCATACCTTCCCAAATTATGACATTTCCTGATGGTTTTATGCTTTATTGTACTTTGTCATTTTTTCAATTTTTTTGCCATACTATACTATGCCGTTTTTTCACGTTTTTTGCCATACTATACTATGTCTTTTTTTTTTTTGTTTTTAGAGCTTTATTATATCATTACATCTGCATACCTTCCCAAATTACGACGTTTTCTGATGGTTTTATGCTT
>NW_019525475.1:906120-925588 GCF_002814215.2 Seriola lalandi dorsalis | reverse complement strand
GAGAATCTTATGTCTTATGATGTTTTTTGACATTTTTATGCCTCAATACACTATGATGCTTTCATTTCTCACCATACTTTGATGTCCTGATGGTTAAATATATGATGAAACAAGGAGAGACAAATTAGTACAATAGTTAGAACTGATGCTTCATAAAGAGAAGGTTGTGAGTTCAAATCTCAGTGTTTGCATTTTTTTTTTTTTGCCATACTATGCCGTTTTTTCACGTTTTTTTGCCATACTATACTATGCCGTTTTTTCACGTTTTTTGCCATACTATACTATGTAATTTTTCTTGTTTTTAGGGCTTCATTATATCATTACGTCTTCATACCTTCCCAAATTATGACGTTTTCTGATGGTTTTATGCTTTATTATACTTTGTCATTTTTTCTATTTTTTTGCCATACTATATTATGACATTCTTTGACATTTAGGGCCTTATTATATCATGACGTGTTCATACCTTCCCAAATTATGACATTTTCTGATAGTATTATGCTTTATTATACTTTGTCATATTTTCAATTTTTTTGTCTTACTATATTGTTTTTTTTTTGCTTTTGAGGGCCTATTACACCATGACGTTTTCACGCTTATTGCCAAACTTTTCTATGATGTTTTTGAGAATTTTATGCCATACTATACTATGACGTTTTTTGAGAATTTTATGCCATACTAGAATGTGATGTTTTTTGAAAATTTCATGTCACAATATACTATGATGTTTTTGAGAATTTTATGCCATACTATACTATGACGTTTTTTTTTCAGAATTTTTTTTGCCATACTATAATTTGATGTTTCTTGATAAATTTAATGTCACAATATACTATGATGTTTTCTGAGAATTTTATGGCATACTATACTATGACGTTTTTTGACATTTTTATGTAAAACTATACAAAGATGTTTTTGAGAATTTTATCCCTTACTGTAGTAAGACGTTTTTTGACATTTTTATGCCATACTATACTTTGACATTTCTTTCGCCTTACTATACTACGACAATCGTATTCCATACTATACTATGATGTTTTTTTTGAGATTTTTATGCCTTATTATACTATGGCAATTTTATGCCATACTATACTATGACGTTTTTACACATTTTATGCCATACTATGATGATTTTTGCCATTTTCTTTGCCGTACTATAGTAGGACTTTTTTGACATTTTTATGCCTTTTTTATATTAATATATCATCACATATACTATGGCGCCCCCCCCCTTATTATACTATGAGCTTTCATAACTTAGTATCTTATAGCCTAACCTCAGGTAAGCTTAATCCTAAATAAATAACAAAAAACAACCCTAAGTCAAAGCAGTTAGCCGTACTGTGGAAACCAGGTAGGCTAACATAACTTTGTCTGGTTTGTTTTTTAAAATATCTCAAATATTAAACATTAGCTCTACTGAAAACCCCAGTAGCTACAGTTACCTAAGCTAACTGTTAGCTAACCAGCTAGTAGCCTTATCTCCAAAACTTACGCTCGTATATTTTCTGGAGAAAACAAACAGTAGTTTATTTCTACCACTGCATTCCAGAGACCATGAATGTCATCTTGAAGGGAAACAATTGTGTGTCTCTAAATATTCTGCCTTCTGTTGCTAACGTTAAATCCAATTTACGGAGCGTCACCAACGGACCCCGGTTACTCATTTCCGGTTCCGTTAAATTATATGAGCCGAAGGTGACGCGTGCGGGCTGTGGAACATGGCGGGTCCAATGTGGAGGCAATGCCGGAGGTGGAGTACAAACTGTACGAGTGCGAGTTTATTGGAAACCTTGTGGCATTTTAACTGCAGGTCTGTGTCTTTCTCGGCGTCCTCTCTGGGGCGGCCGTCGTGGAGCTCAAGGCCGGGGAACGAGGTGAGTTTTGCGGCTGGCAGGACGCCGGGAAGGGAGTGCTGTCAAACCCAGCTAGGAAGGTCATACATGGGACCGAGCTGTCAGCCGGTCCCAGTGAATGGTAGTCTCATTCAGCCAACATGTGTTTCACTGCAGTGTGTGTTGCATTTCCTGACATTCTGCCATGTGCCTATTGCAAAGGGTAACGTGTGCGTTTTGTAAGAATTTCGTAATTGAATGGTGACTTGTTGCAGGGGTGTTGGCTTGTTCAACTTATCCTGCACACATAAAGGTCAAGACCTGCTCCAGATACTATAGGGAAGGCACACTAAGCTCTGTCCTTTATTTAGCCTGTTGTCCTACGAACCCTAACAAATCTTGTCTAGTTTCCGGTCATTTCGATTTTGTTGCATTCATTCATTCATTCATTCATTCATTCATTCATTCATTTGACATTGACTCCTGTGTGCTTTTCCAGACTTGCTCCCTCAATTTAAATAAACCATCATTCAAAAAAATCTTAAGCACAAACCATAATCCAAGGTATCAGACATTTTCTTAAATTATTTGTATTTATCATGATGAATCACAGGAAGTTCCTGTTCGCTTATTCTCTGTATAAATTAAATTTACTAACATGAGGGTCTATGTATAGAATTTCCTACCTACCTCAGCTTGCTAAAATCCCCAAATTCACAACAGTAATTAAAAAAGTAGTGTATATGATCCCTGTCAAATTATGCTTGTTTATTTTCTGAAGTTATTATAATAAAATGTGCCTGAACTGATAATCTGTCTTTGTCTACCCTTTTTGTATTTTGATTTCAGGGACAGCCATCATCATCTACACAGATAAACCCAAAAATTTTAAACTTTACCTCATCTCTAAACAGGTGAGTTGTGATGTGATCCTGGGGTCTTCATTTCTTACACATATCATTTGTTGTATTATCACAGTTTATGTTTATATGTCTCTCTCTGCAGACACAAGTCACGGTTGCTGTATCCCACACTACAGTCTTGTTGCTGCAGAACGTTACACAGTGATGCAAAGCTCAAGGACCCCTTCACGTTAGCCCAGAAAGACCTTACAAGTTTATATGATGATATCAAAAAGGTACATTTTCAATAAATAAACAAGCATCCCAAAATTTGTGCAGAATCTCGTACCAAGTGTTCGGACACTAGTAGATTATGATTGAAATAAAAGACATGAATTGTATTACTCTGCTTCACAGGAGCTGTTTGTATCTAAAGAAGAGCTGAAGTCACTATGTGACTACTACTTTGATGGCAAGGGCAAAGCAATCCGACCAATGATTGTTGTCCTGATGGCCCGGGCTCTCAACATCCACAGCAACAGAGCGGGGTAAGATTTTATCACAATTTAAAAGAACACAACTCATTTACAAGTGACCTGTGATACACTGGTTACAGAGAAGATGCACCACGCCTTGTGACAGCGATTCTTAAATTGTTATATGAATCATAATCCAGGGTTTTTATTTCATCTCACTTCCTGCAATCTGTCGCCGGCCTTTGTCCTTTCGGCAGAGATTTGCTCCCAGGGCAGAGGGCCATAGCTATGATCTCAGAAATGATCCACACTGCCAGCCTGGTGCATGATGACGTCATAGATGGATCAGATAAGCGGAGAGGAAAGAGAACCATCAATGAAGTGTGGGGTGAAAGAAAAGTAACTGCTTCTTTCCTCTTCATCTCACCTGATAATATTTTATTTGAGGATATATATATGTAATTTTCTTTTTGTCCTCTCTTCCAGGCGATCCTGGCAGGAGATTTCATCCTCTCAGCCGCCTCCATGGCCTTGGCTCGTATTGGAAACAACACTGTGGTTAAAGTGTTGTCACAGGTCATAGAAGACCTGGTACGAGGTACGGTTTAGCACTCAAACTGTTCAAATCGGTTTTCCTCGTCCTCGTTGGTGAATTTCAATGCCTGATCTATACCGATTGTGCTTCCAGGTGAATTCATGCAGCTGGGTTCCAAGGAGAACGAGAACGAGAGATTCAAGCACTACCTCGAGAAAACCTTCAAGAAGACGGCGAGTCTTATTGCAAACAGTTGTAAAGCAGTATGTACGTTCTGTCTGCACATAAATAGCCCAGAGATGGAAGGAGGCCTCAGTTTCTGCACTTAAGTGTTTTTTGTTGACTGTCTGTCCTCTTTTATTTAAGGTATCCATTCTGGTAAATTCTGATCCCGAAGTTCATGAAATCGCCTACCAGTATGGGAAGAATGTTGGCATCGCATTTCAGGCATGTTCTGATGTTTATGTGTTCAAATCACATCAGCCATATTTGCAAAGTGAGAACTAGAGTTACAATACGAGTTTATTTGTCTCTGCCCTGTAGTTAGTGGATGATGTCTTGGACTTCACATCAGGGGCCAATCACCTGGGGAAGCCCTCAGCTGCAGATCTCAAACTGGGCTTGGCCACTGGACCAGTCCTGTTTGCTTGTCAGCAGGTGAGACCAACATTTTATTATTTAAACTGGAAACATGTTCAGGTTTTAATACAAACTGTACACAAGAGTCTTTATCTCTATTTCTTTTTTTTTTTTTAGTTTCCTGAGCTTCATGCAATGATCATGAGACGTTTCAGCTCTAATGGAGATGTAGATCGAGCCTGGCAATACGTCCTTCAGGTATGACCAATAATACATAATAACAAAAATTACAAATGGATCAACACTTTAAATAAAACACAGGAACAATTAGGACCTTTAAGTGTTGATATTATTGTCATGTAAGGTCCTGAAATGTATTAAATAGAGATTACAGATATTTTCAGTCACAGATAATTATATCCTCAATAAGTTCTGTAAGGAAACAATGTCGTCCTTCCTGTGTCAGACATGTTATTATAAGCTAGACATGAACTAATATTACCGCCCCCCCCCACACTTCTTGTTTCTGCTTCAGAGTGATGGCGTGCAACAGACCAACTTCCTGGCCCAGCGTTACTGTCAAGAAGCCATCCGACAGATCAGTATGCTCAGGCCGTCCCCAGAGAGAGACGCCCTCATCAGGCTCACTGAGATGGTGCTCACCAGAGACAAATGAGCCTCCTCCTGCTGGGGGGGTGTGGGTGGTGGTGGTGGGGGGGGTTCACTTCAGGCAGCTACCTGTTGAAAGACAACTCACCCTGACCTCCCCCCCTCCCCCCTTCACCGTGTCTGTGTGTGTGTGTGTGTGTCTGCACAGGGCGAGGGAGGTCAGAAACGGAGAGGGAAGCGATGGGGAGTTCGGTTCGGGGGACACCCCCCCCTCCCCCCGGTGCTGGTTTTTAGTGCCAACTGTAAATGGAAAAGGGGAGCAAGCTTTGTCAGAACACTTACTGAGAATCGGAGCAGCTTGAAGGGGGGGGTCTCCCCCGAACCGACAAACCTGTTGTTTCACGGCTCTCTCCTGAAACATACGTATGGGTTAGTCCTATTAAAATGGTTTTTGACATATAAATACACTTGGGTTTTTAATGCACATCCTTGTGATTTCGGCTTCCTACATGAAATCACGGCGATGATCTGGAAATGAATTATAATCTTTAAATCATGGGATGCCACCGCAAACTGCAACCAATACCTTCAACACGTACAGTACTGTAACTACAACTGCCTCCCCATGACTCGGACTAGCAGACTGTGAGTGAACACAGTTTGTTACCTGCTAGTCCTGAGCTGTGGAGTTGTTGAACAATCTCTATTATTCCAAATGATATATATATATACATATATATGTATATAAAAAAAAAGTGCATAATTGTCATGGGTGTCAGGAGCGTCTGGATCTGTGTTAATGTGTTTTCGAGATCCGTCCACACCTTTTTAAAAAGGCCAAACAGTCGTGTCTTTTTGACTTGTGAAATGTTATGAGGTTACTTCTGTAATGCAAAGTGCCCTGTAACAACTGAAGGCCTTAACATCTGCAATGACTGTGTGCTCAATAAACCAACAGTTTTTCTTTTTTTTTTTTTTTATTATTTAAATCAATCTCTTGCTCTGTGTTTTTGATTTCCTCCGAGTGACCACACATGCATGTTGTACATAGAATTGTTTATTATAAAAGACTGTACATTAATTTTTCAATCAACATTTTATATGTACAAATGAAGGGCAGACAGAGATAGATTTCAATATATTCTACCCATGAAATTGAGCCAGAACATGTTTTTTTTTTGTGTTTTTTTTAAATTTGGAAATACTAAAGCAAATGGGCAAAACATCAAGGCATCAGCTGCAGTATCCTGAAACGGTACATGGCGACCACTGCGTGTTAACCTTGCGTTTGAAAGTCAAGATCATGTTAGATGAATGTTCGAGGGCTAACCAAAAACAAAAAAAAACAATGTTAAGATGATTTCGAGACCTGAGTGAAACCTAATATTGATTGGCTGATTTCTTGAGTTAAATATGTACACCTGTGCAGCCCAGAGGACTTCATGTTCGGAGCAGTCAACATGGTCCTTGAACCCAGAGCAGGTCGTTGTTGCTTTGAGAAGACTGAGGAGGTATTAGAGTTGTTTATTGGTCTACTGCGTTACATCTGAAATTTGTCACATGGCAGTGTTAGGCACGACAATTCCAGTCTAACCGTCACCGCACGCCGTCTATCAGAGCCGAAGTCTGTTATTGCCAGTTACCAATGGATCCTACAGATTGTGTGTGGATTAGTATAGAGGATATAACAGTGATGTGACATTATCTTTTAAATGCTTTGCTAATAAGCCAAAAAAAAAAAAAAAAAATGGAATGTGTTTTCTTGCTTCAAACTGATCGAAACGCTCGACAAAGTGATCTCTCTTTCATTTTTAGGATTTTTTAAGTTAAAATGACAAATCCGCATTTAAAAAAAAAAAAAAAAAAAAAAAAAAAAAAAAAAAAAGGTGAGACCACGGGAAAGCCTGAAAATTACTTCAGAGTCTAAAAAGTTCAGTGATTACAACAGTGGAATAAAAATTAAAACAAAAAAAAATAAAAAAAGGTGAGTACACTTACAACATAATGGAAGCATAATGGCAATAAACTTAAGATTACATTATATCTCTTAAAATTTTGCATGCTTTTAACGCCAAAGTGATTTTTTTCAGAAATAACTTTCTTTGAAATACCATTTACAGTATTTAAATTTGTGGATTATTGACAGGCCGTGTCCGTGTTTGTTCACCGTACAAACGGGCCTCATGGCGTCGAGGAGGGCACCACTAATGAAAACTATCATATAATCGACATTCACTGAATTTACATTACAGAAACCCAGAGCGGCTGCAGCTCACATTATATACAACTGACAGTACAGACACTTCAACTGAAGGTGCGTACGTGACATTAACATTTTTTATTTTTTATTTTTTTATTTGTTCCATAAAACCTAATACTCTTGTTCACAAAAGGATTCAGTTCTGAATCACAAATCTTTGTCCAGGCGAGATGTACATCCTTCAGCTGTGCGACCATCGTCTTTGAGTTCAACCGGCGAGAGCACGTGCAGTCCAATTCTTTTAAAAACATTTTTTTTTTTTAATTATTATTTTACATATTCCATAAATGTCCCCCACCCGCCCATTTAACACCAAAATAAACTAAATAGATATTACTTTTCATTTTATTTGCAATCAGTTAGGGAAAGAACATTCTGTCATATCAAAAGAGGATCATACAGTTATGTCTATGCGGAGTCAAGATTTCTGCTGTCAGTCTCTCAGTGGATTATGATATGACTGAATAAATAGACTGTACTGTTACTGCGAGGTCCCTTCAGTCGGCGTAGTGCATGATGGACTCCACGTAGTTGCCGGGGAACAGGCCGGTGACGCCGTTGCACACGCCCTCATACCAGCCGTCGTCGTTCTTCTTGATGACGTAGATGATCGCCCCCTCCATGAAACTCAACTCGTCGTCCTTGTCCTTGGCGTAGTCGTAGATGGCCACCACTGACGAGAGAAGTACAAAGTGAGTATCCAATTAATTAATAAACTATAGACGAGAAGACAAGAGTTACCGTAAAAGTAAGTTTATTTTCTTGGACAAACCTTTCTCGATGTAGTTCTTTGGAGCCCACTGCGGGTCTCCGTCAGCGTAGGGGTCGTTGTAGTGCACGACAGCAGCATCCTCCTCCTCGTAATCCACCGGAGGAGGCGGCGGCGGTGGAGGAGAGTCGTCAAACAAGGGCATGTCGTCCGGAGGGGGAGGGGGAGGTGGAGTAGGGGTATCTGCAACTGTGTTGGAACAGACGGAGAAGTGAGATCACTGAGAAGACTTTACCGAGTTGGGTTCAAAAGGTTGAAGAATCACCGGTTTGCATGAGCCTGTGATGGAGAGGGCGGCGGCTGAACCATGCAGGAGTAATGATAGGACATGCAGAACAGTGTGTATGGAAGGTTTTCTTTTTTTTTTGAATATTAAATTCATCAAGCAGGCTGCATCGCTGTTAGGACTTCCCGTGGATCGCTTAATAGGATGATATAGTGTACATTTAAAGCCTGTTAAGTGAGCTGTGTAGTTTGTGCTCCTCTTGTTGTGGCTCTATTCAGTCATGCATGTACAGAAAAAAAGGAAAATTACACATGATTCATGAACACTTAATTGATCTCACATGCCGAGTCATGCTATTAAGTATGTTAGAGGTTTGTCTGACAGCATCCATATGGGGGGGGTATTGTAGAGGCTTTTCTATTGTTTTAATGAACACTTTAATATTATCCATTAATAAATGTCCATCGCTGACATTTAAAGTTGCTTCTGTCAAGAAATAATGCACCCAATACTCCAACACTGCATGTTTTGGACCAGCAGGGGGCAGCAAAGGGCCCTGTCTTCTCCAGCCCTGCCCTGCAGTGACCCCCTTTTTTTGGCATTTTTTTCCCACTTAAAACATTATTATTCACCTCAAATGAACTCAATCCTGTTGCGCTTCAACCAGTAAATAGATCAACTAAATAACTAAATTAAAAACAGTCTGTGGCAGCAACAGACTTCATTATTTTCTCTCCTGCATGTATTTTAAAATGTCACTTCTCTTGCCAAGTGAGATTATTCCATAATCTATGTCTCACACCCCTGAAAAACAATAAGAAACTGTAGTTTTATAAATGAATCTGTGTCCAAACAACAAATAAAGCTGCTTACAAGTGTAATAAAATGATGAAACAATCTAATGAGACATGTTCTTTGATAGTACATTGTTGCAAGAGGTTGATCTCAACAGAAGGAGAGAAGAGGACGGACGATGAACAAGCACAATGCATGCTGGGTGATGTCAGAGTGGGAATAGTTGGCACAGATAAGGAGGAAAGTATTTTTCTTAGCCTCTTCACTTACTGCTCTCCTGCATCCTGGCCACAAAGCCAGTCAGAGGTATCTGTGGAGTCAGCTGGGGCATAGGGGGAGGAGGAGGAGCGATAGACACTGAAAGCCGGCAAAGAAAAATGCAGAGAAAGAGAGCAACAGAGGAAGAAAGAAAAAACAAAAACAAAGAGAAAGCCCATCAGTTACCAAGAATGTACAGAAGACAGTTAAAGAGTGCATCCCAATCCCAAGCAAACACAACACTGACAGAGACTAAAGAAACACACTGCAACAACTGTGAGCATGAACACATCTGATGGAACCAGACAGTGATTCGCAGCAGTGACAGATCGAGCGCTGACTCACACATTTTTTATTTATTTTTTAAATATTTTGAACATTTTCTAGTGAAAAATGACCAAATCAATTATTAAAATTACGATTGCCACATGAACTTGATCAACTGCAGCTGCAGCGCCTCCGCAGAATCAGACATAAAAAAAAAAAAAACGCTGTAAGACTGAAAAGTTGAATGACGTCTGTGACTGTGATGAGATTTCACAGGGTATCTGGGGATCTCTGAGGCCAGAGGATAAACTGCAGATTACGGTTGATTTCTGTCAATCGGAGAGTTCCCACTGTGAAATCAGCGAGTAACGACAACGGCCACAAGGGGGCACTGTTTGCCTTGAATGTCAGTCAACCTAAATTCCAGGCAAGGCTGCTGAACTCCCTTTGGAACCTGTTGTAGTTTTGTACTTTGAATTCTTATTTTACATTTTCTCAGACTTTTCCTCCCGGATCATTTGATCAACAGTGGCAGTGACATATTAAAACCAGCGCTTTGGTGAATGCACCTCTAGGTTGATAATCATCTTATGGAAATGAGATCACACACTGTGATCTGATGTCAGCCAGGTGTAAATGTAATTTGTACAGTGTGACCACATACTTAACCCTCCTGTTGTCCAAATTTGCCCCTTTTTCAAATGTTTTTATGGCAGAAATATGTTTTTTCTTTCATGTAATTTGCTTGGAAAATAACATGAATTGTTCATTACTACAATCTTTGCAAATTATCACTATTTTCATAGAATTTTTGGTGTTTTATTCAAATTAATAGCATCTGCGGTTTCCAAACAGTATCCTGACTAAACTTTGACATATCCCTGTTCCTCTGATTGTAACGTGACTCAAAATAATTCAAAATTTTATTTTCTTTAACCCAAAAACAAGGTAAATTTTTATGTAAATGATGTATATTGACCGTAAACTTCCAAAAATAAAGTGTAAAAGTCGCAGTAACGAGTCTAAAAAGTCTAACAGACCTGGGATAACAAATGTTGCATGGTCGACGGGAAGACAATACAAAGAAAATCTTAATCACTTAACAGCTATCTCAAGCTGCAAGTTGCACCAGTAGCTAGAAAGTCTTTCCCTGAAAAAGTGACGTGATTAAAAATGAATGACGTACAAACCAAGCGTCGCTCTTCTTGGATTGTAACATGCTTAACTAATATGCATAATGAGACTTGATCTCAACGCAGGGGAAAATTGAGATAATGCTCATTAATAGCAGGTGTAAACGCAAAGACCCGTGAATCAGATGTGATTTTCTCCAGATACTGATCGCAGGTTGATAACAGGTAGAAACGGAGCCTAGGTTTTAGACAGTAGGAAGTTAAGTTTTAAAGCAAACAAAGAACTACATTTAAAAGGTCAATGTTTGACTATGCATTTCTGGCGATGCCAAAAACTGTGACTGCGCGTCGTTAGCAGACAGACTGTCTGCACCGCCTCTTCTGTTGAACTCAAGGACGAGGCGTTCTGCATCAATACTAAAGACATCCCACAGTTAGATAAAATAAAATAAGAATAAAATATAAAGGCATTAACCTGCACTTACAGGGAGTTAAGGGGAAAAGTCAATAATTCTGACAAGAATTCAAGCTTGACCTTCGGAAAGCAGTGACTCACTTGCAGATATGAAATACTGGTCTGTGGCTACAAAGGTTAGCTTGCTTTAGTTTGTGACTGTGCATCATTTGGAAGAAATGTGAGGTTTTGTGCTTCAGTGACAGTTTAGACTCTATAACGCAGGCGTGGGTTGGAGACAGAAGGGCCTTACTTGAGTTCTGGCCGTAGCCGGGAGTGCCTCCATTAATATGAGGCTGTTGTTGCTGCTGCTGCTGCTGCTGCTGCTGTTGTTGCTGCTGCTGTTGTTGTTGCTGCTGCTGCTGCTGCTGCTGTTGCTGTTGCTGCTGCTGTAGTTGTTGCTGCTGCTGCAAGGAGAACTGGGAAGTGACCGACGGCGCCCGGCGGTAGGTGCCCGTGGCCGAAACCATAGAGATAGAGGAGTTGGAAGGGTTGTGCCGCGAAATCTGCCGCGAGATGGTTCCAAACTGGGACATTGGAGCGGGGCCCAGACCAGGCCCAGGGGCCACCGCTAGAAAAACCCAAAAACACAGGGAAGGAAGAGAGGAAAGACGGACAGGACCAAAGAGGGAAGATGGGGGTTAGATAGAGGAGATGGAAAGGGGAAGAAGGAAAAAAAAAAAAGCACCCACAACATGAATCATCAACAGTGTAAAAGTTAATGTGAGCTTTTAAATTCTGATTAGAGCCCCACACCTTCTGAAAAGACAATCAATAACCAATCAGAGGAAGCCGATGAGCTAGGGATGCAACGCAGATTATCAACTGATAAAATTCTCACAGAGACATTTCACCAGGGTAAAATGAAACACAAGAGAGTCTCAAGAGGTTGTCAAAAATAAATCCAGCACTTCAAGTTTCTTTAGAAAATATAGCAAAAAAGGAAAAGCAAAGGGGGGGGAAAGGTTCAGTGAGAAAACAGAACAGAGCAGCAACAGAACAGACTAATCCTTCAGGGTTCAACAGAACCGGCAGTGAAAAGAAAAAAAACTTCTTCACTCTCTTTTCATGGACGTGGGTTTAAATATCTACTCGAGAGACGGCGGGGAGAGTTCACGATCGAGTACACCGGTCGTCTGAGTACAACCCGAACCATCTCTTCAAACAGCAGCATTACTGCAACATTAAATACACTCAAATATTTAAAGACCGTGCGAACAGTGTGAGAATGTGTGTGTGTGTGTGCGCAAAACAAAAAAAATACAGAGAGACAGAATGGGGTTAAAAAACTGTTTGTCTGTTTGAGTATTTCCTGTCCATATTTCTAGATAACGCAGTGTCTCTCGGGAGAGGCCCTGCTCTCAGTTGGGGATGGGTGGAACCAGAGGAAGTAAAGATTCTGAAGAAACACAACGGCAAACAAACTTCTCCATATTGTGCCCGGCAGCAGTAATTATGTCTGAAAGTGTGCGCTGATGTTTTGAGGGAAACTTCCAAGTGATCATCTTGTTGAAGAATTTCAATTTGGCTGGAGTCGATCAGATACGAGCAGCCACTGTACAAACACCGGAGTTGATACCAATCAAACAGCTGGATGTGTCTCAGTCTTTGCAGAGCTCTCGGGAGTAAATCAAAACAAGTATCACTCAGTGATTCAGAGTCAATACAACTTGTAAATTAAAGCTGCATCAAGCAATATTGAACATTTGCAGCATCCAAATGGCTGTTTGAATGTTTTAGAACTTCATTACCCAGAAATCATGTCTCCATGTTTTTTCTATTTCCATAACTGGCACCTCAAACTTCAGTAACTACTAGCTAGTTTTAAAGTAGTTAATTACCACGCTCTTAAAACTTAACAACTGTCTAACCTAGTTAAGACTTTAGTAATGTGTAAACTTATTGCTGTTCAACTATGTAAACAGGAAGTCACTGTAGCATCACGTACGTTCTAATCTAATAGTTTTAAGGGGGTAAACAATATGTTAAACTTAACTAATGTAAATGTTACTTCTTTTTTTTTTTTTTTTTTTTTAATGTATATATGCATTCATGGAGAAATAAATGTGTTTCAGAGTTAGTAGTTAGTCTGATAATTAAAATTATGTGGGAAATATCCATGGAAATAGCCAGTTACACTAATGTAACCAATGTGATTTGGTTGTTTAGCTAGCTAGCCTAACATTATTAGCACAATGTTTTGTCATTTCAGGTATTTTGTGAAATGTAATTTAAAATCTCCCAAAAAAATCCACTTTACATGATTATAAGAACATTTTCATTAAGTATCAGGTATGTCTTCCACATTCAGTTACTTCTTTTACTCTTCAATCAACTCGGGTCTTATGTTAGCATGCTAACGTTAGCTAAACCAGTTGGTTCGGTTAGCTACGTAACAGCTACAACTGGCAGTTACTCAGTGTAAATATTTGGTAATGATAAATCTATACATCTGGTACAACCAGTTTTAATTTAGTGATGCATAAATTTCCACTTAGTTACAAAAGAAGCTGATTTTGAAGTTAGCATGGAACGGCGGGTACAGCAGCTTTAACCTCAGTCAGTTTTCCGGGAAATAGAAAAGGAAATCAAATGAAACAGTGACGTACTCTACCTGTGCCAAAGAAGTCTCACAGCCCTCAAGGTAAATTCATTTTATCTTTGTAGGGAAACACTGCACACACTTTACTCCTGAATTTTTAGGTTTTTAAAGTTGTAAATGTGAATCGCCAATGGGCTGAGATGAACAGCAGCTCGAGATCAAATGTAAACGAACAAGTTTGGAGATTCTGCAGGCACTAATTAACTTTATCCAGACCTTAGGCGATATGAGACTTCTTAAATTAGCCAATAACAGATCGGTAAAGAATTAGAAAGTAAAAGTACCACCACCACTGAGGTTTTAGTATGTAAACGGTGCCCTGTTGTGTCTGCAGACAGAAACACATACACAGCCTGTTCACACTGCAAGCATCCACAGAGCTGAAACAACTGGGACATTTTGGCTGATGTGTTTAGGTCAACAAGTTTATTGGCAGAGAAAAGTTGGCCACAGCTATTACTTGTCAACAGCCAGATTCCCATCCTTCCTCATCCCTTTAATAATGTTATTACATTTCATTGATAATACTTTTGCCCAGGAAGCACAAATTTGGGGGATAAAGTTTTTCTTTCCATTACCTAATTAATGCTTCTTGGCAAGTTACGTCTACTTATTCATTTAAACTTTAAAAACCAAAAGAAATTTACTACTCTATGACATTAACAATATGTTAATAAGAGCCGGTTTTGCTTGCAGTGTGCACAGACAGGCACCCATCCATACCCACAACACCCTTATTTGTGCACGTGCTTCATGAGAAGGATCATAATAAAAAGACGTGCTGATCGTCCACCCTCCAGACAGCAGGCAGAACGGGAGCGGCCTCAGGGTTCGAGGAGTCTCACCTATGGGTGGTGGTGGTGGAGGTGGTGGTGGTGCTGGTGCTGGGGGGGTGAGCCCGGCCATTGGGGGAGCAGGTGGAGGTAGTAGAGGAGGAGGAGGAGGAGGAGGGGGTGGGGGAGGCGGCGGGGCTCCCAGGGGAGCAGACATGGGTGGGACTGAAAGGAGTATTTACATTAGTTTGATACTGAAGCTGGAAACGGGAGCGTGTCCTCGCCCGCCTCCTGCACCTTTACAGTTACATAACAGCACATCGCTTCACTCGCGAACCCTGTGGGGCTTGGGGAGCACTTCGACTTTGTCAAGGCACAGCTCCGCTCCGCGCACACATTTCTTTGTGGCATGAACTGAGTGTTTCCATGGCGACCGGCTTGTACGGTTAGTCCTGTATTGCTGGCACGATCCTGGGTGCTGAGGTGGAACAGCTACTACATAAAACCCAAAATATTTCTCCCTCATAGCAGCAGAAGTGAAACGCGGTGCGATCTCTGGCATGCGTACGGCGTAATGCAGTGCTATGTGTAGTGTGTAGTGTGTAACGTGGTGTTATCTGGGCCTTACTGTTCCACTGTAAAGCAGCAGGCCTAACACAGCTTGGCCTATTTACACAGTAGGATAGAGAATCAGCTGTGCTTAGAACACAATGGGCCTGCTTAATCCCTGTCTGGTAAACATAGGCTTTGTGTAGAGTAGTCTCACTATTTTCACAGGGACTGTCAAATTTACACCTTGTCATGTAGTGCTATCATTGTTATATTCATGCATATTATATTTTTAAAAAAGAAAAAGAAAATAAGAAACCTGTTTCCTGATTTTGGGTGCTCCAAATTTGTATATATATATATATATTTTTTAAACTAAAACTTGTTCTTTTATGCAGTTATTTGCAGATTTGCACTTTAGACTTGTCACTCTGGCTGTGGTTTAATTTATGTACGAAAGTAAACTCTGACAGAGGCATGTGCACTGTGCAAACAGCAGGGCCCTGTATTCTCATCGCTGCCTGTCAATGTTTAAAGAGTGTTATGTTGTTTCACGCAGGTCAAACAGACAAGAATTCAACTGATACGAGTTTCCGAGTGCAAAAAAACCTGGATATTTTGGGAATATAAACAGCAGATATTTGTTCATTTTTATACTCAAAAGAGTTCTTATAAGGACAGAAAATCCCTTTAACCAGTGCTGCGAGCATGGGAGCATGGGAGCATGGGAAAGGGGGGAAATAAAAGCTCCAAAACCAAATTTAATGACATTCTCAGGTGGGTTAGCAGCTCTGTGAGACAGGGAGGGGCAGGTTTTATTGCAGGCTTTTCAAAATGCCTGAAGCTGGTAGAGTACAATCCTGCCCCTGCCTTATATCAGACCTACCGGCCTGTAGTAACTGTTTACTGAAAGCTGCTGCTGCTGCGGCTGCTGCGGCGGCGGCTCGCTGTGCAGTTATCAACGCTCACCTGGGCCAGACATGGGGATGGAGGGTGTAGGCACTGCGATGGGAATGCCAATTCCGCTGCTGCCGCTGTTCTCCCTGCTGCTGCTCCCCCCGCTGCTTCCACTGAGGGAGATGGAAGAGAAAGAGGACATCGGTTTATTCAGGGCAACATGCTCAGACTGCACAGCAGGTAAAACTGCAGATACAGACTCCACTGCATCTCAGCTTCTCTCCTAATCAGAATAATAAGACTGCAAAACTTCATTTAAGTCCTTTTTCATACTGATTGACTCGGGCTGTTGGCTCGTTAAGACTGAGCCGCAGAGCGACGCGTCCAGATATCAGCCTCTCTAGTGACAATTTTATGAATCAAAGAATCATAGTAACAGAATAAACAGGAATATGGTTGAGAATTAAAATGGATAATTAAGCTTTTAGCATGCCAACCACCTAAAAATACCTCGCCTCAGATCCTCTAATTGCCCCGCAAAACACTTGAACTAATTTACAGTGATTATCATAAACTCTGTGCGTTTAGTCCAATGATAAGTTTTTCTTTTATTTGGCAGTTAACAAAAAGAATAAGGGGGGGTAGGGTGGGGGGGGTAAATCCGAGGCTAAATTTAAAACAATCACTTTGTTGTGCATGATGAGTCTTTGCCAAACATTCAGTCCAAACACTCTGCATGTGGTAGCATCCGTGAATCGTCTAAAATGAGCAAAGCCACAGCTTCATGAGAACACGGTTCACACGGGAAGGTGGAATTACAAAACTGTAGCCACAGATTCAGATGCTCCTCAGTATCGTACGAGCGCTAGTCGATCACATACGCTTCCCTACATTATTGGAATTTGTCACATGTAAAATATCCAATCTGCCAACGCCTTAAAATATTTTGCTTATTAGTTTTCGACATTTAATGAATCTGTTTGTTTCACATGTGACAAAATCACAGTTTAATTGCAATAATTTTGCTCTTAAATTTAATCTTAATCCTAGTATTAACATATATAGATGCTTGTCGTGAAGGCTGCACTGATACAGTGACACAGTTATTTTAATCATGTTGAATGTTCAGTTTAAAGAGACCAAACAACAACTAAACCATCGTCTCTTCACTCCTACTAATTGTTTTTCCAAAACATGCCACGTTACAAACACCAACACCATAAGTGGCAGTATTGGCTGTTGTCAATGCCCCGTGAGGATATAGGGACATGGGAATGTCGTATGTATGTCAGCTCTGCAGTGGCCTGCATAAGCACTGTTTCACCCTGTGTTTGACCCCCAGGCTCGTAGATCAATGGCCCGACCAACTAAACCCCCCCCCCTCCCCGCTCTCTCTCTCTCTCGGGCTGGCCTTGATCCTCATTTCTCCTCCAGCTCCCTCGCCCCACCTCTCCCTTTTTTTTCCCTGCCTCTTTCATCCCTGCTTTCCGTCTGATCCCGCTCCCTTACCTCTCACCCCTCACCGCCCCTCGACCTCTGCCTCTTATCTCCTCATCGCCTGTAAAGTGATTCCCCTCGCTCATCTCCCAAACCCCCCCATCTCCTCTGATTCCTTCCATCCCGCTGAACCCTTGCTCGCTCACTCCCGCCTGCCCCCCACACCTCTTTATCCCCTTTCCCATCATCTCCCTCTCCTCTCTGATCCATGTCAGTCGAGCCCGGGGGGGGGGGGCTCTTCAGGCACCCACAGCAGGGGTTACCCCTCTGAAGGATGTTGGTGGCAGTGAGAGCGAAGTGTCTGTGGGGATAAAGGCTAAACAATATTATATTATGAACATCGTAATTCAACCCCCCCCCCTCTCATCTGCATGTTTTGATTTATCCCTCCTAATCCCTCTATAACTAACCCATTCCTTCCATTTATATCTTTCCCAGCTTCTGCTTCTTCTTCTGTATTTCAAAACGCTGCGAAATAAAAGCACCTCCAGCTCCATTTCTCCTGCTCCACCTCCCCTCTGCGCAATATGTGGAGTTGTTTATAAATCAACCGAGTCTGTAACACACAGCTAGGCTAAAAAAAAATAAATAAAATAAAGTTCCAGCTCACTTCCTCACAGCTAACAAAACTCCCCGGGGGCCAATGGGAAAAAAAAGGCAAACAAAAAAAAAAAAAAGAGACTGTGTTCTCAGTGAAAATGAACACAAGGTAAAAACAAAATGTGTTATAAAATAAAAACTTTGTGCTCAGGCATTGTGACATGATGTGACATGATGTGACTTGACAAGAAAGGGAATAAATCGACTTCCAACAAAAGGAGCCCAGAGCATAATCTGAGATGAAAAAGATTGACTTGAGGAAATAACCAGAAGCATATAAAGAATAAGGAGCAGGAGATGAACATTAGGGTTGCTGCAATCTAGTATATTAATCTAATGTAATGTAATTTCAGCTCAGAGCTCTTCTTAAAGAATTTCCATGTACCGTATAAAATCTATTATGCCAGAGACCGACGGAGACCGACCATTCGAGACTTAATGCATTAAAAAAAAAAAACTGAGCGTGTAGATGTTATGATTAAAAAGTCAGAACTGAGGTTACTCCAACAGCTGATGTAAGCAAGGTTACAAACTACAGACCCTTCAGACCTCTTAATTATCACACTGGACCCCCAAGAAAACCCCAAATCACATATTTTGGAGTCTCGAAAATGACTGTAATTTCTTTTCTGTTTATCTATAATGCGATCTGCAGAAAAACCTCTGCATTTTTCTACTTTTGAAAAGCCTCATCTGAGTCTTTAAAGTCCACAAACATAAACTAGTCCCATATGCAAAATTAATAATAATAAAAAAAAACGAAATAACTAGCATTTTATGCCTTTATTAGAGAGACTGCAGTCGAGAGTTGACAGGAAATTACGGGGGAGAGATGCATTAAAAGGACGAACCAGGGGGTGTTGTAGTTCATGGTCAGTGCTTTAACCCCTTGGCAGCCAGAGAACTTCTAATTATTTTTAATTAGGTTTGGAAATGGACAGTAGCTGAGGAGGGCGGGTGGTTTTTTTGGGGTTTTTTTTTTTTTTAAGGAAAAAACTGCACAAATTCGGAAAAATCCACTAAATACACACATATGCAGCATCTTAAAAAGCATCTGGTTTAGTTTTCGGATGGTTGAGGCAGGAATCCAGCTTCACACAAACAGTGTTAGAAGAGATTTTTATTAGCGGGACTCTGCAGTGAGCATGTTGTGTAAAAAAAATAAAAAATAAAAAAATAAATAATGACACCTGCATGTGAGAGTGTAATCTTCCCCCCCACAGAAAGATATTAAACAATAACAGGCATCGTATGGCGGGAACACACAGATGCCTGGTATTGAATTAAGACCCGAGTTGAGGACGGCAGAGACTGATGAGCTGAATAAGCACGGCCAACTTCCAGCCGGCATAATCAAATAATGACGCAGCGTGGCGATATTAGCTGAAGCGGGGGAGGGCACGGTCCGACTCTCAGTTTGTTAAAGGGACGTTAGATCAGTGACGGTGATGCCGAACGGCCATTTTTTTTTTGCTTTTGCTGTCGCTCCACAGGAAACGCTGAGGAGCTCTG
>NW_019525475.1:874391-906100 GCF_002814215.2 Seriola lalandi dorsalis | reverse complement strand
GGGGGGGTGGGGGAATAAAAAGTTATGTAATAATTTATGAGCATCACAGTCAGCATAATAAGCTTTTTAGCTAATGAGGCGGCTTCACTCACTCGTAACTCAAATTTGATGAAAACGTCGCCCGCTTCCTCTGCGTGGAGAATTCTGGGGAACGATCCTTGAGAGCCAAGAGTTTGAATGCTGCAGTTGACTCTGGGTTTTTTTTTTTCTTGAAACATGCATTTTATATTATATCAGAGGCTTTTACTGATATTAATAAGAGTGAAACCCTCCGCGCCTTGTCAGACAAATGCTGGGTTTAGAGTAGCGGAGGAGAGGAAGAGGAGAGGAAGTGAAGAGACTATCTATATAACTATCTGACTTGGAGGGTTTTTTTTTTGTTTTGGAGAGATGCTTTTCTGACATTTAGTGTTCAGTTTTAAGGTAGAGATGGAATACTCCACTCGTATCTACCAAAAAAGAAGTACCTGTCTCACTTTCCATTAAAAGCTGTGTTCATTAACATCTGCACTGCAGATTTTTTTTTTTTACAGACTTTTATCTATAAAATTAGCTCTGCAGAACTGTACCTCAAACTTCACTGTATCAGCAGGGGTGGCAACAGTGTTTGACTTTCATCAGGTTGTTATTATGAAAACTGGCACCGACTCCACGTTGCCTGCTCACTTTTTACATCATTAGACTGATGCTACTGTGCTGGAAACTCTTCACCTCACTTAACTTAAGAAGGAGTTATATGTAAGTTTTTGCTATTGCTATAAAGCCAGCGTTAGCATGAACAGCCTGCAGGGAAAACTTACGTATAGCACCTTTAAAGTTTCTTGTATATGCTATAATCTGCTCACACATAAAGTCCTTTATTTCATTTTTTATTCTCCACATTGCTTCTGCTGTCTCTTCTGTACTTACTGCACCGACAGCATGCAGAGAAACCTGTACTCTGCTTCTCTTCTTACATGACAGTGAAACACAATCCAGGTGGACCGGTTTGAGATCAATGTGTTTGATAAGCCTTCAAATGCAAAAATCATTTCACAATTGAGTGTCTGGTAAGTTTCCACAATCATTTAAGGCTGGGACACTACAGGTGTGTGCTCCCCCGAGATTGATTTTAAGGCAAAAGTTGAGCCAGATTCACCTTTTTTTTGCCCGATGACCCCGTGTTTCTTTGCCCTCTGCGGCGACGCTGCATTGATCTCATTAAAATGAATTAGGCGACTGTTTCTTCACACAGTGCTGTGGTTTATCTGAACACTGTTTAACAGTCCACAGCTCAAACACATTCATGTGACAATCATGTAAAACGGAGAGAAATGTGTGTGTGTGTGTGTGTGTTTCCTCTCTTCTCTCATCTACCTGTGTGTGCGTTGCCTCTGGTTGAGCGACGCCGTGCGTCCGGGGCTGTGCTGCTGGCCGTGCTGGCTGCCCAGACGGGCGGGGCTGGTCATGTAGTCGTTGGGCACCGTGGGCGGCTTCACCGGCTCCAGGGTCTTGTAGGGCGTGTTGCGTCTGCAGCCGCCGCGAAGATGGGAGACAAAAAAAAAAAAAAAAAAAAAAAAGCAAATAATGAGGAACCAAAGACAAATATTATTATAATTCAGTGCAAATCCTACCATCAAAACCACGAGGCACAGTCACTAGAGCGTCGTAAATCCTATCAGCCGGATGCTGCGAGCCACCGGCTGGATCGGTTTACACTAGGAATTAATATCTGACGAGTGTCGCCGACTGCTGTCGTGCGTCACATGACGACCGGCGTTCATCAGGACATGACACCTGTCTCACATCAACAGATAACAGTCCAGGTGAGTTCCCAGACTTCTCTTTCCCCTTGATCCCCTTTTCTCTTGTATTAGTTTTGTGTTTCCCCAATGTGTATGAGACAAACCCACGAAGACACAACCATCACGACCGCACCCGAGTTAAAAAATAATGACCTGCGGCAGCTTCATGCTCAGAGGGCCGTGTTTGCTCCCTTTGTCATTTCATGTTCCTCTTCACCTCAAATTTATTCAGTAAAAAAAATATGACATGTTCTTTAACTGCATGCTCTTTAATCGCCCTCACATGAGCCTCATGTTTTTTGTATTTTTTTTTTTTCCACTCACTGCTTGATAATTAGAGGATTAGTTTTTCCTTTTCATGGCGACCAAAATGGAAATCTTACCCGAGCGTGCCGCGCCCTGACATGGGAGGGCTCGGCGGCTTCTGCGTCGGCGGATTGGTCCTCGATAGGGTCCCTCCTCTGATCGTCTGATTGTTTCCATGTTGCTGTGGTTGGGGTGAAAATCCTTACTTAAGAAATTACTTCAGACACCACTTAGGTGACTAAAATCAAATGTTACAGGCTTCCCAGATGACACCTCCTCAACAGCAGAGATGTATATTTCAGTAGGTAATACTTGATGGGTTATGTAATCCCCAGTTTGTGTTTAATGCTGATTACAGGTTAGAAACCTCTGGCTGGTTTCAATATGTTTTTTGACAGGAATCTGGGTTTTCAGTGTTACAAATTACAGCATATTTTACAGTATAAAAATAAATATATTTATATATGAGCCGTCTGGGAAGCCTATAAAGATTTTAAATTAACTACAGAACAGTTATGGACAAGGACATGACACGTAAATTAAATGACAACATGTACACGGTTGGGAAACTGACAGGGAGCGTGTTACAGATCCTTTGACTGCGTGTTCTCGACTATAAAAAGGACTACAAGTCGGTTAATGGGAAATAACATGGGAAGTGACAACGATAATCACATGTATGGGGGGGGGGGGGTTTGCTGTGAAAGGGGAGTTCGACAAATCTATCAATTATATATTATAGGAAAAATGGGTCATGTGACGAAGCAGACTTACCTTGGCTTTTAACCACTTAGTGTGGGCAAAGGGAGAAACAGACAGGGACAGAGAGACAGAGAGAGGGCATGTCAAAATGGCCATGTCTGAACGGATCAGCAGAAGTCAAAGTACAAGTGAGCAGGAGAAAAATGGCTCCCTGGTTTTATTTACACTGAGTAAACATTTAGTAAGACCTGGGCAGGTTCAGCAGCGATACAACCAGAGCAGTGGCTCCTCCTCCTGACTGTTGCTCTCGTCCTTCAGACCTACAGAACCACACCCAGTGCCACAGTCAGAGTGGAAGGAAATCTCAGCGATCTGATGCTCCGCAGCTATTGTGCACAAGTGAAACCGGTTTTATGTCAACAGGGTCTCTGAGACTGCCTGTCATTAGGAGCTTTACCTTTGTAGATCAAACAGCTGTCTCTCAAATAAGCCTACAGGTACATTTTTTTTTGGGTACATTTTCATGGTTTGGACTCAAAAAATAATTTCAAATGATCTCATTCCTGGCAGCGATAAATAAGCACCCTGATACTTGTGTGGGCTGATGTCAAAGAGAATACAGAGCCAACGAAGCAGTGGGGTTGATCTGCAGTTTGACAACTGCAGAGTCAAGTGGCTCATCTATAATGCAGCGTCCCCAGTGGCCTTTGCAGAAAGCATCGTAGCATCACAAGACCACGAGAGAGAAACACAGAGAGAGAGAGAGAGAGAGAGAGAATGAAACCAAAAGCAAAATTCACAGCGTGGGTCAGTGTGAGGTGATCTCTGCCCCTTTAATTAAAAAAAAAAAAACAAAACAGAAAAAACACCTTCAAGTGCAGCTGCGAATGGGAAATTTCACGTTCAAATTTCACTCTCCACGGGTTATCAGAGCTGGGCGAGATTCAATTTACAATCTAGGTCAAACTGGAAGTGCCAAGTCCTACTACAGCCGCCGCTTATCTTCCTGGCAACGGCTGTATCTCTGCCCTTGCTCCACAAACCCGAGCGGCAGCGTGGAAATGCTTTAGTAACGTCCGAGCTGAATCACAGACAGACAGACAGGTCATTATCAAGTCCAAAAAAAGGCTTAATGTGGAGCCGGGATGAAAATCCAGAGCGCTGCAGTCCGACAGAGCTGGGTGAGTCTGCCGGGTTAAAGGAGACAAACACTTCCTGAGGTCTGGGTGGTCATTCAAGGACACATCCCCTCCCAAAAAAATCTGACGAACACACAGTGACTAGCTGTTCTGACCGGTGTGACACACGTGTGTAATTATTCTGTGTTTGAAAGCTTCAAGAAACTCAAAATCAGGAATTTCAAACGCATAAATTGACTCGGTGACGTCACCGTCAGCTCCTTAATAATCTGACTGACAGGTTCATTAATTAGCCTGTTAGAATTAACATTATAATCCTGAAGATTTTTAATGCCATCAGACCCCGTTTTTGATACTATTTATGGTCGGATTTTGGCGTTTTCTTTTCCCAGAAACAGCCATTAAATCTACTGATTGAATGAAATTGTTATATCAGCCTCATTTCTTACCGTTCACTCTCGTTTCACTGTATCAGAACAAACCAAACACTCTTTATTGTAAACATGTGTCCCCTCAAATCAACCACGTGAAGTCTTCAGGATTATAACTTAAAGAAAACTCTTGCTGACCTTCAAACATAATACACAAAATATAGAAAACCGGTCATTACTTTGTTGAATCAAGTAAGAAAAATATCAAAATTGCCCCAAAAAAACAAAACTATTCCTTTAAATAAATCTTAGAAACTCATGACTGACAGAAGGCAAAATATCCAGGGATTGCTATCTAACTTCAAACACCTGACATCATCGTCCCTGGATTCCTGAAAGCCCCGCTGACTAGATTAAGCATCAGCTGACTGGAGGAATAAATCTCATCTTTCGCATTAATGCTAAAAAGCATCATGTCACTGTCAGAGCGCCTTGAGAGGAGGGAACACCCTGATCTGTCGGCTGTGTGAGATTCCAGATGTGGCCCGGCTGATTTATTGATATAACGCTGCAGCGTTCAGAGAGGAATCAGATTATCTACTGGATGAATTCCACATTCTCTTTTCTCTCAGTTCCTCTTCTTCTCTCTCTCTCTCTGTCAGATCTGAGAACGACTTCTATTCAATAATGCATATGAGGGCTACATGATGTTTCTTCTCTCTATTACAGCTTGGTGTTTAACTATACAAACACAGTGTGAGGCTATAAAACCAATTCAGGCCGACGCAAACAGGCAGCGACTTTCACAGTTAACCGGAGCCAATACACATGATTTAAACTCTCATTAATGTATTGATTCTGGTCAGTAAGTAAACCATGGCTATAGGTATTCTATACAAGCTGCGTATCTGACAGGAGCCATCACAGGATACTATATGATTACTATGGGGTATTGATGTTAAATATTGATTGGCTCTGTGACATGCATAGGAGAGAGGAAGATGAGTGATGTAGGGCTGCTGCAGGAGTGTGTGTGTGTGTGTGTGTGTGTGTTTCCCATTACATTCATTAACTAAATGCAGCATGTCTAAAGACAGTTAAAAAGGGAGAAAATCCACTGAGATTAGGCCCAGAGTGATACCTCATGTTCTTAAAATAGATGCATCAAACAGTCTCAGAACAGCCATGAAGCACGGTGATTTTCAGCAGCCGCATTCTGCTATCCTAATTTTCTGAGCAACTCTTACACAGGAGTCAGGACCTCATTGTGATTTTGTTTTATATAATATTATTAAATCCTTGACCTTGGAAACAACATTTGACAAAACAAATCTCACCTCAGAGTCCATTCAGCAGTTTCCTAATAGCACATGATCTCCAACGCCACGTGTAGTTTCCCCTGTTGTCATGTTGGTTTACAACTTTTCTTGAGCACTTTTAAAAATGAGATAAAATCCTTATAGTGCTCAGAGAAAAACTACAAGTCTTCTCTACCTGCAGATGAAGATAAGGCGATATGATCGATAGCTCCAGAACAGCTACTAAATGAACCTTGAGGTGAGATTGTTTTGCCAACAACATAATCTGTTGATTTAATTAACACATCCATCTATGTATGAAATTTACTTTTGAACAGTTCAGAACTTCTGCTTTATTGCTTTCTGCAAACAGCAAAATTACAATAGTTTAATAAATCTCCAAAAATATACTATAAATAAATATATATATATATATATATATCTATGCAACATAATTAAGCATTAACTGTGGCGCTAGAGCCATGAGACTGTTAGCTTAGCCTAGCATAAACACCTGAAGGGTAAACAGCTAATGGCTTCTTAAATCTGCCAACAACCAACTCTACAGTTCATTACTAATGCTACTCATTTTTGCTTTTATTGTTAGCTACATCCTTTAACTATTTTTCAGCACATAAAATAACTTAATTTATTGATATTTCATCTTTAGAGGTGCTTTAATGTTTCCCCCTACTTCCAGTCGTTAAGCTACGCTAAGCTAACAGCCTAACAGCCTAGAAACATGAGAGCTGTTTTCTCATCTCTGGCACATTTGTGAAAATGTTGAACTCTTGATTTAATGAGAATTGATTATTGCATCTAATAAAACAAGGTCCTTGTAAAAGTTTCAAGTACATAATTGTTCATGCTAATACGTGCCAGCCTGCTCTCTTTGGTGGGAAACGCACCCACTTAAAATGCTTCACTCCACATTAGCCATCGCACACTTTCACCATGACAGAAGGGTCCAGTATAATTCCCTACACAATAAATTGAGAGTGGCACAATGGCTTTTATCCTGCCTTATCAATGCCTCTAACACTATGTGATGGTAATGGCGGGCCTCTAATCCAATCTGTCTGACAGCTGCAATTGATTGGCTGATTGATGGGGCAGAGAGAGAGGATGAGGAGATCGCCAAAAATGCCTGCGGCCGCCTGGAAATTATGTCATTACCACCGCTGTCGGGACGACCCAGCGACCCCTGAAGCGAGCCCTAATGGCGAGGAGGAAGGGAAACTGTCGCCCCTCGGTTCATTTGAGTATATCAGATCATAATCAGCTTCTTTACCGCCCTTCAGATTGTGTACTGATGTGAAAATAAACTACAAATCAAATTGTACCAACATCATTCCTCTGCAAAGGTTTGGAGAAACTCAATGGAGGAGATTACGAGAGCGGACGGGGGCCTAAGTGCCTTTAAAAACGTCTCGCAAATTTCCCTGCACTCGCCATTTTCACGACGCTCTAAGAATAGAGCCGTTTTTCTGAAAGCTACATGATGTAATCGCTTTTTTAGTTCATCTCAACCCCCAACCCGTTCCCACCAACCCACGCTCAAACATATTCCTGTAGGGTCAGAGGAGGGGAGGGGGGTGCGCTTTCTGAAGATGAAAGAGAAAGCACAAGAGATGGAGTATGAGCGAGTAAGCGAGTCAAAGTGGGAGAGAAAAGAGAAGGAGGGAGATAGGAGTACCTCTGGCAAGAAAGAAAAGGAGGGTGGGAGGGAGGGAAGTAAATTAGATGTAGAGGAAGAGGAAAGTGGAAGAACTGATGGACCGAGCGGAGACCAGAGAACAGATCTGAAAACAGGCAAAAATCAGGAGGAACCTGCTCACCTTCACGCCGTGGCCGACGTCGTCCAGTACAGTGTAGTCAATGGGCTTCCTGATGTACCTTACCGGCCGCTCCATATTAGCCGGCGCTATGATCTTATGGGTCCTCGCCGTGTTCTTGTTGGTGGTCAGGATCCCGATCTCCCGCCGGGCCACCTTCTCTTTATGGATGTCCACCGTCTGTAAGTGACACAGTGAAGACAGAAGAAGGGGGGTGTGATTGAGGTGGTGGTGGTGGTGGGGGGACCCTCTGGGACTGAATGAACTCATCATACAGCAGCTTAAGAAGGTTTAATTGAATCATGGAGGTTGTGCTTTTCATCACCGGGGTCTTAATCTTTTTACAACCTCCAGTGTGCACTAATAAAATCGATTGCAGCACAAACCAGATCCTGGATGGAATAATGATCGAGGCATGTTTATCTGCGCATTAATGAAATCAAAAACTTAATCGTATGGAAAGAGTTTACTGCCCCCGAAGTCCCTGAATGCAGCAAGTCGATCCAGATAATTATTAACAGAAAAATATACAAAACCATGAGAACATACTGTAAGATAGAGAGTTGAGAACCTTATTTCAGAAGGATAAAATGAAGTCGACTGTGTACATACTCTCACTGATTTTTATTATCAGATAACTTCCTTTTCTTTCTTTCTTTTGCAAAAACGCAAGGGACAAATCCTGATGCATTATTTATGCTTCTGGAGACCAAGAGAGATTTTTCTACTGAAATTGCACCAATGTTCAGTTAATTACCCGGCCATCTCTAAAAAGATAAAATTCTAATTAATTTAAAGCTCTTCAGGAAACTTTGCACACAGTTGACAAATATAACTTATTCCCCAGCTGAACTCAGATATCCTATAACTCTTATTTTGATCAAGCGAATGCTGGATGCCTGAAGAGGAATCATAGCACGAGTTAATCAATGGATTTAAAGTTTCTCCTTTTGAGGGTGTTTCTGGCTCAAGATGAGACTTTTTTTTTTTTTTTTTTAAACCACAAAATGTTGTGAAATGCAACTTTAACCATCCGAATATATGTCTGACTCAGCAAAGCTTTTAAATAAAAATCAACAGCCACAGGGAAAGCCTTTAAATAGTCAATTTATTTCATTCCCAGATCATCCAAGGGCTGCAACTAACTGTAGCCTGACCTGTATTATATAGAAGTAATTGAAAATTTAAACAAATCTGACATGTTGGTTGATGTTTAATTTTTCTTTAGACGCAAATGAGCCTTGAATGAATCTTGATAAGGACATTTTTACAGCTGACAATAAGCCACCGTTCTGTACTGGCTGACATATACACCATGTTTGATAAGCGGCTGAAATGATTAAATCAATATTAAAAAAAAACAAAACAGTTGACGGTTAATTTTCTTCTAATCTAGAGCCGTGACGGTCGATCCATATCGACCATCGCGTACGAATCTTTCCTGCAGACCGCTGCATTTACATCCCCTGCTCCCACCCTGAGAGGAGCCCAGGAGCAGCTGCCCTTCCTCTGAGAAGATGAAAGGCCGCAATGTCCGCTGAGGGGCCGACCAGTAAAACGCCGGTCTCTCACATGGGGGTGGGGGGTGGGGTTGGATTGCGGGGAGTCAGCGACCAGCGCCAACAGAGGATTCCTTTCATGCCACGGGGATCTGGAGCTGGACTGAGCTCTGTCTCTTTATGCTGCACTGTTCCACTGTATGTGCCGACTTAGCCCTCAAGTGTCACTCATCCCGGAGCCGGCGGGGGGAAATGAACAGCACTCTTTCGCTGCGGCTTACATGTGGTCAAGTACGGTGCAGTCAAGCCCTGGACAATATCAAGTCTATAAGAGGCCCGAGAGCACTCCAGGGCGCCTATAAGGAACGACGCGAAGCAGATTCTTACACAGGACACACGAAGGGTGTTAAGAGAGTGGATTGTTCAAAATTATATTAAGGTATGAAACAAAAAAAAAAAGAGAGAAGAGAAATCAATATTTCATAACACGCAAAGTTGCTCATACATAATTGCTCCCACAGAGACCTCCCCATACAAAAGGGAAACATCCGTTCTGTTCCAATGCCCCCGTCGTGTCTGTTTGAATTAAGAGGGATGACAGAGCGTTGACTACAGTCATCTTTTTTAACCTGAGCTGGGCTGCCAGAGCACGAGAGGCTTTAAATACTACTTTAAAACACACAACTTGCAGTGACGAAGTCTTCCCAGTGAGGCGAACACACCATCGCATTTTAGCAGCGCTTCAAACTCAAACAGTGTGTAAGAGCTCCAACTAGGATTGGGGTTTTTTCACTCCACAGCTCAGAGGATAATGCTCAAGTTTCAAACTGTCATAAATCGTGATCATCTGGGAACAGCTGGGCTAAAATCTAATCAGTCTATTTGGCCTCCATTTGCAGGGCAGTGATGGCGTCCAATGATTGGCTATGAGAGAGGATTCAAAGGGGAGACAGGAATAGCTTCATCATTCCAGGTCTGGTTTTTCTTCTGAAAACAAAGCTTTAACCCTCATGACGACTTCTCTGGCTGGGATAAAAGATCATTGTCAAGGCATTGGCATGTAAGCATTGTTTTAAAATATAATGAGGAAGCGGGTGAAAGAGGAGGAGAAGTTTCACTACAAACCACCGGCAGAAACGAGAAAGAACTGCTGCTGAACCGTGGTAGCTAAACTGGGAAAAAAGCATCTGGCCTCAGCTGAACTTTTATCAGAGAACAGCATGTGGACAAACATCATTGCAGCTGGCAAAGGGTGGAAGTGAGACGGCGTTGTGGTTGTGTGAGCTCATCTCCTTCCTCTATGCCAAGAAGACTGCCCCTGTTGTAACAGCGCGGGCCCATGTTATAGATGAGTGGGGGTACATTCGAAACCACCTTCTTCTTCTGCAAACTTCCAACCAACGAGCGGTCGCATCCCAGAGAGCCTTAAATACATTCTGACTTGACCCCTCTTTGACCGACCACATAAAGAACTCCAATCTTAGCACTTAATACTTAATACTCCGTCTCTTCTGCTTCTACTGACTTTTAAACTGGCACCAAAAGGTGTTTCCGAACGCATCTTGCCGAACTGAAAGGTGGATGATTCACATGTGTTTTTACTCGCTGTCACCCATATGTTTGAGCTCTGCAGCAGTTTTCCCCCAGCAGTTTTGGCTCCGCTGTTTGGCTTCCCCATCAGCTACAGGCTTTTAGGATTTACAGGGCCTCCTCTCTTCTCGCTGCCTTTCTTCATGTTTGAACTCCAGTCCACCTCCGTTTATCCTCAACTATTCCCCTCTACTCAACTCTTCTTTTGCATCCTTTTTAGATCTGTGTTTTCTGTATCCCTTCCAATTCCACCCTAATTCTCCCCACACCCACAGAAGAGTCACGCACCTATACGACTAGACTCAGGATCTAGGTCATACGTTGGAAAAGCTGCCAACACCATCACCGTCATTCACACGTTGTAGCCAGACAGAAAGGAGAAAAAAGTCCAGTCACGGAGATCTGGAGAGAACTTCTTCCCATTTTGGTGAACGGGGGTGAGTCAGCGCAGCGGTTGCCACGATGAGAGCTTTTCTTGTTGTGTTGTTAGTAGCAACAAGTGCCTAAATATTTGTGATTTATTTATTTCCCTTTTTAATCCAGATTGTTGCCATTCTAGTTAATGCTGCACTTTAAAAACTGTTTGAACTACAACACCCAGGAATCCAGAGAAGTGAGATCATGTTACTCGGCAAAACACTGACATGTTTACCACCAGAGAGGTGATGTGTTGTCAAAGTCCAGCTTCTCTGGACAGAGTCGCTGCTGATCAGGGGACAGTCTGTGGATGCATTTGGTCTCAGATTTCTATCTGTTATTCGCCTGTCCGAGGTGCCACATTAATGATGCTGTAATAATAGTAGTAGTAGTAATAATTTCTCTAATTGACAAGATTATTGTGGTATTTATGACTCTGTTTATGTTTTTTTTTTTTTTTTACATGATTTTTGCCAAATACAAGATGTTTCTGACTGGTTATTTTAACAATCCCTTCATCGATTTTCCAGGAAAACCTACTATAATAGAGACAACTCAAGAATGAAGGAGACTTTGAAGGGAAACGCCTTTTTGTAAAATGTGTTATATTCATAACCGTTTGGGACTGAGAAAAGTCCTCAAGTGTGCTAATTAATGATGACTCTTCCTCCATTGTGTATTGTGTATTGTGTGTGTGTGTGTGTGTGTGCTTGGTATATGCCTCATGCTCTCACAAAAGTCTGTTTGACTGAAGCTTAGACAATAAATCAGGTTTTAGTGCATGTGTTTTGATTTCTTTCACTAATGTCATTTTTTCAGCATCCTTTAAGCAGATCTGAGATTCCTTCTGCAGTGATCCTCTCTCTCTCTATCTCTGTCTCATACTGATTTACACCTCTTGACCTTTTGACCACCAAAATCAGAATCAGTTCATCCTTGAGTCCGAATGAATGTTTGTGGCAAATTTGAAGGAGTTCGCTCGAGGCGTTACAGAGATATTGTTACGTTCACAAGCGACATGTGATGTGACGGACAGCCCGTTTAACTTAATGCCTCCGGCTCTGGCTGTCGCCGGCGCGGAGGAATAAAGAACACGTCTGTAGACTTTGACGTGATATGGAGACAGCCAGTTTCACTTCAGCACATGCTGGAGAGAAAAGAAGGAAAAAACAGCCCTTTCAGCACTCTGGCAGGCTGGATGATATCCTCAATAAAATGCCAGCTACGCACAAACAAACACAAAAGCTGCACAGCATGTAGGGTACAGGCGTAGTAAGGGTTGAACTGGGTGCTGCTTACACACACAAACACACACACACACACACACACACACAAGATGAGGGGGAAGAAAAAAACAACGTATTACTAGACAAACACACCCTACATACCAGTGTGTCTATGTGCATGTGTGGCAAGCCAGACCAGACAAATGTGCCAATGCTTAATGATAGAGCTCGACTGTGGATGATTATAAGACTTAAAACAAAAATGTTTCAGCGAACTGGCAGCGATACGTCTTCATCGAGCCCCTCTTGAGATGCCACACACACACACACACACACACACACACACTGAAAACTACTCATTTCACATGGTACGCTGTCCAGGAACATAAAGGACGGGGAACTATTTTTACCCTCGTGTAGTATCACAAACCAGAACTGCACATGGTTTTTCCAAACACGACGTGGCAGAGGGACTTATTAAAAAGGTCGTTTAAGATAAGCTCGTCTTTACCGCCGTCCAGCAATTGGACATCCTTGTTCTGCGGGATTACGAGGAGATAATAACTATGAAAGCACATGTCTGTTAAACACATTTGAACCCTCAGTTTCAGGATTACTATGCGAGAGGATTTATCACAATACTCCCCTTGAGCTGCTGACAGGTGAAGACGGCGCTGATGAGGACACGGACATCTCTTCTTAAAGAACTGTGATTCGAACAATTTGTGATGCTCACTGTGTTCCAGCAGTTGTTTTATGATGAAGTGCTGCGAGTGCTTTTTTAACCTTCCCTCCTCCGCTTCCACTACAACACTTTTACTGTATCCCAGTGCATTTCCTGAAATAACTTTGTCCTGCCCCTGAAACTTGCTGCTTCTGTGGGATCTGGAAAACACGGGCCAAATAAAACGCTCGACATGTGACCACTCAGCTGTATCATTAAGACGTGCTGCGGCTTTGTTGCATCATTGTGTGTTGAGGGTTATTTTTCTCTGTGGGGGGATTTGCATCTCCGCCTGTGGTTACATTGGACTGCATTACTGGTTAATGGGTAGAAGAAAAAAAAAAAAGTGAGGTGAACCCAGAGCTGAAAACTTAAACATGGCACTTAGATGTTCTGTTGGTTTACGCCAATTGGGGAATGAAAACGAAGCCAACAACAAAAAATCTCGAGAAATGTCTGCAGCTAACGTGGGTGAATTTTTCCGTTGCGTCACGTTTGGAGCTGTGGGTTTTCAACTCTTTTCTTTAGGACTGGGGACCCTGGTAGGCTAGCTGTTTCCCCCCATTTCCAGTCTTTGTGCTAAGCTACGCTAACAGGCTGCTGGCTATACTCTTATATTTGACAGACAGACATGAGAGGGATCTATTTTCTCAGCTATTGATCAGCTAGAAGGTGAAAAAAAAATCATATTTCCCAACATGTCGAAGTATTCCTTTAAATATATGACAAGTTTGGGTTCTGTTTTTAAAATACATGTTCATATTTTTGTGGTAAAGTAGACGTCAGTTTACTATTATAATTTACTATTTGCGATAATGTTGAGGCATTACATTTTAACACATTTTACAGGCTTGAAAATGAAAAATGTTCCAGTATTTCACAAGAAAAAGTAAAAAAGGAGAAAAGTTTTCTTCCTCTTTGCTGTCAAACATCTCATGACCCCTCAGGTTGATCTTGTGACCAACTGGGAAGCCAAGCCCTCCCCATAATGCACTGCTCCAGGGCACCTTGTTCTGCATCTGGACAAATAAACTTCCTGTCACACGCCTTCTTGAGCTTCTCGGCTGCTTTAGCAGCTCGTTCTGACCGTGTCCGGCCTCATGTGTGGGAGCAGTGCAATCCAACACTCCTGACTCCGCTCTGAGCCAAAACGGCTGTCGGAGCAGAGCAAACGCCTCTCTTGTCTGGTCTGTTTCTCAGCGTGATTACAGCCAGCAACATCTGAAGCCCGTCATCTGTGGAGTCAAACAGTTGTCCAAAAGGCCCTTCGCCGGGGCTGTTAGTGCAACGCAGAGCATGTCGGAGCTTCCATCTGCGCCCGGGGCCAAAATGAGAGGTCAAACGCCCCCGTGGGGAGTTCTCAGTTTGGCAGCTTCTTGTTAAACATCCCTCAAAAACCGGATTCCTCTGGTAAATCTAACAACCCATGTGTGGCGCGGCCGAGCCAGAAGCGGAGGTTGAGACTGGACAGGAGTGAAACCCTGGAAAGATCGTCTCCCCCACTCTCCCAGCAGCGAAAAAAAACAACAAAACACTGTTAAAAAAACAGTCAAGACAGCGCGCCGAGGTCGATGCTTTGTTTGCTAACACAGCACATAAGGAAACACCACAGCTGACTTTTACCAATCTGACTTTGAGCTGAGGCCAAAGCAGCATTCAGACTGAGCCTGGAGTTTATATTTGAGATGAGAGTAAGAGGATAATGGAGAAAACAAACTAAAAAAAAGAAATCTGAATCTGAGCTGCACATTAAGTATTTCCTCACCGGCCGCGTTTCACTGAGCTGTCAAATAATTGCCGGCATTACTCTTCTACAAGGAGGATCTGCAGAACAGAGCTGCATTGATTAGATGAAATTGCAAAAGGATGTTAAGTGGGAAAGATTGCACTGGTAGTGATGATGATGGTGGTGATGATGATGATGTTCTGCAGTGGGGAAGAGGAAGGAGGGAGAAGGAAGAGCGGGAGAGGAAGTCACCGCAGAGCAGAGGAGCTGATGATTCACTGAATAACATAAGTCACCAGTCATTTCACATCATCGCTCGCTCCAATCTAAACTCTATTCAAGCGGGACAGAGTCATGATGGGAGTTGCGTGCAGCGCCACGTTTGACATTCAAGGCGTTACGACGAACACGTGGAGCGAATGGGGTGATCAATCAGAGGAAGATAGACTGATAAATAAATAGAAACCAATTTTGACAATTGATTAATTGTTGAAATGATCTATTTAGTGAAACTGACACGTTCTCCGTCTCCAGCTTCTCACATATGAGGATCTGGTTTTTGGGCTTTTACATTAAGCCACTCAAGTCACAATTTATGGATGAATTGAATATTAATCAACGGATTAATCAGTAATGAAAATAATAATTTAGCCTCAATTCCCAGGGGTAGGAGTGTATGAGATTTATTTGCTGCTCTGTATAAAAAAAAAAAACAGGGACAATCATGTAGTTGATCAAAAGTGAACTGTTATAATTTGCCAGGTGCTGCGTGTCCTGGTTTTGAAAACTAATTTCACGAGAATAAAAAAAAAAGAAAAAGAAGAAGAAGCTGCCTTCCCCTTCTAAATTTTAATATTGTTAATCTCCCCCCTACTGTCTCTCATTACCTGCTCAGTGATGATGACAGTGCCATTAACAGCACAAGATGGTTCAGCAGCAAAAAACACAGTCTTGTGATTATTTTTAAAAGTCGCTTGTTATTTTAGTTAATTGATTAATTGCTGAATCTATAAATAATTAATTGTTGAGTCTATATAAAAAAAAAAAGGACAAAATATACTCACATACTTGGTATTTTTACTTAATGCATTTCCTAAAAGCAAAATATCCTGATATAAATTATGATTAATCCTTCATATGCATTTCATGTAAAGTCATAAATTACTGGATTTCCAAAATTTTTTCCTAAATTTCCCAGACACTCTGAATCCCAAACCCCCCCCCCCATGTCTTTAACCTTTAAACAGCCACTGTCTGGAGGCAGCGGACCACACCAAGATGTGGCCACAGAGACACAGACACATGGTTATAATCCAATGAAAGAAAAGAAAGAGGCGTGAAGAATACGTGTAAATATCCAACAGTGGGGGGAAAAAAAATACATAAAACATTAATTCACATTAATACAAACTCTGCCTGGAAATCAGCATTTCACAGCCAGGCAAGTGGGAGAGACCACCAGGAGAGGCAGGAGAGAGACCAAAATACACAGGCAAGCAGTAGGATCAGCAGGAAACACAAGGAGCACACACACACACACACACACACACACACACACACGGAGCTATAAGGCTTCATTTCCTGTTTGGACGAGTGCCATTCTTACTCGACGGGAGGTCAAAAAGCCACCACTGCAGCACACAGACGCAACCCTAGACAGTCATTGCATGTGTGTGTGTGTGTGTGTGTGTTTGTGTGTGTGTGTGGGTGTGTGTGTGCGCTCCTCCGCACAGACTTCCGAGTGTAACGGCACGCAACTGTTCATCCGAGGAACAAGGGACTGGAATGAAAAATAAAAAGACAGCTCACAAACACAAACCGAGTCCTACTTCAAACACAAACACACTGACTCATGTGATCAGATAAGAAGAACTGTGTAACTGTAGTAACCTCTTCTCAGTGAGGCACGCAGCTGTGGGAACAAACTGGGAGTGTACGGTAGATATGTGTGTGTGTGTGTGTGTGTGTGTTTCTGTGTGTGTCAGCTGCTTTCTGCATCCAGCCTGTTGTTGTTGTGCAGCTCCATCACTGTGGTCACTGGGTTCAGTCAGCACACTGACCGGCTCCAAATCCACTGACATCACTGTAAACAGAGCTGCGCTGACAAAAACAGTGAGTTGTAAAATCCCTTTTCCACAGTCACTTATCACTTCATCCTCAACTGTCCTTCTGGGTGTAAGCGCATTCAAATTTCTACTTGATTAACCACCAATAGATGATCAATTTGTGCTATAAAAGTTGTCCCTCTTCAATCTCTTGCACTTATGTTTCGTTTTATCCCGTCATCTTTGCAGAGACTTCCACTTCCCATCGGTTTTACTGATCAGCTTCCCCACAGTTGTTGCCTTAAAGTGACGCAGCATTTCCTCTGCGACTTATGGAAAAATTGATCATTAGTTCTTGTTAACAACGATTTCAAAGAATTCAGTCACAACCTAAAAAAAGCAAGGGTTTTTTTTTTTCTTTCTAAGACAGCTGCAAAAAAAAAAAAAAAGAAAAGTGTCCTGACCACATGCGAACTAAACATCAAAACATAAAAACGGGTTTTCATTTACAGCTCAGCATGTGGGTGTCGCCGCATCTGAATGCGTCGCTAGCTATTTTCAGGTCAAAGGTGTCTGTGCTCAGCTCATCAGCAATGAACCTGTTCGTTATCTAGTCATCAAGAAATGCATGACAGGGGGGTGTAATAATATATATATATTGCAATTATGAAGCGTGGATGACAATACCTGCTTAATGTATAACCGTTTGTTTGCATGTGCATTATTAAAAATAATCTACAGGTTAGTTGATGTTAATTGCAAATTATTTTATTCCTCCTAAGGGGGAAGAAAAAAAGCTCTTATAGTTTGTTTCCTATCCAACTTTGTTAAAAGTCAAGCTGTGACTCTGGTGTTGTGAGCTGATTGTATTGTTATACCACCTGGTGTGGCATGGACGCACTTTGCTGTACCTGCTGCTGTTTCACTACGTGTGCCTCAGTGTCTCTAAATAAATGCGTCCTTTTTTGCTTTTATTCAATCGTCTCGTTCTCCGCGTTAACAGTCCCTCAACGAAGCTGCCACAGGCCCCGCAAGACTTCGGCTGTCTCAGGTGAATCGTGCAAGGTTTAATCGTTGCCATGACAACGGTGATCATTTCTGACTTGGGCGTTCGTGCCTCTGGGTTCAGTTTTATTAAAAAAAATCTGATTCTGAGGGAGAAGAAGACTCCATGAAACTTTAGAGTTGTGTCAGAGAGGGGGAAAAAAAAAAAATCATAATCAGGACACAGGAGCTGCGCACATGCACACGCACACACACACGCACACACACACACACACACACACACACACACTACTCTCCCTCTCTATTCGGGGTATCACAGAGAGGTCCTCAATGAGAGGCATTTTCTTCCGCCGGTCGCACAAAGCGCTCCCTGTTCGCAGACGCTTAGCAGCCACTTCACACGCAACACAAGGTGGAAGCTCCATTCTCCCCGTCAGCCCTCCCGCCTCAGGGCTGCAGAGAGACCCCGGGTTGTGAATGGCAACGGGCAGCGGGGGAGATGACATGCAAACAAACACCTGACAGGCGCACACGCACGTAACTACACACAGAGGCATGCACACAATGTTTTGCTCCCGACGACTGCGGCAAACCCCCCCGACATCCTCTGCATATCAATAAGCATTCAGGTAAAAGATACTACAAAACTTCCAAAGGTTAAAATGATGTTTAAATTATAATATCTATGATTTAAAAATGTGCAGAAGCTGATTGAAAACGCTGCTATTACTGGATAGTTTCAAATGTTCCCAACCTGAGGGCTGGGACCCCTCTGAGGGGCCGCAAGATTAACATAAAGGGGCCTTGAGAGCAGGAAGACTTAAAAAATTATGTTTATTTTTTTAGACATTCAGTTAATCTTTGTGTCTTTGTTGCAAATGAATAGATAAGGTTGGAAACTTAAAATCTGCAGTTTTTAAAGTCAGTTAATTATCATGCAAAAGAGTGGAGATTTGCTCATTATCTCTCTGCTACATGACTGTAATTTGAATATTCCACTTTGGACTGGTAGCTAATTAAAAAGGTCACTTTGGGCTCTAGGAGGAGATTTTATGGGTAAAATAAGAAGCAAATAATATTGTTAAAGAGAAAATAATCTTTAATTCCAGTCCTACAGTTGTTTAAAAGCCCTTTTCTTAAATCATAACTAAATAAAATAAAAAATACAAAATGCTCTTACAACCAGTAACTGAACCTGTGCATCGTATTTGTTTCCTTTCCACTCCCTAAACAATACCCAGCCAGGACCTCAACGTCAGTGTTGCCGCCCAGTGAAACACAAGACAAGACATGTTGTATGACAGTGCAACACAGTACAATACACTTGGCATCCTGCTCAGAGGGATGCATCAGTTCGAGTCGGAGAAATGCCACCACCAAGCAGACACACCCTGACCAGAGCGAGCCCCCACGTAACTGTGGGCAGACCAGAGGAAACGGCCCTGACCGTCCCGCCCCACACACACACACACACACACACACACACACACACACACACACACACACACACACACATTAATGTAAGAGAGCCGCATCCTGAGGCATCGAAAGCTTCAGGAGTCGGGGCAGAAACGGAGGATGAAGATTTTACAGAAAATAAATAAATAAAAAATAGCTAGTAAATTCTGAAGTGTGTTTATTCATACCAGAGAGATTTATCATATTTGAACTGGCACCTGAGAAACTTCCTTTCCTTTCCTCTCCACTGTAAAAACAACACAGACTCTACAAGGTGCAGGTTTCCTCTCCATTACCCATTCAGCAGAACGCAACACCGGCCTCCAGGGCCAATGCTAATCTCAAATCCATGAGCAGTGAGGGCAACATGATAATGATCCACCTCTGAGCAATAAAACACACCCACAGCCCGCAACGCTGCCAAGCCTTCCTCTTTATTATTAAAACAGAGATACGCTTCATTACGGCAAACACATTAGGACATTATTCATAAAAAAAGAAAAAGAAAAGAAGCAGCAACAAGACAGAGATGAAGATGTTGTGTATGAAAGGCACATTAGGCATTCTGTGTTTTTTTTTCTTTTCTTTTTATCAAAGCAAAGCTGCAAAATCATTCACAATTTCCCGGAGATAAGTTGTGCAAATCGAAAAGGATGAGACAGATCCAAGCAGCGGCGTCTTATTCTCGTCGCTACGACGATTTTATCAGCCGGAGGAGGATGAGTTTTCAGTTTGGGTTGTTGCTGCGAATTAATTTCACCTTCCTGCGAGGGAAAACATGTCTTTGTTGACCCATCGGTTGACCTGACGCGACACGACCTAGTTCGCCGTCGCCATGGTTACACAAAGTGCACAAGCACGGGGCTTAAATATAGCGTAGGGAGTATGGAA
Source organism: Seriola lalandi dorsalis (assembly GCF_002814215.2). Taxonomy (NCBI): domain Eukaryota; kingdom Metazoa; phylum Chordata; class Actinopteri; order Carangiformes; family Carangidae; genus Seriola; species Seriola lalandi. The sequence continues at coordinate 886,084 of NW_019525475.1, read as the reverse complement.
TTTCCCAGGCGCAAGACGAGCGACGGCGACGAGCGCCTGCAAGAGAGATACAGAAGTCAAACTGAAGACACGGCTTCATTCACTCCTCCTGAAGCACCGTGTCTAACTGTCTCTCAAACGCTTCTCCGATGTGGCCCATGGGGGTTGTCATGGCGACTGAGGCAGGTGGTGGCGTCATGGTGACCTTGGTAATCGCCTGAATGTTATTTGTCAGGATATTGACTCAAAACCTCAAGGAGGGTAAATATGCCTTTTTTCGGGTCTCTCTCTCGCCTTTCTTTGCTTGTCATGATCCATCTTCCATTTCTTTTCTTCCCTTTCTCTGATTTGTCAGATCTCTCTCTCTCTCTCTCTCTCTCTCTCTCCTCTCTCTCTCTCTCTCTCTCTCTCTCTCTCTCTCTCTCTCTCTCAAGCCCCTCAAGTCTCACAAGTCCTCTTTCCCTCCATTAGACTGAAAATCTGACCTTCAGAGTGGCCTGAAAGAATTTCTGGCACTCCTAGCGAAGCTCTGTCAGAGGGAAAACACAGATAGAGGACACGGGAAAGGCAAAACCAAAAAGGGAAACTACTCCTTCCACTCCACACACCCAACACCGCCATTACCCTGCACAGCAAGTTAACGAACAAGAATCACTCAAATTCTCTCTCTCTTTTTTTTTTTAAACAATTATTCGACAAGTTTGGATTCAATCACGAGCGATCCAGCTTCGGTGAATGCCTCCCAGGTCTAATCTACGAGGTGCCACATGGCTGGAGCTCTTTGTTTGATTTGTCTGAGCTCTTAATGCCTTCATTGGATGAGCGGCTGGATTTACCTGCACATGGCAGAAGCCTCATGGTATAGAGAGGAAGAGGTTAGGAAGGGAGAAAGTTTGATTTATTCTACAGTACGATGGTTATCGCTACGCCCTTAGGTTGTAGGAATGACCTGATTATAGGTGTGTGGGCGATCACTATGTACGTTTATATCACAGTATCCATCGTGATCTAATACATTTTCTGGAAACCCAATTGAGAAATTGTACTGGATAAAATAACCCGACAGGAATCTAACACCCTGCAAATCAAAGCACTTTGTGAAAAACGTGGAAAAGCCATCACGGATAAATGGTCAGGCAAAATTATATATATATATTAAAGCAAATCTGATATAGTTTAAAAATAAATCAAACAAGCAACAGAATAAACCTAATATGATCTGAAATATTAGTATAATTGATGCGCAGTATTGGCTGATATAGGTGAGAAAATATTAGATATCACTACTATCTACAAACAGCCACTTTAACATGCTAACCGACTGTGGGAAATATAGATGTTTTACGATGCATTTGTGTGCCTCAGAGTATAACAAGAGCATAATAGAAAGACCAACAGAACACCAGTCATTTAGCCAAACACACAGCCAGTCAGAGACTTGGACAACACTGATAAACCAATAAAAGGAACCATGGATACTACAGAAGGCCTCGTACTGTGTTTCAAAATAACCGAGTCAGTGTGAAAGTGAGAGGAGAAGTGGGAAATGTGGGGCATCATTCTTCACAGCTGTATGGTCTGTGGCGTGTGTGTGTGCGCGTGTGTGTGTGGTTCTGACCTGGGAGATGTGGTTGATGGAGGACTCCATGCGCCGCAGCTGCGAAGCCTGGATATCCAGCAGCTGCAGTACATTGTTGGCTAAGGCATTGATCTGGTAGGCTACGCTGGCCAGGGACTGGGTGGTGTAGGCTTTGGTCTCCTCCAGAGCTTTCCTCTTGTCCTGGGCCTGTGCACGAGAAGGGTTACTGTTAATATCACATAACATTTGCATCCATCTTCGAGCCACGTATCCAGGTCAGGCTTTTTGGTGGATTCGGGCCAATGAAGCAGCCAAGACATCCATTCCCCCCCACCGACTCTCATTCTCTCGATACCACGCTCTCCCCTGGAGGGATATCAGATGATGTAACGCCATCCTGCAGCAGCCATATTGGAGGCTCCGAGAAGAGCTGACTACATTTCTCAACTCAAAGATGCTAAACTTGAAATAGTCATCAATACATTGCTTAATTTCTGCTTTTTTAAAAAGGTCAAAGTATTTTGACAGTGACAACTTTGTACCATTTGTTGACGCCTGTCTGACGCTTCTGTTCAGCATTACAGTCTTGTGAGTGTAATTGGTCTTCACACTCGATAAAACAGCACTCAACTAAAAACCTGTGCTGTGTTAAAAACACTCACACACTCTTGGCTCTGAAAGAAAACATGCTAAAACATCATGGCTAAAAGTTTCAATTCATTGCTTTGGCACTGAGGTGTTTTTGATTATGTTTGCTGGGTCACAATTAGTTTATGAAAGGTTTATGAGAAAGTTTTGAAACTCTGTCATTGCTGGAAACTTGTTGCAATCCAGTACTTCCAACACAATTAGCAAAGAAATAAGTTAATGTAGCTACAAGCATTTACGGAGCATCTTTTTATACCTACAGATGATAAATGTCTGGATACTTAAAATGTAGTAGAAAAACACATTAGCATCAGAAATACCCCATAATTGCTTCCACACATTAGCTAGCTGGCTAGTTAGCTGCCTAAAACAAGCAGCTTTGGTTTTGCTAGGCGGCTAACTAGCCAGTAGGCTAATGTACCAAAGCAACCCGCTTCGGACATTAAATGTAAGCTTCTACTAAATAAATTTTAAGTAATGCTACACCTTTCAAGCATACAGGCAATGAATGTTTGATACTCAAAACAGCTGACATTAGCATTAGCAAGTAACTGCTTTGATTAATTAGCCTGCTAGCTAGCTAAGCCCAAAAAACAAACTCAAAGTGTTTGTTTAAAGATAATTAGACAAGTCCTGCACTCAGTAACAAATATATTATCTTTAAAAAGACAACACACTGACAGTCAGAAGGACTGCGGTAATAACATGTTGCTGAGAGCCACCTCACATCAAACAGGCCGAGGCTGAGAGCCGAGGTCCAGAGTGAGCCGTCATGTTTGATCTCTGTGGGCTCTTCCCAACACTGCTCACTCATAAAGCCGAGTCCAAAGAGCAGTGCCTGGAGGGGCAACACTGGGCTTTGATAACAGGTTGCCATAGCAGGGGGGGTAGGTGGTGGTGGTGGCAGCAGTGGAGGAAGAGATGATTACTGATGGTAGAGGTTTAGGGGGCGGGGGTGCATTTGGTCACTTGAAGACGGTGGGGGAACGGGCGAAAAGCAAAATGAAAACAACCATGTCATTGCTTGTCTCGTCACCGATTCCCTGTGGCAGCGGGTATCTAATCCAGAAGCAATCCGAACGGCTAAAAAGCTCCTGACCTGAAGAGCTGCCGTGCTGCTGGTTACACCTCGGCTGGGTGACGGGGCGACAGTGTTAGCGGCGTTTCTTTTAGCGGGAATCAGAGCAGCAGATGTGTTGTGCGATAACAGCCCCAGGAAGGAGGAGGAGGAGATTCCTCCAGAGAGCTCGGAGCAAAAGGCCATCTGTTGAAAGCACATAGTCATTCATGTGCACACGCAGACACCTACTTATGACACGGCAATATGCAATGTGTGAGAGATGGAGTAACAGCTGCAGCAAAATCCATGAAACAGCGCAAACAAACAAACAAACAAACAAAAGAAATCTTGCAATTTGTAAATTGCAAGAGGATGCAGTTTTTGCTGTATAGGGACACGAGACTTCAAACAGATTACTGAGCAACATATGCTTGCCTGAGCAGAACTGCTGGCCTACATTCAGTATCAAGCTGCAAGTCATAGACGATGTTTATTTTACTCAAAGTATGACAATTTTTCAGCATTAGAATTTTATTTCTAAAGCCGAATCCATTAAAGATCCTAGAAAAAGTGATTTTGTAGAAACTCTGAACATAAATATATTGCTGTTCTCGGTGCTTTGCAAATCAACTTGCAATTATTGTATTTAAAAACTGCACTTTAATATACAAAGTCCAGTTTACTTATCATAAGGAGTACAATACAGCCTGTGAACTTGGCAGCATAACTTCTAATGTGGCTCCCGAGGGGTCATCAGGGGTCATTCAAAGCCTGCGTTACAAGGAGTGTCAACTTTGACAGAGAGAAATCATCAAGCTGCATTCTGGGAATTTTCGGTGTTTGACTCAGTCCTTGACTCGTCCTTCTTTGCTGTTTCCTTGAAGCCTTTAACTGTGTTTTGTCAATATGATGCCGCAGCCTCCGAACAACCATGATGTCTAAAGAAAAATAGATTTACAACCTGCATTAAATAGTTTCCAGAGAAACTTCTGAACTGCAGTTCGCTGCGATTTTTAATGCAAATGACAACTGTAACATTAAGAAGCTGCACAGCTAATCTGTTTTTGTCAACCCCTTGCAGCTGTAACGTCCGCAGACAAACGGCACCATTGATGCCTCAGCCCTCAGATGCTGAACTGTCGCGTGTACAGACAAATTTACATCCTGCTACATCCATTCAAAGTAGTCCGCGCTTCCACCCAAAGCACAACATGTGATGTTATAAAATGGCTGCAATTGATTGAATTTTATAAAAATATGTTCAGTCCATTTGAGTCATTCTGAATGCTTCTTTAATTCCCCCGTGTAAGAGATGATCTGTATTTCATATTGACTCCAAACTGTATGCAGCGTAGAATGAAAAAAAGAAAAAGGGGTCCGACCACAATGAACAAATATTTAGTCTTACACCAACTACAAGACGATGTGGCACAAGAATAGCCTTTGTCATTTACACATTTAAAGCTCTGAAACCAGGACTTAAAATTAGTGCACCAGACTATTAACATTCAACCCCTCTACCACATCCCCCCCCCCCCGGATTTCCCAGCGAAACAGCGACTTCCGCTACAATGAAGTCCGATTAATCTGTCGACTGACACGTTGAACGGAGAGGGTCGAGGCTGATCTAGGCTATTCCTTTCCTTTCCTGGTTTACATGAGGTTAAATCCTTAGCCGGCTGTTAATCATACAACTGTAATTCCCCTTCAAATCCAGAGCTCATGTCTCATGTCATCAGCTGCACAACACACTTTATTTTATTCTCTAAAAAGAAGGGAAGAAATGTGCCGATTCAACAATGAGCTGAATGGCAGATTCATCTTCTTTTTTTATTGTATTTATTTATGGGTAAACTGCATTGGCTGCTGGAGCTGTGATGTGAGGTCAGCGATGGGACCGGGAGGACAGATGTGACACTTGATTGCATTGCTACTGCTGCAATCTTAGAGCCCCCCCCCCCCCCCCCCCCCCCCGCTTGGTCCACCAATCCTCAAATTAACCAGATTTGTTGTTCAGTTACCCAAGAATCAGAAACTCGTCATGACGTCCATCTTCATTGGGGAGGGAAATGTTTCAAGAGCACAATGGATATCTGGGGGGGAAGAAAAATGGGAGCAAACGGTGCCTGAGACATTTCTCTGGAAAGGAACAAAGCACTTGCTCTGTTTAAAAAAAAAAAATAAAAAAAAAGGTAAATAACAGCACCGGATAGCTGAGTGTTACTCTACCGCAGCTGGAGACGCAGTAGGAATGAGGTGAGCTCCCTTTAGCGCTCCTGGGGCACTTTATCTCATATTTCTGAGCTGAGTAATGACTGAGTGAAAGAGACTACAGAATATCCAGGCGGTAGCAGACAGGCTGTCAGCACCTCAGCTGGGATTAGAAAGGGAGTACAGAGGAATGCGCAGTCGCTGTACTCACAATAAACTTGTAGCAGGGAGCTGAGGCAAGCTGGATAATCAAACAAATACCTCAATATGGTGAAGATAAAAATGTTCATCTTTGTATGTAAGCAGCAGGGTTATGACGTCAGGAAGCATTAAGGGAGTGGCAGCCACAAGAACAGATCTGTTTGCTGGGAAGTTTTTGAAGCTGTGAGGCGCTGAACTGGATAAATACTTCCACCTCGCTCTGTCACCCATCCAGTCCGACAAGATAACGGCCAGCCACCACCACCGCCACCACCCAAGTGCAATCATGCTTTAAAAAAAAAAAAAAAATACAAGGTGGTGCTCTGCTTTACTGTCAGAGCGCCGCGCTGCTTCAGTGAGACAGCAGGAAGGAAAAGTCCAGACTTCCTCCCCGAGGATAGAAACTGTTCAAGGGGTCAGAGGAGGTGTAGCTGCGCCCCTCCACCCAGAAGCCTGAGCAGAAGTAGGAAATGGACAAAATGAGTATTCCTCCTGACTTGTATGACTAATAGAAGATGTGGGAAACTGAGACAAAATATCTAAAAACTCATGAGGGTTTCTCTGAGGCGTCCAAGGCAAAAATTCCTCACGAGGCTTAAAATAAAAAGAGTTTGACAATAAACCAACACAAACGCTGCGGTTCTCCAGTACGATCGGCACAGCTGACAAGCACATTTGCGTTTATGTGCTCCCACTTGTCCGGAGGGGAAATGTGCTCAGAACAAAAAAAACAAAAAAAACAAAAAAAAAAAACTTTCAGGAATGTTTGGCATTTTGCAACATGTCATACGTCTTTAAACTTTCAAGTGTTGTTGAAGAGCTCTGCCACGCACCGCAAGTGTCAGGGAAGAGACCAAGAAAACAAACACTGGGATGGAGCTGCCACGGGTTTATTTTTCTATTCTGTAAACTGGGAGGGGGGAGAAAAAAGAAAAGTTTACAGCAGGAGTGAAACCTCCAGCCAAAGCAGAGTAATCTAGAGCAGAATGAAATGTGCTGTAAATCCAGCACGAAGGTCGTAGAGCTCGCATGGCACTTTGCTGCGTGCGGTGTGTTATCGATCGCCGATTTACTGCAGACTGGACGGGGGGTGAGATAAGTCGTTGTATTGACGCGGCTGTCCGACGTCCAGCGAGCTGATTGGAGGTAAAGGCCCGAGCGGACGAACATGAAGATTACAAGAGAGACGCCTGTAGGAGCTGACCAAGTGTTACCAGAGCTATTTCCCGATCGTTCAGTTCCTTCACAGAGACAGATTGAAAACCTAATGGAAGGTAAAAACCCTTTCAGGCTACAAATGCCCGAAATTCCCTTTTCCAACTTTCAAGATGCTGGTCCTGGAACGAGTGCATCATTAATTATCTATTCTCCTGGATGTACGCTCTGAGATCTGGACAGTCATGCCTTCCTTGTTGCAGATTAGCCCTGGAAATGGAGCTAAAAAATGCGAATTAGATAAGCTGGGAAGAAGCTTGTCTGCTGATCACATTGACCTTAAAATAATGACTAAGACCTCATCAGCGAGCTATCAATCCTCCTCTGCTTGAAATTATGAAACCGTGAGAAAACTTAACGCCACCACGAGCCACCTGAGGAGAGAAGACGAGGTAGTGAAAGTGACTCTGGAACGTGCGAGGAATAAGGAAAACAACTTCAGTCTATCCTTGAGCTGGCTCTTTAAAAAAAAAAAAAAAAAAAAAAAAAACAACTCAGCAGCACGATGCGTGAATTCATAATTACTCTTCCTCCAGCGGGGCAGATGGAGGCTGACTGGAAGGCCATAAGGTCTACCTGACCTTGAAGAACTGCCAGCGTGCAATTGAAAATTCCTTCAGAGTGTCAGGAGGCGACACAAAAGGGGACGTTTGCACACGGAGGGAAGTCATTAACCTTCCTTGAGTGACTTGGTAATTGGTTCTTCACGGTAGAAAGTCGCTACGAACTTAACTGATACACAAATAAACAAAAACACAAACACAAAAAAACCAAACTATTTGTCAGAGGATGCAAGCTCTTTTTTTCCCCGGGATACAGAAAGCATCCGGGTGGATTAGTCATACTTATATATATATATATACATATACATATATATATGTGCAGTGTGGACAAGCCCAGCACGTTCTAACCAGCTTGTAGCAGATCAGTCCAACAGTCTGGACCAAACCAACTCCAGTCAGCTGAGGGGGAGGAGTGACAGGTGGTCAAAAGGATGAATGGGCCTGGCTGGTAAGCTGAGAGCCGCTAGGCCTCACTCCATGCTGCGAGAGAAACCAGGCCACTCCGCAAAGAGAGAGAGAGAGAGAGAGAGAGAGAGAGAGAGAGAGAGAGAGAAGGAGAGAGAGAGAGAGAGAGGGAGAGAGAGGGAGAGTTGGAGAAAGAAGGACAGGAAATGAGGACTCGGGAGTAACCCAGAGAGACAGAGCTGTGGTAGAAAAAAACAAAACAAACCGTATTTATCACCTTCAGGTACAGTCTGGATCTCTTCCAGGGCGAAAAGCTCACATAAATTCCCCTGGGGAAAAACAGCCCAGAGCAGGTACAGCAAGGTTATACGACCGAGCACAACTCTCTCTTTGACTTTGTGTCAGACTCCTGAATGAAAAGCCGGGACTCTCCCCTCAGACGGGACACTATCGGCACGGACAACAACAACAACAGCCCTCGTTTCAAAAGTGCTCATTTAGGAGCAGTCTGGACTTTTCTATTTAAAAATCCAAAAGAAGCACAAGTGGGCATCGTGCTGGCTCAGCGAGTCGCACGTCACATGGCCTGAGCTTGCAACACTGGGTCTGATCTGGCTTATGACCTCTTGGTTTGCCACATCTCACTTCCATTTCCCCATTCCCCGTCACTGTATGCTTTGTGTTAAGCAGAGATGCCAAGTGGCGGCGGGGATGTTCATTTGAATTTATTTCCCCCCCCCAACATCAGTGCAAAAAACAGCAAGTTTCGCTCGACCTTCCTCCTACGATTCCCGACTACAACAGTGAATTCAGTTTCCGAGAAGTCTGTTTTGGTCTTTTTCTGTACAGTGCAGGTTAAAATTACACAGGAATAAGCATTATTACAATTTCTGCTTTTCTTTGTTTTGTTTTTATCCAATTATTGCCAGTTGTTTCTCTATGAAATGAAAATGAAAAAAACAATTTTTACTTCCTGTGTCCCACCATCACTCCAAAACACAAAAATCCTCCATCCTCCACTTCCACATTATTCCAACATCAAACCCTCACATCTGAGGAGCTGGAGAGAGGAACCTGCACCAGCACTACAAATATCAAACAGCCTAATAAAACCTGAATCTAGGTTTTATTTAGCAAAGTAATAAACGGCCCTTTATCAGCATGTCCTGCCAAACGTGACCAGGTGGCCCACTTTGCATACAGTATAGTACAGTGTCCTTGTCACACAGGTTAAACAAACAGGCTGCCGAGCTGCATCAATGAAATAATAAAATGAGTGTGACTGAATGACAAGGCGGCAGCAGGCGCCGAGCGAGATACTTGAATATAAACAGGAAAATCTTAAACCAAAATAAAAACACCCGCAGATTAATCAGAAGTGTCTTAATATGAAAGGGTGTTTTTTTAGGGTTTTTTTTTTTTTGTTTGTTTGGCTCCATTATGAAGCTACTTCCTGCCACACAGAGAGGAGGCATTTCCAGAGAGCCAATCTTCAGAGTCAGCAGGGCAAACAGGAAACATAACTCTGACCTGTCAGTGTGTCATATACCACACACACACACACACACACACACACACACACACACACACACACACACACACACACTGTTGAAAACACTATCTTGGACAAACTAAAGTTGAGAAAGTGATATGTCCTTTCACCATCTGCTGAACTGAGCCTCCATGACAAGAACAGAGAGAGACCGAGACCGAGAGAGAGAGAGAGAAAGAGAGAGAGAGCGAGAGAGAGAAAGAGCGAGAGAGAGAGAGAGCGAGAGAGAGAGAAGGGAATGGAAATGTGAAGTGAGTGAGTGCTGAAAGGACGGGCTGATTCGAGCTGAGGCATGTTGATATGTGCGCGGTGCAGCCGGGAGTGCACAGTTTTTATGATGTGTGTGTGTGTGTTTCTATCAGAGCCCCACACACACACACACACACACACACACACACACACACACACACACACACATGCACACACAGAGAGAGAGCGAGTATCTGCAGCAGACAGAGAGGGCTTATGAAAAGTGCACTGTTAGTCTGACACTCGCTTCACACAGAGCTCGCAGCGTGCGCCGAAAAGCTTAAAATCCCGCTCTTTACGTCAGCACTTTAAAACAAGGTGCTCGGCTGAAACACCAGAGACAGAATCACCGAAATCCCGTCAGACGCACACAACTCACCGCAGGGTTCGGTTCAAAGTTGGAGCACAAACTCAGTCATCCATCTCTACTGTACCCTTCATCCACAGCTACACGAAAAAAACAACATGTTGTGACAGCAGAGTTTCTGGGGTTTTTTTTTTTTTGTGCATTCTCCATCTCATTACTCCGAGGTCTCAGTGCAGATTATAATCCCATGATGACTGAACGCATCTTTTTCTGCTGTTTACGAAAACAAATCTGCTCAATATTCTCCGTCTTATTTTGGTTTTAAAGATTTACCTTCACCCAGTGCTACTACCTTTAAAAAAATGACTCCAGCAATTTCAAAACACTTTTAGTTTTCCCATTTTTTGCAAACATCGTTGCAGCTCTTGAACGCACTTTTTGTAGGTTGCTTTGGACAAAAGCCTCTGACAAATGAAGGTAATGTTAATATTAATTCCTGCACAAAATATATGTGCAAATATAAGCAATTAAATTGTATTGTTTTAAAAATGGAAAAGAAAACTAGTGCCAATAGTCAAAACAATACTTTTTTTCATTTAACAATAGAAGCCAAAGTTCGGAAATGTCAAATGTCTAAACACAAACCAGCTGTATAACAATGAAGACAGTGATTCAAGTCTGGAACCGTGTGACTCAAGAATAAGTCAAATCCGACCAGACATCTGTTGTCAAGTTGACAGTTTCCAAAAAACTACAAACACGTTTGAGTTGGTTTAAGGTTCAAACACAGAGCTATAAAAACTATAACATTAGTGAATTCTTCTCCTTATGGAATTAAAAGTGGTCAAATTCAAATACACTGAAAATCTGCCGCCAAATGCGCCAAAATTTCTTTTTAACACTAAAAGCCAAAGTTCTCAAATGCAACATGTCATCTAAACACAAACAGACACGCAAGAATTGTCGTGTTAAAAAAAGGCCAAATTATGATTCATGTCTGGAACGATCTGATTCAAGAGAAACAAGATGAGACTGGAAATCTGACCAGGCATTGATGCTCTGTGCTACAGACACATTTTGGTCAGTATTCAAGTCAGATACTGAGCCACAGCAAAATAAAGAGCAAAATATGGACAGGTAATCAATCAAGTTTTGGTAGCAATGCCAAAAACAAGACTTTTTGTGGTCTCTTATTTTGAAAAATGTAATGTTTTTCTATAAAGTCTTATTTCCACTTACAAAAAACAAAGGCTAAACAACTTTTCCTGAACAAAATAGTAAAATATCTGAAAAATAAATCAGGAAATGAAGAAAGAATAATTATCAACATTCAAACCTGGCTTGACAAACTCAAGTGTATATTTCAGTCCATATTCAAGCCTTAAAAATGAGCAAATTCTTGTCATTGTGGTTTGAAAGTGGTCGAGAATGACGAAACTACCAGTAAAAAGTACAGGCTTTTTTGGCAGCTGGTGATCTGGACTATTTGATCCCAAATGGGGCCGTTGCTGCTATAAATGAACCGAAAAAGTCAACAAAATTCCCTACATTGTTTCTGCTTCCATGTACAGCTCTCAATATTGTGTCATTGTGGGAAATGAGTTCTCATGTTACAGCCGGCCGTGGTAAACAAACTCCATCGTCAAGGAAAGGAAATCCCCACATTCAGGACCACGGTATTTTATGTCATTGTAACTGAACTGTCATGATAATAGAGAGGAAGG
>NW_019525475.1:832261-874371 GCF_002814215.2 Seriola lalandi dorsalis | reverse complement strand
GGGGGGGGCTTCATCCACTTCATTTTGGGCTTAAATGGGACAGAGATGGTGGATCGACTGTCCTGTAGTGTATGTGTGGGCTGTAACTGGCACAGAGCTGCAGAGCCGTGCCTCACGCTGCCAAATCATCCGAGGACAAGGAAGAAAACTAAATTACAGGGAGTCCTTTAGGGAGTACAGCTGGAATGGACACACCCTCTGTAGCTGATACGGTGGGTTGACTTCCTGCTTACAAAAAAAAGAAAATGTTTTCTCACCACCACTGTTTGTCTGTCACTCAGTATGTTCTCAAAAGACGGTTCTGACTTTTATTTTTAGGTGTGGCTAACCGCAGATGTTATTGGACTACAATTACAAAGACAAAAGCCATCTGTGGTCTTCAGGCTCTGCAGTGAAGTTGTGCTGTGATAATCGCATCTTTATGAGCGACATTTACATCAACATAAACTTTTAAAAATAAAAAAATTAAGTGTAAACACGAGAGAATGTAGACCAAATTAGACGGCTGAAGTGGAGGACAGATGTGCAGCCAGCAGAGATTAAAGCAAGCTCTGTTCCCATGAACAAGTTGGGGGGGGGGGGGGGGGGGGCGCAAATCAATACCTCCAACCTTTATTGACCAACTAACAATGGCTTTACATTCCTCCCTCTGTCTTACTGCCTAGTTGCAAGCCTGCAAACCCAACTGAATTACCTTGAATAAAGCATGTCTCTGCATTAAGTATTAACCTAGCCAACAACAACAACAAAAAACCTGCCTTCTACCGATTTCCATGCACATATTATGTTTTAATGTGACATTATATGTTGTTTAATGGTTAACAAAAGTGTGCTGCAACAATAAAAGTCATGCACTGACATTATGGCATTTGCCCTGAGTGCTTACAAGTCCATAATGTAGACGCTATACGCCTCACTGTAATATTCCTGCAGTATCCCAATGGGGACTTAAACTGTTTTGTGGTATTAAATGGTGAGTTTAATGACCTCAAGGAATGTAATGGACTGCTATCTTACTGTAATATTCATGCAGGATTACAGTTGTGCTGTGACGTGACATTTAGTTTATTTGAAGCAGTGTCAGCACCAATTATCGCAAGCGGACTACAGCAACTTTCTCGTTGATATTTCAAAATAAAATTGAGAAATTAAGTTAGTTTTTCTTTTCTTTTCTTCTTTTTTTTTTTTTAACGTGTTCACTGAGCTGCTGTAAAACACACAGGCCTCCCTATCAGCAGTGAGAGGGGGAGCAGTTTTGAAGCAGCTCTGTGTAATAATAAAAAAAAAAAAAAAAAAAAAAAGTAGACACACCCTCTGTGTAAACGGAATAAATGTGATCAATGGTGTGAACATGCAGGAGCTCTCTAAATGTCCCACAGCAGCGAAAGCCTCCGTCACCAAACTGTTATTTCAGCTCCAGGCTTCTTTTTCTTTTTTTTTCTTTTTTTTTTCGGGCGGAGAGGATCATTTCATAACCCGAGTCCAGTTTCTTTATCCACATTTCCTGTCCCAACAACCATCATTCAATCCCGAGCTTTTCTGGCGACAAAAGGCGGTTCAAAGATAACGCGGTAGCTCCCTCACTTACCTGGACATAATTGTTCTCGCAGTAGTCTGCTACTCTGGTGAGGTTTTGGTAACTCTCTACAAGCGCTCGTTTACCGGCCGGAATCTCTTCCTCTAACAACATTTGTAGCTCTGCCATCTTACATCTCTCCGCAGAGCCTCCCTTCCCTCTGCCTTCCCTTTGATTGAAACAAGCCACCAGCCCCAGCTCTGCTTCGAAAAAAAAAAAAAAAAAAAAAAATCCTTTGCCTGCTATTGTGGGATTCCTGCCCTCGCTTTGGCGTAGCCTCAAACCGAAGATCGTTTGTGGCTGCAAGGAGTAGTCACTCAGTAGTTAAAAAAGCGGGACCGGTTTTAAATCCGAAGCAAAGGCTTTGGACGTCTAACAATTAACAACATCTTATAACTTATATTATTATTTTATCATACTCCAGAATCACTAGTTAAGTTTTGCCTTAGTGTATTGTGCTTTCAACTATGCATTTATTAAATAATTTACTCCTTTTATTGGTGCCTAATAGTATTCTTTTCCAAATATATAGGAAAAAGAATTTATTCATCTATGAAAATGTATGCATATTCGCATAATAACAAATATTATATTGTTGTATGCACATTATATTTGCTTTTAATTACTTTATATTATTATTGTTATTCCTTTTCTTTTCTTTTGGATTTTTATTTATTTCCCCCCTACTTTGTGTATTTATTCTACTTTATAACTGCACTATGTATTTTGATGATGATGTATTTTTTTCTGTTTTTATGTTCATGAAGTACTTCATAAACTTGTTTTTGAAAAATTCTTTACAAGTACTAATGTTACTATTATTATTTTCATGATTGTTTTTACATTGTTCCTATATGTAATAGACAATAGAAAATAAATACGTCAAAAATTATTTTGGCTTTTGCAATTTGATATTGCTAAGATAACTTTATCCAGCTTTAAAAAAAAAAAAAAAAAAAAGAACATGAATTGAACATTTAAAAAAAAAATCCAACAAAACCAAATAAAATATAAGGCCAGACTAGCTCCAATTGAAAAATACATAAGTCATACATAACATTTCCTTAAAAAAGTACTTAAACAATTATCAAAATAAATGGCAAACTATTTTCAGCTGATTTCAACTCAACAACTCTTACAGCGAGGTGTGGTAATCGAAAATCAAGACAAAGTGAGAGCTCTTACTATTCTATTTCGTCTACCTATCACTCTTTCAACGGAAAAAAACATGGATCCAGGCTATAAGCATGCTGGGATATGTAGTGTTGTTCGTAACTGTTGCTAGAGTGAATGTATGTCGGCTACTTATTAAAACATAACATTTGATACTTTTTCGCTTATTTTGTCTTTATTTTTTGTTTCTCCAACAAAGCCGCTAGCTAAACCTGAAACTTCTTCTACTTCTTTCTACTGAAGCAGTTTAGTCGAAGGCGCGGAGGATTGTGGAGCTTGTAGGAGATATTCCTATCTCGTAGATAACTACAACTCCCAGACGGCACCTGTGAGTGGTTACCGTTCATGGCGTCTGGTGGAGGGCTAAAGACAGGTCGCCTTCTGACAAACAGATAGGCCGGTGAATTTAACGGTAAGTGTCGTCGTCTTATGAGTTTTTCCGTCGAGAGTTTGAAAGTACAGGTTGTATTTTATGGAAATATCGGTGTAGTTTGACCTGTGTCGCATACTGGTTAATGCGTCCTAGATTCACAACCGAAAACCCTCCTCCTACTGGTGGTCATAACATACTGTACATACAAGTTTAGCTAGTCGCATTAGCGTTGCAAAGTGAGGATTTATAGCGTAATATTGTTATCAAGAACGTCATTAAAGAAGTCAGCGTTTAGCATTATTTTACTGGCGTTTCTCACATCGAGGCGGTGTGTTTATTTATTGCCTGTTTCCAGGTTTTGTTTTGGTCGTCACCGTGTGGCACTATGGAGGTGGAGAGTGTCACAGTGGAGGATGAGGGGCGTTTGACCCAGCTGAGGTTTGAAGCCGCCGTGAAAGTGATCAAGAGTTTACCACCGGATGGTAAGTGACGGGGTGAACGCACCAGTCTGCAAGTGTCGTCCAGGCCAGTTTAACCAGTTCACCACAGGGGTTCAAACAGAATGGTGTCAGGTGCTGGGCGACAGCTTGGTCTCTTGTGCGATTTAAAGGGGTTAATCCACTTTACTCGCGGTGTGCAGTGCAGACACCTTCCTTCCAGCAGCTTACAACTTAATGCATTATTATAGTAGTCACTTTTGAAAGTCTGTTTTGTGTCAGAGGCCTCACAAGTAGCTATGTAAGCTACTTTGCACATGTTGCTGTGTGAAATTCCCTGTTTACAACTCAAATCTCTCTCTTCCAGGTCCATTTCAGCCCTCCAATGACATGATGCTCAAGTTCTACAGTTATTACAAACAAGCCACTGTGGGAGCATGCAACATACCCCGACCTGGCTTCTGGGATGCAGTCGGCAAAGCTAAATGGTATTAACTAAAGGAAATGTACAGTCAGTTAATATGTTATTTTATCTATATCAAATGTGGAAAATATTATCCAATATTTAAGTTGATTATTTTCTGAAGTTCTAATATTTTTCATGTTGAATAATAGTTTTTCCTCAAGGGCAATATGACAAGCACAGGTTGTACTGAATATCGGTTTTCTCAAGGCAAATCCTGGAATTAAATTGTGGAAATTGAAACAGTATTTGACTTGTGCACATTGCATAACGTGTTGCTTTTTGCCCACTTTGATATCACTGTGGAAAAAAAAACAAACAAGACAAAGTAAACTTCTCTCATCTTTAACATCCATGCCAATGTGAATGTTGCATGGAAGCATGTAGGCAGTGACGGTTATTGTTTCTATTTTTGTACGTAAGGGGAGCATAAATGCACCCTTAGGTGAACTCTGGACTTGGCGCTGGTTGAAATGCGCCTTGGAATGTGACCTCTCACCCACTAACTAAACTGGACAGTTTCTCTCATGTTCCCATTGCGTTGGTGTGATTTGAGGAAACTGTAAAAACGCTTAGTTTAGGAGTAAGCTCTACTCTCCTCTCACTAATGAAAAGTTAAGTTTCTCTTGGTCTGTGACCCACAGCCAACAGATAACACACTTACCTAAAATAAACTGACCTGAAGTTGAAAACCTGGCACAAATCTGAATGACATAGACTCTGAACACTAAGCAGGGCTTTGATTTTCACTGTGATAATAATGCATTTTTTAAATTTACTCTTATTAACCAGGGATGCGTGGGATTCTCTTGGAAATATGTCAAAAGAAGAAGCAATGGCAGCCTATGTTGAGGAAATGAAACTGGTATGTGTGTACTTTTGTGTGTACTTGATGTAACTGTTCTTTTGATTAAGAATAAGAATCTTCAATATGTTAGAAGACTGACGTTGGATTTTGTTTCTAGATCTTGGAGGGCATGCCCATGACAGATGAGGTGGAGGAACTCTTGCGCGTCCTCGGCCCGTTCTACGAGATGATAGAAGAGAGGAAAAAGATCACGCAGATATCAGACCTGAGCACAGGTAGGATTTACCCACCAGGTGGAACTCCTCCATCTTTCACTGTTGTTTTGTTTGTGATGTCAAAAAAAAAACAAAGGAAAACTGCATGTGGAGCATAACATTTTATAATTTGCCTCTTGTCATATGCTCAGCCCGTTTGACACAGTTTGCTAGGCAGCTGGAAGGCAAGTACATCACTGTGAATATATGAGTGATATATGAGTCTGGTCCTATAGTTGAGTATCTGTGTGGTGTTGTAGCTCAGATGCTTTTTGTGCTTATTAGCAGTTGTGCTGTGCATGCTCCGCTAGTGCTACAGAACATTTCAGGTTTCTTTTGCACTACGAAATGGACACATCCTAGTTGAGTTTTTATCCTATCCATCTAAGTACACAAAGATTTTGTTCAGCCCCAAGCAGCCATCTACTTGTTGGACATTGACTTCTGTTAAACCCTGACAAGGTTTCTTTATCCTTAAAGGAAGCATTGTCTTTTAACGTTATGATCTTGTAATAAAGTTCTCATTTTGTTGCACAGGTATTGGTACAATGATGAATTCAATGGCGTCGAAGAGTGTCGCAAAGAGCATCGTCAGAAGCATGGAAATGAATGGCACTCTGGAGACTCGGCCTGCCAGGCTCAAATCGAAGGAAGTGAAGGAAAGGTTGGAGGATGAAGCACAGGAGGAAGATGAGGATGAGGAGGATGACGAGGAGGAGGAGGAAGAAGAAGAAGAGGAAGAAGTTGCGATAAGGGAGAACAGAAAAGGTAATAATGTTCTAAAAAAACAACCTAATTTTAAAATGCATTTGAGTGTGAGGAGTGGAGTTTGATTTTTTTGGGGGGGTTGTGGATTTTATTTTAGACAAGAAATCAGCAGCTTCACAGCCAAAGAAGAAAGGTTCAGCCAGGAGACACAAAGTGCCCCTGTCAAACGGTAAAGTGGCTAACGGGGTCATCCATCTCACCAATGGGAGTCATTCCAGGGTTGCGCTGAACAGCAACAACTCCCAGGAGGGTTCAGTCGGCGAGCCTCTGCTCAACGGTCACCACGCAGGTAAAGAAAACGACACGTTCTGTTCTGGTGAAACATGTCGTATTAGTGAATGTCTTGTTCTGTTCAGGCCTCGCGCTCATGTCCATGAAATGTTTCAAAATGGTCACAGAAAACTCACCTCACCCACTGCTCCGCTGTTACTGCCTGTGCTTGTGTATCAGCGCACCATGTGATCAGATAATCTGCTAAGCTTCGTTGCCAGAGCTGTGGCAACTCTGCAGACACTGAATATTTGCACACTTTACACATCAGCTGCTCCTAGGACAGTTTTAATGGAGTAAATTAATGCTTCTGCTGAAACAAGAGCACAAAGCCCCAAATTAAGCGAGCGCTGCCTTCCCCTCTGTCACTCAGTTAATTACAGTGCAGCTTGTTTTACTTCACAATGCAGGCAGAGTCTGAGCTGCTTTGTCTCCTTTTTCTGTGCTGATCTCAGATCCCAGTGCTCATGTGTCCGGTCCCAATCACCTGGCCAGCGACTCCGACAGCGAAGTCTACTGCGACTCTGTGGACCAGTTTGGCCAGGATGAGGCAAGTAACGGCTTAAGGAAAACACACGAGTATGGATTATGTTCAGTAAATTTAGTCTTACCATTGATTTGATTTTTAATGTGCGTCTTCTCCAGAGCCCAGAGCACAACCACTCTCTGGATGACCTGGATGAAGAGGAGAACCACGTGCTGGAGCCTCCGGAGGCGGCACAGGAGATCCAGGAGGATGTTGAAGGTCCGCCAAAGGTCATGAGGTGTGGAGGAGAAGATGGAGAGACCGGTGGGACAATGTCGCAGAGACGGAGACTGAATGCAGACATGCCAGACAGCTCCTTGGTCAGAAGAGGACAGGGTAAAGTTACTCTAAGACTCGGGGAAACTATGTATAGTTTCTCTTTTTTTTTTTTTTTGCATTTTGTTTCATATTTAACTGCAAAACCTCATTTTAAAGATTTCCGATCGGACTATGGACTCAAACAATGTGAGGAACTGCTCTTCAAACACATGCTTTTTAGAGATTTTTATATCTTTTGTCTTGTAAACAAAAGCTGTATCTGGCTGTAAACAACTTGACATCCATTTTGCATTTGACAAAAGATGTTAAAGAATAGAACCACAACAAGACATAACGATCTGAATTATTTCAGTGTTTGAGAAAGTCAGTCTTACTTGAAAGCCTTGCTGTTTACGGTGGTGAACATGTTTTAATCATTAATCATCTCTGTGGTCGTTAGGTTCCAGGTCTGCAGGCCGCGGCTCTGGGGCTCTGGTGCCCATGCACAGTGGCGGAGACGGGGACGGGGGTCACAGGGGAGGAGCGGTGACGCCCGGAGGGAGCCTGAACGAGCAGATAGTCGTGGCGTTGGCCAGACTGCAGGAGGACATGCAGAGCGTCCTCCAGAGGCTGCACACCCTGGAGGCTCTAACTGCCAGTCAGGTCAGACCGACAGTTCTCGCTCACTGCTTTCAGAAAGAAGACTCACATGGAAGATTTACAAAAACAAACACTTTTTTCCAGTTGAAACACTTGACTCTGACTATCTGTGAAAGTCATTTTCAAGAGCAGATCGTCAATAACAAACTCAACATGGCGGTTAGACAGTAACCAGAGTAAAGATTAACACTGATCCTGCTAAGTCTAGATTTCAGTGCACAGCTGAGGCCTTTGAGGAGAGGAGATAAGGGGATTGTACTTCGGCTTAGTAAACAACACAGTGAAGACAGATCATCGCTGATGTATTCATATCTTGAAGGTGTTGACTCTACCTACTCTTTTCCTTTTCTTTCCGCAGGCAAGATCAGTGGCGCTGTCTCCCACTTATGCATCACCCCCAGTGAATAAGAGGAGTCAGGTAAACAAAAATTGATCACAACAGGAATTACAATGATTTAAACATCAGTAAAACTTCTATAATGAGACGCAGTTTCATTTGAAATAATGTTAATGTTAATTCTGTTTTTTTTTTTTTTTCCCAGAAGCCATCCTGGTGGCCTTTTGACATATCTCCAACCAGTTTGGCCTTCGCTGTGATATGGCCATTTGTGGTACAGTGGCTTATCCGCCTGTTCCTGCAGAGGAGGAGAAGGTATTATTAAAACAGAAAAATATAACGTTGCAATGCACCACCATTTTCATGCAGTACACAATTTGAGATTGATTTTCTTCTTCTTCTTCTTTTTAATAGACGAATCAACTGAAGCTGCTTACATCACAAACTCCCCTGGGCGTAGAAGAAAACGAGTCCTCTAAATGTCTGTGGTTGGGCTGCTAATGGCTGTAACTCCCTCCCCTGCTTAGACCCACAGCCCAGTAATTTGCTTTTGCACTATGAAGACGGCATCTAGAGCTAACGCGTGAGAGGAAGAGATCTCTCCGGAGTGTTGCACTGTGGATGTGGAATCAAAAAGAAACATGAATGTATGAGAGCCTGTGATTATACAACCTTTTTCAAGATGATGCCACTGTACTGGAATCTTTTTTTTTTCTTTTCGTTTTTTCTCTGTAAAGAAACGGTTTGTGTTGAGAGGGATTTTGTCAGCGTGTTTATAGACCTTCCACAGCTTCTCAATTATTTCCATATCTAAGGCTTTGTTGCACAGAAAATGGGCCTGATACTCTGTTGTTTTGAGCATAACATGGTTATAAATTTTGACGATTCACTTTCATTAGTTGCCCAGGCAATGCTGCTATTACAAAATGTTGTATTAACTGTAGTTTAGAATGGAGGATTGAATGTAATAATATATTGATTTGTGAGATTCTCTTTAATTGTGAGAATAAGTAAAATATTTATTGCTTTTTAGCGACAAAAAGAAAGATGGCGTTGCTGGCCAGATTTCAGCTATGTTTATGTTTTCACGTGACTGATTAAATGTTAAAGGTCATAGGTTAAGACAAGGTTCAGGACGTGTTCTCATCACCTGTCCTATAGCATATCAGTCCTGTGCTTTCACATCAAGGTGATCTGATCGTTTCCAAATAGAAAAAGTGCCTCAACATCAATAGGTACATTCATAGGTGGCATTATTATTTCATACATTCACATAATGTAGCATTGATTGTCATAGTACTGGACCAAATTAACATTAATCACACTACCTAGTGAGCCAAGAGGTGGTGAGAACCTCCATCCGACAGCATCATTTCCCACTCTGCTAACCGATTAGTAATACATAACACTCGTCACTGTCTGTGTTGTTTACGCTGCCATGTTTTCTCTGTTGTATAATTTAAAATGTGTGGTGTAATACGTTTGTATGAATATTGTGGAACGATTTTTTTGTCTCGAGTGTAATCGTGAGTAGTTTGCAAAGCAGTGAGATCTATACACATTGTATACAATAGCTGTACAGTTCAGAGAGATTGAAATGCAATATTTTAATTGCGTTCCCATGTATTGTTAATATAGAAGAATATATCATTATAATAAGGTTTGCATCTGCAATAGCACCAATCTTTCCAGAGCCATTATGTTTTAATAAAAGTAATAGTTTACCTTTTTACTGAAATGTACTAAGGCTTTCTCGCCCTCTCTGCCTGTGGATAGAGTGGTGTCTGCATGTGATAATCCAAGCCTAAAATAAAGTTTTCATAAAGCCTTTTAGTTTGTTCAGATTATTTCAAATAAATTGCTGATTTACATAATGGGAAATATGTTTATTTGCTTTCTTTGAGTTGGATGAGAGGATTGAATGTGTCCTGTGGCTAGCAGTTAGCACAAAGAGCTGGAAACAAGTCGGCGCCCGGCTATGAAATATTCCCACATGCATGACTCCCTCAATAAAACCACAACCTGTTGTCTTTACAGGTTCACTTCATTGTAATTGTACAGATTTTTAAAAAACATCTGGACAGATCCAGGCGAGCTGTTTAAAGTCTGTCGGCTAGAAAGTTAAAATCCAGAACTGGTGAATTATTCCTTTAAAAGATGCACAATTGCACAAGTGCATCATGTTACTAACAGATTTTATTTGTAGTTCCCTTTTTTGTTGAAGTGAACAAGATAAAAATTTCACAAAAAAGTAGCGAAGAGCCAGATGAACATATTAAAAACAAAACAACAAAAACAGTAGTGTGGAAAATGGACAGAGGACGATGATGTCACATCAAAATCACAAGTGATATAAAAGCAGCAAAAACAGTTACAAAGTAGGAACTTCCTTCTTAAAACAACACTAAACGTTACTAACAAGATTTACAAATAAAATACATTATTCATCAATATATTAGGATGTTTTTCTTTAGCACTGTTGTACCCCTCGAAGAAATTCAGGCGGCCCGCCCACCCAGTCTAATAACAGCAGGGGAACAACACAGAGATCAGAGCAGCAGAAATTAAGAGGAAGTTATCATCAGGCAGGAAGTGCCACATTTACACTATACTACAAGCTACAGTAGCAAATAGTCTTTTGCTAACAGAGGAACCTAATTTAAGAGCTATAACTTGTGCATGTAATATTATAACACTTATTTAAAGGTATTAAAGAAACTCACTTTCTACTATGAACACTCGTAACTGACTGAGCAGTCAACAGATTCAGCTTTTATCTGAATCTAATGACCAGCGATTGCACAAACGTAAAATGTTTTTTAAAAAATATTACAGCCTCGAACAAACAATTAGAATCCACATCACTATTGTGTATTTATTTATATAATGGGTCGGATTTTTTTAAGACAAACACACATTCTCACTTCATCAAATTTTGGCGACTGCTACTTTTATAAAAACCCTGCGTTTTTATAACATTTCTACCTCTATAAACTGAAGCCGGACACGGCGATGTGCTGAGCGTTGTTTCTTGCCTCAAAGTACGAGGTGTCGGTTTCGTCCTCAGGCTGAGGTATGAAAGACATCGGCTGGTTCTGCAGGTTGTCCCAGTCCAGGCCTTCAAACAGGGGGTGGCACCTGAGCTCTGGTGGAGGTAAAGAAAACATTTTCAGAATTCACATCCCCACTTCATTTTCATTCTTTGAAGTGAAAAGTTATTATTTTCAAGTGTTGAAACTACTGCTAATATTATTAGCTATGTTATATTAGCTTGTTAACTTCCTGTATGATGGGGAGCAGAATTATTGAAAAGACCAATCCTTCATTTTTATGACTATATAAACATGATAAAAATTTGTTAATGTACAGAAATCTTTAGGAAAAAACCTTCCAGAAAACTTTATGTTGTTATATTTAGTTGTAGATTCATAATCATCATACTTCAGTTCATAATTTATTCTCACATCAGGCTTGTTCTGTCCTGCATTTGCAAAAGGATGGATTTGCAAATCCATGCAAAAGGAACCTGTCAATCAGTTGGTGCATTTATCATTTATCAATACGTCCTCACCCTTGAGACCGGCACGTTTCATCATGTCCATTGTCAGGAGTATTTCAATGGCATTTCTTGAATTTTCAGAGAGCTCCTCCTCTCCCTCGGGCCACGGGATATCTGACGTGTTGGTGAGGTGGTAAAAGAAGCAACAACAGTGTGTTATTAACATTTATTAATTGACTCTCACAAACCAACGTTCAGTGTTTTGTGTTTTGCGGTTTGAATGGTGACGCGATGACGACAGTAAAAACCAAACCCCACCTCTGTTGAGAATATTCTGGAAGACCAGCTGAGGCGTCTCGTCGTTGAAAGGCGGCACACCTGTGAGGAACTCGAAAAGGCACACGCCCAGCGCCCACCAATCCACCATGCAGTCTGCGAAGAGAAGTCGCATTTCATACAGCTGCTGGCTTCAAAAGTGTTTCCCTGTGATTCCTGTTAGAGTGCGCTTCTAATCGTACTGCGGTGGCAGAAGCGGGGGGGCTACGTTAGTTTATGAATGGATTTCTAAACTTTTACATTTCATTCACACGTGGAACGCTCATTAACAATCTTGATATACTGATTTGATGGGAGATTCATGTCACTTTGCAAATCCAAAGAAAATGCAACATCTACCTGACATGAAGCTTGATGTTTGTTTCTAGCATTGTAGTTCTAAAGAGGCAACCATTGACAATTACAATTATTATAACGATCAATTATAAAGCTAATAAAAAAAAATACTTGACAGCAGATGAATGAATACTGCCGTTCATGAATTCAAATAGCAGCAATCACGCCACCAAACCGACAGGAAAATACTGCACTCAGCATGTGAACATCTGAATGAATAATAACATGGTAAATCAATAGCTTATTATTAGATGACATTTTGCTGAATGTCAAAAATAAATCCAGTGCCACAGCACGCTCACTCTGTGCCAGGATCAGCCGCAAATCTACAGACTTCAGGAGCAGAAAGACCCGCCCAGTTAGCAGCATGTAAAGCCTCAACACATCTGATCCCACAACTGTTAAGAATGGTGTTAGCTCAATGTTAGAAGACGATCCCATTCTCTTAGCCTTTGTAATCACACGTTTAAAAATGCTGTCCCCCCCCCCCCACTGATCTTCCCTCTGATCAGGCCCGCAGTGTGTTCACCAATACACAGGGTAGAAACAGAAACAGCGGGGGAGAGGGAAACAGGGGGAAATCAGCTCATGTCCTCTAGGGTATTAGCAGGCCGGGGAAACATGCACTCACTTGCAAAGAAAACCAGCAATATCGTTATAAACTTACCACATTGACCACTTCCTGAAACTAAAAGAGAATGCTTGTCACAAGGGCTACAATGGCAAGCATCCACCATCAATACCACAAGAGTGTGTTGGCATATCTGTTGGAGTAATAAGCTTTTATTTATAGTATTTTTGTGGTAAATGGCCTTTAATAATAATAATAATTTCCCGCTCATACCGTGTGGTTTTCCTAAAAGAAGCTCCGGGGCCAAATAGTCCGGGGTTCCTAAAATGGGTGCACCCTCGACAGGCAGCGGGCCCCTCCGGACACTCTTCGGGGTCCTGAAAGGGGTGTGGGAGGCGGACATGGCCTGAGGAGTCTGATGTGAGGAAGACACAAAAAAGACAAACTGTTGATTAATTTGATGATCATTATGATTCACTGGTTAATCATTCAGTCTGTAAAATGTCAGAAAATAGTGAAATTGCCAAATTGTTATATCCAATTGTGCCTGACAATAATCTAAAAACCCAAAGACTGAAACTGAAAACTGAAGTAGACAACAGTGCAAGCTTTGCAAAAAGGTCGTATTCATTGTCAGTGTTTTGTACTGGATCATAATGGAGATTCTTCAAAGTCCTGAAAAATGTGACTTTCTTTTTTAAATCTGTGCGCACAAAATAAAAAATATCTCATCTTCAGGATTTATAATACGGATCTTGTGTGTGCAAGATGATAATTTGTGTTCACAATATTAAAAAACATCTATTGGGAAGTGTTAGTTAAAAACAAACTTCAAACTGTGTCCCTGTGTTCCTACCTGACAGAGAGAGCTGCTGGACTTGGGTCTGTTCTGCACTGGTGTTGCAGAACCAGACGCGTAGTGATAAGAAGCTGATGTGGACAAGTCCATAGCCTCCATAGACCCAATGCTAAGTCGGGAAACCCCCGACATGTTGGAGCGGTTGATGGAGCTACAGTAGCTACGGAAAGCTACGACGTTTCGCGGCTTGAGGAATGAGGGGGACTGCGCCAGACCGCAAGCCAGATCAGGCCGGTTGAAAAAGGAACACTGAGATTCACTTCTCCGGCCAAAATGACTCAGTTTGGGTGTTTCAGTTGCAACAGCAGAGGGAGTCTGACGTTGGGATTCAGTGATGAAGGAGTCTCTATTTTCCTCTTGCTCCTCAGATGATTTCGGGCTCCTGTTTGTGGAGCACTTGCTCGGTTTGAGAGATGAGCAGCTCTCCATAGTGAGAGACATTTCGTGCATGGACCCGTCAGAGTCCAGGCTCAAGCTCCGGCAAATGTCACTGTTCCCAGTAAGTGGTGATGTGAAACTTGTATGCGACAGGTCTTTGGCTCCATCTTCAAACACGTCCTCCGTTGGCTCTTCCAGTTCACAAAACAAGGTTTTGGCCACAGCAATGGGACTGGAGCGCTTTGGGACCCGGTCTTCAGCTGAATCAATCCCCTCAGTGGAAGCCATGAAGTCGCCTATTTGGATGGTGGAAAATGTTCCTGTTAGGCCAGTGTGAAACCTCGCAGTCTCCTCTGGAATCTCATAGAATCTTCTGTAGTCTGCATTGCTCTTCTTGGCTTGGATTTCTAACGGCTCTGGACTCTTCTCTACATCTGAAAATGTTCTCTTCACAGATGAGGGAACAGCAGCTGGTTTGTCGTCCATCACTGACGGACAGACGTCTTCCCGAGCTGTGGAAACAGACTCCAGTTTGTTCGTATGAGGCCTTTTTTCTGCAAGATGGTCCGGATTTGACTTTTTGGCCAGATTGGCGCCAGCCTTAGCAGAGAGCCTGAAGGTGCCCGGTTTTGTGGGCGCCAAGTCCCGTTTGGATTCAGAAAGCCCTCTGACCTTCCGTTCATTCGTATGCTCATTTTCTTTCTGAAGAAAAAAGAAAAAAGGAAAATTACTTTCACAACAAAAGATGATTCCAATCCTTTGTTTATTTTCCCCTTCAAGCTTCACCTGTTGTTGGATGTCACTACACACATTATACACAAGAGGTAAAATGTCTGCAGAACAATTTAAACTAAAAAAAAGGAAGTGTGATTTTGTATTCCAGGATATTAAAAAAATGTAAAATTAAATTATTTGAAATAAGATTTGGGGGAAACATAGCTGATGACATGTTCAATAGGTCATAATAGGTCATTTAACACAGTTAAAGGTCCACCATCACTTACCTCCTCACACTCCCACAGTGGACTGATGCCACCTTCAGTGTCGGTGCTGCTGCCTCCACTCATTGTCTCAAACCTCTTTCTGGTCTTCATCAGTGTGGGAGTCAGATTTTTAGCCAGGTTGTGAGGACTGAACAAACTGTTGTTGGGTCCTATGGAGACATTAGATCAGACATAGAGCTTTTTAGGAATAATTACGCAATGCTGCATACCAGTCATTCCAAATGATTAATGAATGAAAATGAAATTAAAAAGAATTTTTAAAAACGACGACATACCCAATTTCCAAGGGTAGCGAGCCGGAGAGTAGAGCTGATCTTTTTTCTTCATCACGGGAGAACCAAGAGAGTTATTCTTTGGTTTTATTTTGCCACAGGACATGGGACTGGACATTGCAGATGCGCTGCTGTGACGCTTGCCTTCTCCTGCAGGTGTATTCTGCGTTTACATGAATAAATGAAGGAGTCATCTTTGACGCATTCAAGTTGGACATCGCCTCATTCAAAAACAGACAAATGTACTTACAAATCCAAGGGAGCTGATTAAGGAGAGGACTTGACCCGGCGTACGGAAATAATCTTTCTTCGGTTTAACCAAGGATGGTGTAGTTAGGATATCCATAAGACTCAGCTCTGATATCGAAAGCACAAAGATAAAATAAATATTACTCGCAAAACTAGTGGCGATTGTCACAATTTATTCAAGTGTCAAGCTGATAGGGCTTCATACCTCGGTCGAGCTTGACTTTAGAAAGCCCAAAGTCTGTCAGCTTGATGTGACCCTCGTTGGTTATAAGCATGTTGTCTGGCTTCAGATCCCTGAAAAGATACAACTCAGATAAATTACAATTAAGCATCAAATCTAACCAGAAAATCAATCAGTAGGTGTCATACACATTTAATAAGGCCTAAAGACATTGACTAAAGTATCAAGGTACCTGTGGATTATACCATGACGGTGAAGGTAGTCTAAAGCCAGAGCAACCTCAGAAATGTATTTCACAGCCATATCCTGGTCGAAATATCCATAAATGTGAAGCAGAGATTTGACATCGCCACCTATGAGGTATTCCATTACCTGTAAGCAACAGGAAAATATAGATTTAATAATATCAATATAAATAATACTTTACAGGAAATATGTTTTGTGTAAATTTGTTTTTTTTTATGTTACCAAATAGATCTTGGTGGCTGTCTGAAGGGAGTAAAACAGGTGAACCACGAAGGGACTTTTGCTCAGAGCGAGTGCGTCTCTCTCCGCCTTCATTTGCCCCGTCATGTTTTTATCAACCATGTTTGCTTTCTTCATCACCTGACGAAGACAAAAAGAGAGTATTTAATTAAGCTAGAGTCCAAGCCAAAGCTTCACTGCGTGACAAAAACCAAACAGACTGACCTTAATGGCGTACAATCGCGCATTGCACTTCTTCCGTGCGAGGTAGACTTTGCCGAAGGCACCGCGGCTGATGGGCTTCACAACGGCGAAGTCCTCGATTGAAGGCGGTTTAGGAATATCCACCGTTTTCTCATTCGTGCTGGAGTCGTGCTTTTCATCCGCATCCATAATTTAACTCGTTCAGGATTTTAGGTGGTGTCTGTTAAGGCTAGCCAGCTCACAGTAAACACGTACATGACAGAACAACAATCTCGGGTTTGTTTTGAAAATTTGAATTCCGCTGCTCTTTCTCGCGGGGTCCTCTGACGTTCAATCAACTGCCTGAACGTAAAGAATTACATACTTTTAATGTGTGCTGTAATTAAAATTAGTTGTTTATTTTATCTATGAATTCAATTAACATATTACATTCCTCGATTTAATACAGCTATACTAACGACACTTTTATTTTTTAATTTTTAATTTTTAGTCAGGCAGTAAGGGGCACGCATAGGTCGTAAATATTGAAATTGTGTAATAGTAGCCAAACGTTTTTCCCATTTAAGAAACCTAATGAGAATATATGAAATCTAATTACAGCTATGTTTGTCCTATACAGTTTGAGAATTTTAAGAATATTTCTTTAATGCGGTTTTATTTCTACGGCTGATGTAACGACACAAGCTGTAACCGTCTTGACGTCATTTTGTAGTCCATTTGACCTCAGACGCCGGAGAATCCATTTGCTGTTGTTAGCTAAGCCGCTGAAAGTTGTGTAACAAGGAAAACAAAAGGACACAGCTCGTGGGAGGACTTGTTCATTCACGTTATATAGAGGGTCTGTCCTCATACGTCTGCCCTCCAAATCTTTATTTTTAATCATCATTCGGTAAAAATGTTCTCACTGTCAACATCGTTTCAGCCACAGCAGGTAAGCCGACTGGATAGCACTTTTGATTTAGCTAGCTGATGCTAATGTGTGCTCTTCTGACAACTTATCTGTATTTTGGTTATGCTGTCACTGTTGTAAGGGAGTTATAACAACAAGAGCCACTGTTAGTTGTTGTTTTTTGCCATATATTCGCTTATGGTCAATGACAACTTAGCTCGGCTAATGTTAGCATTAACAAGTCAAAGCTAGGTTGCTTTATAATCAGCATGACATCACGTACGCCTTTTCAATGGGAGGTCCCCGATAAGGTTGTTGCGGTTTCCATTATGACCTAACCATACGTTTCATGTGGGTAGAGCTGGATTTTAGGTAAATTCATGGGTGCTAACTTAATCTTAAAAGATCGGAGGTTGCATAACTCGCATACATCTGACGTATGTGGGCCAATGTGGAGAGTCAGCCTGAATAACACTGACATAACAGTCCTGTCCTACATCACGTCCCGGAAGGTTCTCCTGAAGTCCAGCAAAACTGACACATGTTTACAAACTTATGTGACTATTTTGTACATGTATTAAATGTCATATTATAGGCTACATCTCACCACGTGTTTATAAGGCTGTTCTTGACCCCCCCTCCTGTTGTTATGTGTCTGCCAGATGATAGTGCCCCTCGGCCAGCTCATCAATGCCCTCCACTCTCTGAAGAACTCGGCTACAGCCTCAGTCCAGGCCCTGCACAAAGACTTCACTCCAGAGCACAGTTCATTTCTCAAAGAGGTGAGATTTACACCATATATGCATGACACACTTAAGTGATTCCATGAGGATGCAATATGTAATTATCATAATCAAAAAGTCAGTGTAAAGATAAAAATAACAAGCATGTCTGGATTCAATCATAGCATTTATCTTAAACACAGTAATAATCATGTAAGCATTATGCTTTGTTTTTCAATTTCACACCAGCCAAGAAATGTATTGTTAAACCTAACAATACCTGTTTTTTTTTACCAATTTATCTGTCAATATGATGATTTGCAAAATGTATTGATCAGTATGTTAATTTCTATATGTGTCTAAAAAAAAGTATAATATGTCATATAAATATTTGTAAATGCTCTTTTAAAGTTATTTTTTGCTATGATAGCTGTCTTACAAAATGTGCAGATAACCTACTTTGGGTCTCCTTTCTTCACAGCCCACTGTGAGTCTGAGGGACCTTGGCCTGTCGGATATCAGGGTGAGTCAGCTGGATGAGCTGGTCAGCAGGTTACTGCCTATACCAGGACCAGAAAGACCTCCTGCTGTTCCTTCGACATGGAGGACGAGTCACATTTCTGCAGACAGCTTCTTTCACAACAAGCATGGTGAGCAGCTCAGGCCGTTGAAAGGATATCCATCTTTTTAGTGTTGCATACTGTTATATCATGTAAAGCAAAACGAACCTTTTGCACTTTTTTGTCTCACAGGGTTTTCACACAGAAGGTTGGGGGTTTTTGGTTCCCCAATATTCCACAGACAATACCATAGTCCTCTAAAAGAAGTTTGCTCACAAGTACAATTCTTACCTGGTAAGAAATTAACTTTTGAATACTTAATCTGCTGTGTCAGCGTTATCTACATGTATGAAGGGCTTGTCATTTAAAGTAATATTTCATGTTTTGTGTGTTTTCCCTGTGTCTCTGTTTAGTATGGGTCCAGAGTCGGGGTTTCAAGACACTAAGAACAAAGACCAGACGGATGGAGTCTGCTTATGAGGGTCCAGTGGAGTCTGAGGCCTACACACCAGCTTTCATGAAGGTCAGCACAGTTCCAGCAGTCTGTTTAATGTCTGACGTCCCACTGATCAACTAACCAACTCTCCCTCCGTGTCCCCTGACAGGGGTTCCTCCAGAGGGACAAGGGACCAGATGTTCAGTCACTGGACCAAGTGACGAAACAAAAGAACCTTCCAGAAAACCAGCAGGAGGCTTTCAAGACCGGTTTCACTGAGGGCTTCATGAGGTCTCAGGCCTTTACTCAGAGAACACAAGGCATGCGGCTCACTCACTTGGCCATCAGGCACCACTGTTATCATCCAGAAAGAAAAGAAACCTTATATAATCAAAGAGGGATAGGACTCATGGCTAACTCTTTTTTTTTTTTTTTTCTCTCCTCTGTTTTGACAGACTCTCTGAGGAGAACCAGGTTGATCCTGTTGGTCCTCCTACTCATTGGTATTTATGGCCTGTCAAGAACCCCGTTTCTCTCGGGTAAAGGCTCCTTTTCTGACGCTGGTTTGTTTCAATTCTCGTTCTTTCCTATGCTTGCACATCAACTCAAAACCCTTACACGCACACTGCAAAGAGAACAAAGCTTGTTAGCGTCTCCAAGCTTTTATAATCAAGTCAGTGTTAGCTTACATATTTGATGCGGTATGTTTTTGGTGTGTGTACCATCAGCTTAATAAGACATGATATCTCTCCTATGGTGTGCATGTAGAGCGTGACTGCATATTCAAATAGTTGGATAAAGCATCACACATTTGGATCATGGTATTGACGTGTGTGCTGCAGTGAGCATAGTCTATCATTGAGAGACACTGTAAAGAAGCTGGAAGTGTTTCTGGATCCGCTGTGCTGAAGAAGCTGTTTTTGGATTTCACAGTGAGGTTCCGCACCACATCTGGTCTGGACTCAGCCGTCGACCCCATCCAGATGAAGAATGTGACATTTGAGCACGTCAAAGGAGTGGAGGAGGCAAAGAATGAACTACAAGATGTTGTCGAGTTTCTCAAGAACCCACAGAAGTTTACTGTTCTGGGTGGAAAGCTGCCTAAAGGTACAATAACTGAACTTGTCCAGGAAAATAGCCTATTGCACAAATTTAGCAAATAATCTTTTCCTGTATTTTTTCATATGTTATTTGAATTATTTTCCTCTGTTATCCTCTCAGGGATCCTCCTCATTGGTCCACCAGGCACGGGAAAGACTCTGTTGGCACGAGCCGTGGCAGGAGAGGCTGATGTGCCTTTTTACTACGCCTCCGGATCAGAGTTTGATGAGATGTTCGTGGGTGTCGGTGCGGGTCGCATCAGGAACCTTTTCAGTAAGTTTTCTGGATCTGAGAAAGTTAGATGAACCAGTGAGGATGTAGCCACACGACGACAATTTCTCTTTCTTTTTGTTGTGGTTTGCAGAGGAGGCAAAAGCCAACGCTCCCTGTGTCATCTTCATCGATGAACTGGACAGCGTTGGAGGGAAGAGGATTGAGTCTCCTATGCATCCTTACTCCAGACAAACCATTAACCAGCTGCTGGCTGAAATGGATGGGTCAGTTTGAATGCAGTGACATTTTTAAACTGCATAGTGTGAATAAAATATTGCTGCTGAGAACTTTAATTTCCTTACTCTGAATGTCTTGTTATTTTCCAGGTTTAAACCAAATGAAGGAGTCATCGTCATTGGTGCTACAAACTTTGCTGAGGCTCTGGATAAGTATGTTTTCATTTCAAATAAATATATATTTTTTAACATGTTTTTAATTTGCCAGTTTAACTAGAACAACAAGTATGACCTGCTGATGTCCTGCAACAGGTCAAGCTGTAAAAAAGGTCAATCCATACAGTATGTACATATAGTTCATGTATACAAAACTGCTCCAGTTTTATTGCCTCCCACTCTGTAACCTCTGTCCTCTGATTGATCCTTTTGCCCTTGTCCTAGTTTCAGTATATCACTGTCTGAATCAAACCCTTTTCATTCACACAAAACACAAACACATGAGGACATATATTGACCACTGGCTTGTTTTGCAGCTGCTACAGAAACAGTAATTTTGCATACTAATTTGTATACGTTACTTTAATTGTGTTCTGCACCCAGTGCTACTTCTCTAGCTTTACCCTGACGGTGAATTACAAACCCATCAGTTGATTTTGAGTTCAGAACAGTAACATGGGAGCCGTGTAGTTCTACTTGTATTTGGGTTTTGACGCGGTAATGTCGGACATTTCACAAAATGGAAGAATGAATCTACTATGAGTCTTAATTATTACAACTTTGGCACTACTTTTCAGCGCTCTGGTAAGACCTGGGAGGTTTGACATGCAGGTGACTGTACCTCGCCCAGATGTGAAAGGACGCACTGAAATTCTCAACTGGTACCTCTCCAAGATTAAAATGGACTCTGGTAGGTCTGAAGAGAACAGTACAACTGAAAACTCTTTTTAAAGCATTCAAAGCAGAGAGAATACCTTTGTTTGCTTTTCTGTAAAGTACATCATTGTTTACTGAACAGTGACCACCTTTTATAAAGAAGGCATTTTCTATTGTGTGTGTGTGTGTGTGTTCTTTTACAGCCGTGGAAGCGGAGATTATTGCCCGGGGCACAGTGGGATTCTCTGGTGCAGAGCTCGAGAACCTGGTGAACCAGGCAGCCCTGAAGGCGGCCGTGGACGGGAAAGAGATGGTCACAATGAAGGACCTGGAGTTCGCTAAGGACAAGATCCTCATGGGTGAGTGCACGCGGTGTTCAGATCTGCTCTGCAGCCCTCGCATCACGTCACATGAGAAGGATTACCAGTTCTTCATTCTTCAGAGACAGGAAGAACAATCAGTAAAAAGCTTTTAATCAGTTCTAATCCTTTTTATTGTGTCCTTTTCATACCAGGCCCGGAGAGGAGGAGCGTTGAAATCGACAAGAAGAATAAGACCATCACCGCCTACCACGAGTCCGGCCACGCCATCGTTGCCTATTACACCAAAGACGCAATGCCCATCAATAAGGCCACTATCATGCCCAGGGGACCAACTCTTGGCCATGTGAGCATGAGTTTGTCACGTCCCATCATATTCAGTCGTCCTCACCAGTGCTCTTTATGTCCTAAAACAAACACGTCTCGCTCCCGCAGGTTTCCATGCTCCCAGAGAACGACCGCTGGAGTGAAACGAGAGCCCAGCTGCTGGCTCAGATGGACGTCAGTATGGGTGGTCGAGTAGCAGAGGAGCTGATCTTTGGAGACGACTACATTACCACTGGTGCGAGATTAAAGAGGATTTGATGTAGTAGATATGTCTTGTGTCAGTCCTGTTGTTTTACCACCAACAGAAATGCAGTGTGACCACTTATTTAAACAGTTCTTCTTAACCACTGTATGTCCTGCAAAGACAAACGAGTGCTGATGTGTGGTTATTGTTGATTTTAGGAGCATCCAGTGACTTCGACGGTGCAACCAAAATAGCGAAAATGATGGTGACCAGGTTCGGCATGAGTGACAAGGTAAAATTTAAATTTGTGTGGCTGGTGACTGAACATTTTTGGCCCTTCCCTCTTACATAGAAGACAGATCTTTTCACTAAATAGTGCTGTTATGGAGCTTTTACTATCCCACATCACTATAGGCAGCTAGTCTACATAACTTAATCAATTAGATCTTTATTTAAAGTGCTTATAACTGACCAGTAACTATAAGTGAGTCATGGATGAGAAATGTTTGTTGTTCATTTAACCTGAGGATGTAATTCGTGTTTTGTTGCAGCTCGGCGTCATGACCTATGGCGACATGACCAAGCAGAGCCCCGAGACGCAAGCTGCCGTCGAACAGGAAGTCAGGGTTTTACTGAAGGTGGGCTCCCCACAGCGCTCTCAAACTATCTTTTAATTTACAGATATATCAATACTGATGGTATTATAACATGAATTTCTAATACACCAATCTTTCTCTTCCGGCCAGGACTCGTATGAACGTGCTAAAAACATCCTGAAGACTTACAGTAAAGAGCATGAGAAGCTAGCTGACGCCCTGCTAAGACACGAAACTCTGGATGCCAAAGAGATCAAGATGGTGCTGGAGGGCAAATCACTGGACCACTAGATACCTCATTA
Source organism: Seriola lalandi dorsalis (assembly GCF_002814215.2). Classification (NCBI taxonomy): domain Eukaryota; kingdom Metazoa; phylum Chordata; class Actinopteri; order Carangiformes; family Carangidae; genus Seriola; species Seriola lalandi. Next base: position 851,355 of record NW_019525475.1, on the reverse strand, counting down.
GACATTTTAGACTCTTGTAACATGTATATATATATATATATGAATCTGTGCAATCAGGCACAGGCCTTTTGGAGGCCTTGTATTTCATTTATTTGTATCCCCTCTTATTATCAACGTGACGATGACACTGAAATAATTGTTTCACCCCCTTTATATAAATTTTTATCTCATTAATTGTCATTTGTTTTTGAGATTTCAAACAGAGACCTTTGGTTTCATATTGATTTTTTTTATTATTTTTTAAATCACTTCACAGTTAAATTGATTAAAAAAACAACAAAAAAAAACAACATGTTCATCACAAGTTTGTCGACTACAATTCACAAAAGATGTTTGAGGTTTCGTTAAGGGCATGTTGTCCGTTACCGTCAAGGCAAATGACTTCTGAAGCAGTTTTATGCATCAGTGTCATGTTTGCTATCAAAGCCAGGTTCTAAGACAAATCAATGGACACAGATCATTGTTAATTAGTATCAAAGATATTAATTTCATTTATGTCTCTATGTCTCATTTTAAACTTGTACAGACCAGTGAACACCATAGGACCTTAAAGTACCTCAATTTAGAATGTACCATTTGGCTGTAGCAAGGTACAGGTGATAACGCTGTCAATTGTCAAACACTTCATATTAGAGTTTTTTTTTCTCTCTAAATGATGTATTTCAGTTACATTTACCATATGCTATCTATGTTCTTATTTATTTAAGTGCCCAAAGGTATGTCCTCTTTCTGAAATTAGCGATAGGCCCTCACCTCCTATTCTAAGCTCATCTGTAACTGATGAATGAGGGGAAAATGTGTATATACTGTAAGAGTGTAAAAGGATTGGCTTTGCGCTTCTGTTTGTTCCTTTAGAAAAAAGGCCTTCTTGAAGCTCAAATAAAGGTTACTCTTCCTCATGAATGTGTACTGCATTATTGATTTTTGAGTTTTTCCCACACATCCAGTAGACGCAGAGCTGCATTAGGCATTTGAAGTCCTAGATACACCTTATTTTGTAGCTATGTTTCTGTCTTTGCTAACCTATGGCCTTAAAAACCAATGCAAGGAGCTCTTTGTATAATTATGAGTAACACATGTTTATGCATAATAATTTGTTTATATAGAAATATCAATTAGATCAGCTACTCGCTGTTAGCAGTGATTTATAAGCGCGCATCAATGCGGTCATGTCCACCTTAGTAATGCTACGTTTAGGAACATCTATGAAGTAAAACGCTCTTTCTTGTAGAGACAGCGCGGCCACAGGTTGCACTCAAAATTACCAGTCAGAGGATTTAGTATAATCTTAGTATACACACTGTCCTTTTGTCAATCTGCAAAGAAGAACAAAAGCTTATTCACCGCTGTCTTTGAGTGATCTTAACCTACAATTGGTGTATTTAGTTCCAGAGGGAAGCCAACTGCAGATGCAACAAGCCAGGGCATTGTTGTGTCCTCTTGCTCCTTTTCATTGACTCCTGGCAGAAATGTTTATAAAAAGGGCACAGCCACACTAGTTCTGACCAAAGACAGCAACCAGGGCTGAACATCAAGCTTCACTATGGAGAGGCTTTCTCTTTGGCTTTCAGAATAAAGCAATGAAATCCCCACGAGCATCTCAAAGTGACAATGGAAGACGCAGAGGACAGCATAGCTATCATTGGGATTGGATGCAATTTCCCTGGAGGTATGATTCAATTATGATGCTGTTGCAAGGATTTAGGATTTTGTCTCCGTGGTTGTCTTCATTCGAGGTAAATTATCGCCATCTGTTTTATTTTAGGCGAGGGGCTGGACAATTTCTGGAAGGTCCTGTTGGAAGGGAAGAACTGCGTAGTAGATATTCCAGCTGAAAGGTTCGACTCCACTTTTTGGTTTGATGCTGATGAGAGCAAACCCGGAAAGACACGAACAACCAAAGCAGCTCTTATAGACGGGTAAGCATTATACTACGCGTTAATCCTTCCCTTGAGAGATGTTTGGATTTTGATGGATCTGCTACTGCTGTATAATTTCAGGTTTAACGAGTTTGATCACAAGTTTTTTGGCATCAGCGAAGCAGAGGCTGATTTCATGGACCCTCAGCAGAAACTCCTCCTTCAGTGCACATACAGGGCGTTAGAAGATGCAGGAATGGCTATGGAAAGGATCAGCGGGAGCAGAACCGGAGTTTACATAGGTGCCCACAATCGCTCTATGATACATGTTAAATTTCTTGCACACAATTTAACGAAGTTGTAACCCACTCTATTTTTTTTATTTTTTATTGTGATGTTGCAGGTCTTATGAACAGGGATTATGAGATGCTCCAAAGTAACAACCCCAATGCTATAACCCACTACAACGGCACTGGAACGGCCATGAGTGTGGCTGCCAATAGAATTTCCTTCAGCTTTAATCTCACTGGCCCTTCTTTTGCCATTGACAGTGCTTGTTCCTCATCTTTGGTGGCTCTACATCTAGCATGCCAGGCTATAAAGCAAGGTATTTGTTTATCTATTCCCCACAAAAGCCGTACCTAATAGCTAGTTTACCGAGATGTGGTATTTAAATATTCATTCATTCAATTTTCTTTTTCAACCAGGAGACTGTGAGATGGCTTTGTGTGGAGGTGTCAGCTGTATCATAGAGCCCAGAGTGTTTGTTGCGCTCAGCAAGGCCAAGATGATCTCACCTGAAGGGACCAGCAAACCTTTCTCCAGGAGAGCAGATGGTTACGGTCGAGGGGAGGGCTGCGGGGTTGTTCTCCTCAAGCCTCTGAAAAATGTAAGAACATTATTGCAATTATGTAATTTCGTGTGATCACATACAGTAGAAGTAATAGCTACCGTGCTAATGGTCTGACTTTCTATACAAAGGCCGTAAAAGACTGCAACAAAATATGGGGTGTCATCGGCAAAACAGCAGTCAACCAAGACGGACGATCGGTCACTCCAATCACCAAACCTTCCGTGATGCAACAAGAGGAGCTGCTGCGAAGAATCTACTCTGAGTCTGACCTTGCAGACGTTCAGTACATAGAGGCACATGGGACTGGAACCCCAGTGGGAGACCCAACGGAGGCAGGGAGCATCTCCAACGTCATCGCTAAAGCCCGAGCTCCTGGTTCAGAGACACTGCGGATCGGCTCTGTGAAGGGTAACATTGGACATACAGAATCTGCAGCTGGGGTGGCCGGACTCATTAAGGTTCTCCTGATGATGAAGCACGAGACCATTGTTCCCACTGTTTTCTACTCTGAAGACAATGCAAGTGTAAACGTAAAAGCTCTTAATTTAAATATTCCATCTAGAGCTGAAAGATGGGAGACGAATAGGTCATTGAAGAGGGTCGTCGGGATTAACAGCTTTGGGTTTGGCGGCACAAATGCACATGTGATTTTAAGAGAGTATAGAAAGACCACTGTTCCCACACAGCTCCCAAAAGGCTGTCCAAAACTCTTTGTTGTATCTGCAGCCTCTGAGAAATCATTGATGCTATCCATCGCCGACACCCATCAAAAGCTTTGCAGCGTTCAAGCAGTTGACTTACAGGCGCTGTCATACACCTCAGCATGTGGACGGAGTCATTACAGACACAAATATAAGAAGGCTTTTCTGACATCTTCCCTCTCAGATTTACAGCATCGGCTGAAATCTGCGCTGAAGACAAAGGTGGAGCTAACAAAGTCAGACATCCAGGTGGTGTTTGTGTTTTGTGGGAATGGAGTTGCCTACAGGGGTATGTGCAAGCAACTCCTGAGAGAGGTTCCTGTTTTTAGAGATAAGGTCAGAGAAATTGAGAATCTCTTCCAGAGTTATAAAAGCACCAGCGTCAGTCAATGGCTTGCTGGCAACTATGATGATGATGATGATTTCAGCAAGCCAAATATTGTCCAACCTCTGCTCTTTGCGATTCAGGTTGGCGTCTCCACTCTCCTGAAGCACTGGGGTGTCAAACCTGATGTTGTACTTGGACACTCCGTTGGCGAGGTTGCCGCAGCTCATTGTTCTGGCCTCCTTTCTCTTGAAGATGCTGTTAAAGTATTACACCACCGCAGTACTCTTCAGAGCAAGGTCACAGGTGGGAAGATGCTTGTGGTCAGTAACGTGGCTGTAGAAAAGGTAGTAGACATCCTTCAAGTCTTCGACGGCAAAATTTGTGTTGCAGCTTTCAACAGCCCTCGGTCCTGCACACTGTCAGGGGATTCAGATGCAATAGATGTCCTCTATGAAAGGTTAAATATTCTTTTTACGGATAAAAACCTCTTCCTCCGTATCTTGGATGTTCCGGCGGCATACCATAGCCATATGATGGATCCCATATTAGAGGACATTGAGAGAAGCATAGATCTTTTAGATGCCAACGAAATGGAATGCAAACTTTTTTCCACAGTGACAGCGGACAGGTGTTCAGATGGTGACTTCTGCACTGGCAGGTACTGGGTGAAGAACATCCGAGAGCCCGTTTTATTTGAGCAAACACTGCGTGCTGCCACCAAACCCCAGCAATCTAGGAGAAATGTGGTCCTCGTGGAGATCGGACCTCGTAGGGCTCTCCAAAGGAACATACATGAGACTCTGGGAAACGGCGCCATAGTTCTCTCCTCTGTCCAGCCAGAGAAGGATTATGACACAATCTTGTCCGCCTTGGCAAAAGTATTTGAACTGGGCATAAATGTGGACTGGCATCGACTCTACAAGGGTTACGAGACATCGCCCGCAGCTCTTCCAATCTATCAGTTCGACCACTCAAAGAAAGAACTGAATTTTGAAGATGTGAGGAAAGGTGACGAATTATCTGCTTTTCCTCCCCATACCTTCATATCCCAAATAAAGCTATGTGACAAAGAGTACATGTGCAACCTCTCTTTAGAGGCTGCACCATATCTTTGGCAGCATAAAAATAATGGTGTTTCCATCGTGCCGGGTGCGTTTTACGTTGAGCTAGCTTATGCCTCGGTGATGGCGAGCTTAAAACCAAAGAAACCTGTTTCTCTGCTGCAGCTCAGTGTTACATTTGAGAGTCTCTTTACGCTCAGCTCAGACCAGCATCAAATGAAAGTCGTACTTGAGCATGTAGACAATGAGACCTCTTTTAAAATACAGTCTTCTCTCGCAACACATGCATCCGGCAAATACAGGATCGCAGATGGCCAACCACTGTTAGAGGAATCAACCATTGTTCTCAACATGATCTGTCAAAGGTGCAAATTGCTTATGAAGAGAAAAGAGATTTATTCAATCCTTTCTCGAGCAGGATTTGAATATGGCTCCGTCTTCAAACAACTCGATGATGTGCATTTTGGGGATGAATTCAAGGAAGCTGTGACAAAAATTCAAGTCCCTGGAGAACTTCTAGAGCACCTTCATGACTATTTCATCCACCCTGTGTTACTGGACTATTTCCTGCAAATGACTGCAGTGGTGGCTACCGGACGGCTAACAGCCAAGCAGGGATTCCCTTCAGCTATAGGTTGTGTCGCCATTTCAGGACCATTACAAGAGGAAATGGTCATATATTTACGGGCAACTCAAGAAACCCCGGACTTCCTTGAAGTGTGTGGTTGCTTTTCTACCACAGAGGGGAAAGTACTAGTGGAACTTAAGAGAGTGAGGATCTCATTTTTGGGCAATTGCTCGAATGTTCTTCAGTCGCTGTTCTATCACAATGAAGTAATTACAATTTTTGACAAGTCGGATTTGCAAAATAGCAAAATAAAAGCACTCATTTTTGAAGACAAACTCTACATGACTAAAAGAATTCAGCCATACTTACACCCAGAGTCAGTCGTCGTGGAGAGCAGAGATTATTTGGTGTCCGACCAACTGCGAGATTTAGTGTTTCGCTCACTCGACGCTAATGTGGATTTGGAAAATGTTCTCTTCATTTGTGGAGTAGAGAACCTCAGTCACTTGTCGTCTGAGCAGACACTGGAGAGCTTGGTTACCTGCTGTGAGCTGTATCGCCAGATTGTGTTAGCCTTGAAAGAGAGAAGACCGTCTTGCACTGTCCGCGTCATAACCTACCGATCGACAGAAATGACTGTGGACCATGTCAGTCCAGGTTTTGTGCTGTCTGGTATGACAAGGGCTTGTGCAGCAGAGATGGAAGGTCTCTCTTTTCAGCTGATTGACCTCGCTTCTGTGACCAGTGAAGATGTCCAAATGCTGGTTCATGTAATCAACACCTGCAAGCAACAAGAGGTCGTAATCGCCAAAGGCCAGGCGTCGGCAACAAGAATCGCGCGGACCCCAATGACGGGTGTGGCTTCGTGTGAAGGTGATGTGCAGTCAGTTTGTCTGAGCAACTTTGTCCTACAGACAACTGATCCATACAGACTCGCTCACTTGTCTGCTGTCCCCTTCAACACAAATGTAAGTCCCATCCAAGAGAAGTCAGTTGAGATTCAGCTCACCAATGTGTGCGTGCACTCACCTGATTACTTTCCTGTCACCACCACACATTTAGACTTCAGCAAAACAATGTACTGGAACCGGCATACGTCTCAGAGTCACAAGCTTCTGGTTTTAGATTTTAGTGGCGTTGTCACAGCTGTTGGGACAGATGTTCACAGTCTAAGAGTAGGAGATCATATCGCTTCATGTTATCCTGTTGCTGCCACAGCGAAGATTAGAGTTCCTGAAGCTGTGTGCTACGGTACAAAGAGACTCCCATTTCTGAAGGAGACGCCATGCGTGTCTTACTTCATACTGGCATGGGAGATCCTACAGAGAATGCTGCCTATAGTAAAACAGACGCACAGGAAGCTGACCATTGTCTCCTCTAACTTAGCCTCAGCTCTGATGAAAGTTTTAGCTCTGACAGCAAACAGGTCAGGCTGGAACGTTTCCTCTCAGCCACATTTCAGCAGAGCACCTCTACATTTTGATCAGAGTCATGCATTTGTTTTCCTGCCCCCATTCGATCACTCTTGGCAGGAAATACAAGACAGTGATGGCCTCGAGAGACATGTTGTTTTTGTATGCAGCAGCCACATGTCATCCTCACACTCAGCAGACTTGTTTGCATCACAGAGTGAACACGTGCACGTGCATAAACTTGATGTGGCTAATGTTCTCCAGAGAGCCAATTTGCAGGTGCAGAGCAAGAATATCTCTAACTGGCTAACGTCATTAGGTTTTGATTCAGTATCTCTACCTTTGAAAAAAGAGATATTTCAACTATCAAGCAAAAAAGAGAAGCAGACCGACGCAGATTCGGAGTCTTATTTCACCACGACAACAGTGCGGCAGGTGGTTCTAGATGATGGAGAATCTCATTTTCCGGTGTCTGATATCCCTTTGCTCACCAGGCCAGGACAGCTTTTTAAACAAAGCTGTGTTTATATTGTAACTGGAGGCCTTTCTGGTTTGGGACTTGAGACGGTGAAGTTCATTGCCTATAATGGTGGAGGTTGTATTGCAACACTGTCCAGAAGTATCCCGACAGACGCAGTGAAGCTTGAAATGGAGCTCCTCCAGAAAAGATATGGGGTTTCTATCTTAAACATCCAATGTGATGTTTCTGTGTCGATGCAGGTGGTGGATGCAATCTCAAAGATTGAACATCAATTCTCTTCCTGTCCGATCAGAGGAGTGTTTCACAGCGCCGCGGTGTTACACGATGCGCTGATTGAAACCCTCGACGAGTCTCTCTTCCGAAAGGTGTTGCAGCCCAAAGTGAGCGGCGCTCTAAATCTTCACTCTGCAACTCTCCACAACAAACTTGATTACTTTGTGTGCTACTCGTCCATCTCTTCGTTCATTGGCAACGCCTCACAGTGCAACTACGCCGCAGCCAATTCTTTCCTCGACTTGTTCTGTCATTATCGGCGGAACCTCGGTCTTGCCGGACAGTCCGTCAACTGGGGGCCTTTGAACCTTGGTCTCCTGTTGAACAAAGACCATTTCCAAAAGTTCTTAGAGGCAAAAGGGATGACGATAATGGATGTGTGTGAGGTTCGTGAGGCACTTGAAAAGTGTCTTTTGATGAACAGACCACAACAAGTCGTGTGTAAGTTCAACTTCAGAAACCTCAGCATTCACGTTCTTTCACAAAATGCGTCTCTCAGAGAACGACTGTCAGCTTTAATGGAAATGGAGCTCAGAGATGACATTAGTAATGAACCCAAAGTTCTGCATTTGCCTTCCACACATGAAAGCCTGAGAATAATTGTCAGTGACATAAGCAGTGTTGCTGTGGATGAGCTGGAAGATGACTCTGCTCTGTGTGAGCTGGGTATTGACTCCATGATGGCCATGACGCTTCAGAACAAGATTTTCCAGGAGACAGGGGTGAATGTACCTTTGGTGAGAATACTGGATCCTAACAGCACATTGGCCACTTTGGCAACTATTGTAATGAACAATGGATGATTTAATTTACTATGACAAAGAATACTTTGAACGATGAGTCAGAAATGGCTTTGTGAATGCATGAAAATGCTTGGATTTAATTTTACATTTTGCACAGCGACTGCACGGTTTCACTGCTGCGACATTGATCTCATAGCAGTCAGATTGTTTTTTTGTCTTGTTTATATAAATGTTTTTCCACTGATATCTTGTGCTTCTTTCTGATTTTTATTGTAATGTGTATATCTATATTAGTGACATGTTCTCTGTTAAAGATCTGTACAGTAAATGTGGTTGTCGGCGTGATTCATAGCCAGTTTATAGTCTTAAATAAATCAGCTTGATCATGTCTGAAATAATGTTGCAGACCAGCTCATTAAATCATAGAGATTAGATATTTTATGCTTTAATTATTATCATCATTAAATCCTCTGAGGAGACAAACCCTACAGTTAATTAAACATTAATTTTATTTATGGCCAAAGCCTGATAGAGCTTGTGTTTTGTTGCCATAGAACATTGTTTTTGTTGTGTACTTTGTCGTAGGTGCAGTGAGACACTGTTAATTCCTTTGTTAATATAATAGGATTCAAAATGAAAATTAATTAAAATGTCTTGAACTTTAAACGCATTTTTTCCCCCTTTTTTTTCTAAAGTTTGTTTTGTTGCGATATTTATACACTCTTAATAAATGTGAGTTTGTGTAATCTTTAAATAAACCAAACTTATCAAGTAAATAGAGAAACTGGCAGTTTGATTTATTGTGTCATGATGAAACAAAAATGAAAACAAAAACTTTATACATGTTGCCAAGATGCAAGTTATTTGGTGTCATATTTGCAACTACAATGATGTCCATTAAAGTTTGCTGTAAAAAAAAAAAAAAAAAAAAAAAAAGTTAGAAATAACATTTTATACACACGATTGAGGTCAGCCTGATTGTCAGGCTTTTTAGTTATAAGGGACCCAAATGCGGACCTCCCAAGAGTAGGTGAAATCAGTGAGGTATTAAGCGAAGGAAGAACAGAAACTTACAAAAACCAAGAAACCAAAATACACCAACCAGGAAGAAAAAAAAACAGAAAATCCAAGAACTAAAGTACAACAGAGGAAAACAGGAGGAACTAACAAAGACAAAGGGGAAAACAGAGACTAAATAGACACAAGGAAGGCAAGAGTGATTGAACACAGGTGAAACATATTAGGGCGGGGCAGACAATGGGAAACAGGACAACGACAGGAAGTAAGAGCGAGACACACAAAACAGGAAATGACCAAACTAATTAAGTCCAAACCTAAATTGTTCGTCACAGCAAACTATGACAGAGAGGAGGAATTGCTGCTTTGATTGTGATATATTTTTTCTTTAGTAGGAAAACACTGTCGTAAACACCTTAAATTACCATACCTGTTGTACCTGTTGTCCTCCAGGAGAATGTCTTTGTCTTTGTCCACATGTTGTGATCAATTATAGGTTCAAACAGTTTATGGGACATGCCAGAATAATGTATCATATGTTTTTTTTTCCATCAACATCATAAAGTTGACAATCAGCCAGAATCATTGAGCTTATCAGTGATAAGAAGTCACCATGACCCATAAAGATGAGTGAAAACAAAACGGGCTGATAAAAGGCTGTCACAGACTTGAAAAATTACAGACAAAGCTTCAAAGATTGAAATTTATTGACTTTATATATTGATTTATTATTGAATAATATAAAAGAATATACATTTATAAATTATTCTCTATACATTTAATACTTTCCATTTTTGTACAATTTTCATTTAATTGTAATATTTTGATTGTGAACATATTAGTAAACAAAATGAATAAAACTGTGATACAAAACACCAAAAAAGTGAGTAAAATAAAATGGTGTATGGTTATATCAATGTAGAACAATGTAAAACTACGATACAAAAAATGAACTGAAACAATAACCAGGGCCAAACATTTACAAAAAATAAAAAATTAATGATGCTGTTTATATTATATCTGCCTTTGTCATTTTTTTTACAGCCTGGTTGAAAGATCCTCTATGTCTTCAGTGCGGTTACTACTCACTGGGTTATCACTGGCGTCTTCGCCTTTAGCTCCTTCACTCAGTATGGCTACCACTGCTGATAGTGTGGCGTTGGGATCCAACAGTTTCACCAAAGGCACATTCACACCTCTCTCCTGAAAGATCAGATTCTGCAGAGTCATGGCCTGCATGGAGTCGATGCCTAAGGACGAGAGAGGCGATTCGTCTTTCAGCTCACTCTCATCCATGCCGATGGTCTCAGTGAGGAGCGAGACGACGTACTCTTTCGGTGACACAGATTCGGCTTGTTTAGTTTGAGAATCCGTGTCTTTGGATTTTTGAAAAGCCTCCTCCACTAAGGCGGACAGGCGCATGGTCAAGGCCGCGTTTTGAGAGAGGATGTTGTACCTGATGTTCCTGAAGTGGAACCTGCAAATGGCCTGTTGGGGTCGGTTGAGCACAAGGCACTGCTCCAAGCTTTTATGAATTTCAGCCACATTCAATACCATCATCCCTTTCGCCTCTAGAAATCGCTGGAAATGCTCCTTGTTGAGAAGGAGGCCGAGGTTCAGAGCTCCCCAGTTGATGGACTGTCCGGGCAGCGCGAGTTTGCGCCTGTACTGGCAGAACATGTCGAGGAACGTGTTGGCTGCTGCATAGTTCGTTTGTGATGCATTTCCCAGAAAGGCTGAGATGGAGGAGTAACACACAAAGTAGTCCAACTGACAGTGCTGTGTCGCATGGTGCAAATTAAGTGCACCGTTTACTTTTGGTTTGAGAACTTTCTCATAGAGGGATCCGTCCAGCGTTTCAATCAGTCCGTCATGCAACACAACTGCACTGTGAAATACTCCTTTGATTGGACAACCAGGGAACTTCTGGCCAATGACACTGATAACCTTATGCACCTGCTCAGAGATGGATATGTCGCACTCCATGCTAGTGATGCAGTTTCCACACTGGTTCTCTACATTGTGTAACTCCTGCTGCACATTTGGTGTGGGCCTGCTCCTGGAGAGTATGACAATATACTCGCCCCCTCTTTGCGAGATGAACTTGACGGTTTCAAAGCCCAGACCAGAAAGACCACCCGCCACTATGTACACTGCTCTCCTATGGAAAAGTTTTTTTTTTGTTGGCAGCAGTGGAATCTCAGACACTGCACCACTGACATCTTTTTCCAGAGACACTACAGCCAGTTTCTCTGAGTTGAAGTACGATTCCTGTTCCTCAAAATTAAGGCTCTTGATGCTGTCAGATTTCACGCCCTGAAAGGTGAAGCTTTTAAGGGCAAATTTCATGCTCAAGTTCAAGGACTTGAGCCAGTGATGAATGTGTGGCCTTTGTGCTCTCAAGGATCCTTTTTGCAAAATGACTGGCATCTGAATTGTCTGCACGTGAACACTTTCCTTTACACTGTGGAGCACGTCCTGAGCAAGCGAGCCCTGCGCCTGAGATTCACAGACGATGACAACATGTTGGACGCCTGGAAAATCGCAAATTTTGCCAAACAGGGATTCATCAAATGGAGGCAGGACGACAAATGCGTCAATTTGATTGACATCTACAAAAGACCCATTACACTGTGTTCCAACAACCACATTCCAGCCTGATTTGCAAGATGTAAGCACCAAGACTTTTGTCAGAGCAGAGTCGGGGACAGAGGATATGATTCCTAGATGATGTTTGGCTTTGGGCAAGGCTCGATGCACGATTTCCCATGCCAGCACAAAGTAGGAAACACAGGGTGTTCTGTGAAGGAATGGGAATCGTTTGGTGCTGTAGCACACGTCCTCCGGTACTCTGACCCTGTTGGCTGCCACTACAGGATAACAGGAAGCAATGTGGTCCCCCAGTTTGAGTTTCTTGACATCTTTTCCCACAGCTGTGACAGTACCACTGAAATCAAGAGCCAGCAGCTTGTGATTCTGTGACGAGTGTTTGTTCCAGTACAGTGTCTGTCCAAATGTCAGGTGTGAAACACTGACAGGGAAGTAATCAGATGAATGAACGCATATCTTACTAGGCCGGATTTCAACGTATGCGTTACTGATTGGCTGGGCCCCTTCGTCAAAGAGAATGGCACTCACTTGAGTTATCTTATGTGCATCGGCTGTCTGAAGGATGCAGGGCTCATGCATTGTAGAGGTAAAACTGCCCCCTGAACTTTCAGTGATTTTGGGTGGAGTACGGACAATGGAAGGTTTCAAAATCAGCCCATCTTTCACCACCAACTCTGGGTACTTGCTGCAAGGGAACGATTGTAGGACTTGAGACAGAGCTGCAATGTCCTTGGCAGAGACAGTGCTTATATCAATCAGCTGAAATGAAAGATCTGGTATCTCTGCAGCAAATGATCTCGTCATACCAGCAAGAGCAAAACCTGGACTTATGTAGTCTAAAGTGATGTCAGAGGAACAGTAGGTTACTGCTCTGATGGAGTGTGGGAAGTGAATTTGCTTGAGCTCAAGGACTATCTGGCGGAAGATCTCACAGCAGTTTACCAAATTCTGCAGGACGACATCGGCTGCCAGCGAAGTCAGGTTTTCTTTGCCCCACAAAAACAAGACCTCATCAAAGTTTTTCCCGATATCTGTGATATCAAGTTTTGCCAATAGAGAGGGAAAGCCATGGCTCAAGATATCTTTTGCATGTGTGAATAAAATGTAACGAGATCTCGAGTCCAAATGTTGTTGCAGGCCTTTAGAGATCCCAATACGATCACAGAAGACCAAGGCTTTAGGAGGAGGAGCATATGTGATACTCTCAGGTACGACACTGAAGGCATTGTGGTAGAAGTACTCCTCAACCACATGAGAGTGACTGCCGAGATACTTGATTATCACATGCTTAACTTCAACCAACACTCTGCCCTCTCTATCTGCAAAGCATCCACAAACCTCAAAGTGATCAGTGCCCACATCAGTCGCTCTCAGATAGACAATCATCTCCTCTTGCAAAGGTTCAAACACTGTCAAACTTCCTATTTTGGCAGGAAAGCCCGGCCTGCCAGCAAAAATGTGCTCCACTGTAACCGGGAGAAGCTGCATCAGAAAATCCAACACAACAGGATGAATGCAGTAGTCATGCAACTGAGGCCGCAGCTCCTCCGGAACCGAGATGACTGCAAAAGCCTCCTTGAGATGTTCTCCATAGTGCACAGTCGCCTTATTCTGGAAGACGTCTCCATACTGGAAGCCTCCTTGAGACAGATACCCGTAGAACTCCTGAAAGCTCACGACAGATTTGCATCGTTTGTAGATGGAGCTCAGTGAAATATGCTGCTCGTCAATCAGCCTCTCTCTTTTGGAAACGACTGTGCCTGATGCGTACACGGCAGATGGGGAGAATACCCTGAAACTGGTTTCTTTCTCTGTTTGTTCCAGTTGCACCTTCACTTCAGGCGAATTTGGGGCTAAAACACATGGACTGTGAAAATTGACAACGAGCTTTAGTGAGTTGAGCGGCACCTTTGGTTTGGCAGTGGCCATGACTGCGGCTAAGCCCAGCTCCGCATAGAAGGCGCCGGGGATGATGGGTATATCGTTGTGTTTGTGCTCTTTCAGGTAGAAACAAGAGTCCGACATCAGATCACAGCTGAAAATATTGCTTTCACTTCCTGTCTGACAGAGCACAGGATGATTGCTCACTGTGTTTTTCTGTGCTGCTCCGATGATAACATCTCTGTCTGAGCAGTCAAACTTGTATTTCGGGAAAGGCAGTGGCATTGTCTTGTATCCTCTGTAGAAGGTGTTCCAATCTACCTGAACACCCAGTTCAAACAACTTCGACACAACAGATGTCATTGTTTCATGATCTTTCTCTGGCTGCACCGAGGCCAGAACAGCCGTGTTGTTACCCAAAGTTTCCATGATGTTTCTCTGCAGCGCCCTTCTTGGCCCAATCTCCACAAAGACGGTATTCTTCATTCCTTTAGCTGCCGACCTCACCGCCTGCTCAAACGCCACTGGTTTGCGAATGTTTCTTGCCCAGTATTCACCTGTGCAGAAATCCCCCTGCTCGATTTCCTTGCCTGTCACTGTTGAGAACAACTCTGTGTCGAGATCGTTCACCCGTAAGGAGCCAAGTGTTTCCTTGATTTCTGGCAGAATCGCATCCATCATGTGGCTGTGGTAAGCAGCGGGGACATCCAGCACACGGAGGAACAGGTTCTGACTGTTGGCTGAGGTGCTTAGCTCCTCGTGGAGGCTCTTGATTGCGTCTGCGTCACCTGAGAGGGTGCAAGACTGCGGGCTGTTGAACGCAGCGAGGCAGGCTCTACCAGAGTAACGAGGGAGAAGAGCGGTTACCTCTGAAACCGCGATGTTGCTGATCACGAGCATCTTTCCCCCGGTGACTTTGCTCTGGAGGGTGCTACGGACATAGATGACTTTCACTGCATCCTCAAGAGAGAGGAGGCCCGAGCAGTGAGCGGCTGCAACCTCTCCCACAGAGTGTCCGAGTATTGCGTCAGGCTTGACACCCCATCGCCTGAGTAGCGTGGTAATGCCAACCTGGATGGCGAAGAGTAAAGGTTGGACAACCTCTGGGTTCTTGAAGTCAGCACTCTCAGACTCGCTCTCGAGTGTCTCCAGGATGTTCAGTGTGCTCAGCCTTTTGAAAAGTTGCGCAGTCTCTTTGATTTTATCTCTGAACACAGGCTCATGTTGTAGTAGCTGCTTGCACATGCCATGGTAAGTAACGCCGTTTCCACAGAACACAAACACTAATCTCGGATCTGACTGGGATGGGCTGACATTTTTGCTCAGAGCAACGCTTATCTTCTCTTTAAGACCGACCACAGATGACACCGTGACGGCCTTTCTGTATTTATGTTTTAGATGGCTTCTTCTGCAAGCTGATGTGTACAGCAGAGAGTCTAGATCAACTCCACTGTCTGTCTCGAGCTGTTTAACGGTGTCTTCCATCATCAGGGAGAGAGATTTTGTTGAATTTGCCGACATGACGAAGTACTTTGGTTGTGTCTCATCGTTCTTTTGCCTTGTGGGCGACTGTTTGTACTGTTTGACAATAGCATGTGCATTCGTTCCCCCAAAGCCAAAGTTGTTCACCCCTGCGATTCTTGCACCGGAGGCTTCCCACTTTTCCGCTTCCTTGGGAACCTTGATGTTCAGGGCTTTGGCATCGACACTGGCAGTTTCCTCAGAGTAGAAAACAGTGGGAACAATGGTCTCGTGCTTCATCATTAGCAGAACCTTAATGAGCCCGGCCATCCCAGCTGCAGATTCTGTATGTCCGATGTTGCTTTTCACAGAGCCAATCCGCAGTGCTTCTGAACCAGGAGCTCTGGCTTTAGCGATTACGTTGGAGATGCTCCCTGCTTCCGTTGGGTCTCCGACTGGGGTTCCAGTCCCATGTGCCTCTATGTACTGAACGTCTGCAAGGTCAGACTCGGAGTAGATTCTTCGCAGCAGCTCCTCTTGTTGCGTCATGGAGGGTTTGGTGATTGGAGTGACCATGTGTCCGTCTTGGTTGACCGCTGTTTTGCTGATGATACCCCAGATATGGTCATGATCTTGTATTGCCTGTAAAGAAACAACCAGTTTAGTCCTGATTCAAATTGTGTATAAATATGTTCTGAACTTCTACAAGAGACACAGGGTTAACTAATAACATTTATGGGTGCTATTCAGACTGGTTAATATTTAAAAGAAATAAAATGTTAATTTATACTGAGTGAGTCAGTTATTAATTGATGTTGCTCTTATATCTGATATGGTCTGATGTTAATAAAAAAAAAGTAAGGATGGAAATTGTCACATTTATTTTGACCTTTTTCAGAGGCTTGAGGAGAACAACCCCGCAGCCTTCCCCTCGACCGTAGCCATTTGCTCTGTTGGAGAAAGGTTTGCTGGTCCCTTCGGGTGAGATCATCTTGGCCTTGCTGAGAGCAACAAACACTCTGGGCTCAATGATACAGTTGACTCCTCCGCAAACAGCCATATCGCAGTCACCTGATAAGATCAAAAACATTTTATTATCGCACACAATAATATTTTAATGCCCTTTTTAACACGGATCCTTGTCATAAAAATTACAATCCTGAGGTATGAATTTCCATTAGAGTTACGATTACACATTACTCTCCAAAGTGCTATTGCCATCAGTTACACATGTACTACAGACGGACCTTGTTTAATGGATTGGCAGGCGAGATGAAGAGCCACGAGGGAGGATGAGCAGGCACAGTCTATGGACATCGAGGGCCCAGTAAAGTTGAAAATGTACGAGACTCTGTTTGCTGCTATACTCATGGCGAGCCCGGTGCCAGTCCAGTGGTTGATCACACTTGGGTGCACATGTGCAGCATTTGTTTCATAATCTCTGTTCATGAGGCCTATATAAATATAAAGGAAAACATGTTGGATCACTCTTTAGTATTTAGAAATTTGGGAATGGGTGATTTAGTCAGTTTAAAAAAAAAATTGGATGGAAAGAAAGAAAAAATATTAATGCAGAAAATAATTATATCTTTAGTCATGACAAGCCGGTATGTTTTTACTGTCTCACCGAAAAACACTCCTGTCCGGGTCCCACTGGCCTTCTCCATAGGAATCCCAGCATCCTCCAAAGCTCTGTAAACACACTGAAGGAGCTGCTTTTGTTGAGGGTCCATTTGTTCCACTTCACTGTCACTGATGCCGAAGAACTTGTGGTCAAATTCATTGAACCTGAAAGCAATTGATCAAAACTGCTGGGATCAATTTAAGTTTTTGATAAATATGTTTATTTCTCTCCATGTATATTTATTCATTTAATTCTTTTATACTTTAAAGTAAAATCTATTTTATGTGAGAGACTTAAAATATGAAGAAGGAGCTTTCCAAACACCTCTTGCTTGGTTTGAGTAAATATCAAAGTCTGAAGTTTTGGATGTGAGGAAACTAAAACACTTCTATCAGGAGTTACACTGCTTTTCTTAGATTTTATATATTAGTGTGTTTGGTTTAAAGACCGTCCATATATATGTATCCCCACACCTGTTGGTAATCTTCAATCAGTGACATTCAACGAGCTATGCACACCTGAGTTCATCACAATCACTTAACACTTGGAAAAGTCAAGCGAATAAATCAACATTTCTCATTAACTCAGTGTAAAGAGCATATAAAGTCACGGCTACCAAGAAATGCACAAATAAATAATATACACACAAACAACATACAAACAACATTAAAATATAATTTATTATCTATTGCATGTTTACAAAACACAGGTTTATCTAGATGGGTTCTATAGTAAGACTGAAATACCGTACCCATCAATGAGAGCAGCCTTGGCTGTGCGGGATTTACCCGCTTTGTTGTCGTCAGGGTCATACCAGCCGGCCAGGTCAAACCTCTCTTTGGGAATCGGCACAGAACAGTTTCTTCCATCCACAAGAACCTTCCAGAAATTGTCAAGCCCTTCTCCTGTTTGGAAACACAGGAAGCAGAAAAGCGAGCTGTTTGTATTCAGCATTTTGTAGTTACCTGATTTCATATATACAAGTTACGTTGAAAAGAAGAAAAACAAACAGCTCCCAAATCTCGTGGCTTACCCCCAGGAAAGTTGCATCCAATGCCCACCACTGCAATGCCGTCTTCAGCTTCCTCCATCCTGACTGTACATCACTAAGACAGAAAATCAAAAACCTTTACTGCACCATCATGTCAATATCCCTCCTCTTTCTCCATTTCTCTTTCACATCCAGAAACTAATGTGGTTAGTATTTCTGTAAGACTTGCGTAATTAGTCCAGTTTAGTCATGCACCACATCATCCTTACATCCATACCGTTTGCCGTTTCCCCCGGTGATGCTATCGCTGTCGGACCTGCAGCTGATTCTTATAGCCAGTCTCTTTTCTCTATTAAACATTAATGATTGATTGTATACGTGGCCATGGAGATGAAGGACCTCAGTGAACACATTTATGGTGCCTAGCAAATGATTAGACTAAGTTTAATGAGTAAATCAATATGTTATATACAACAAAGAGGCGACTCTAGGTCTCATCTCATCGAAGCTTATCACAGTTTTCCACAACTGACAATCAACCAATCAATAAAGGACATTCGGTTTTGAATTATTCTTTTGGTTTCAAATTAAACCTTTTCATTGCTTTCCTCTTAAATTTGATAAATTCAATAATAATATTTTACCAAACTTTATGTCAAGTAATAGCAAATATTAAGAAATAGGCGATGTAGTCAACAATGTTATCAATACTCCAATACCTTACATAATATATACAATACACACTGTGGAAGAGGGTGTCCTTAGTTGATATTAACTTTATGTTGTTGATTAGGTCAAGGTCAAGGTAGATGTGGAAAATGTTACTGAAACAAACTGGAACAAAGAAGCAGAAAAACTTTTTAAAAGCTTTTAGTTTTTTAATCACAGGCTTTAGATGATTTAAAACATCCAATAACCCTCAGCTTCTTTTTTTACACACAATCCAATAAATAAATGACAATAACAATGTATGTAAAGTTTCCTTTGGACACTGTGCAACTCCAAACATCCTCAGAACAAACAGAGCATATGAAAACATGTAGAAATGATTGTAAAAAACAATGTTTCCTACATCTAAATTCCTGCATTTGCTTTAATTTAAATTATTTCTGTTGAAGCACTTTCGCTTTCTTTAGAGTCAGATCAAGTTCAATCAATGATTTCCCTGGACAGGATTAGGGTTTTTTTGGTTTGGGTAGGTGATGCACATATTTAGCTGTAATCTTTGTTT
>NW_019525475.1:831407-832211 GCF_002814215.2 Seriola lalandi dorsalis | reverse complement strand
CATTTTTATGCCTCAATACACTATGATGCTTTCATTTCTCACCATACTTTGATGTCCTGATGGTTAAATATATGATGAAACAAGGAGAGACAAATTAGTACAATAGTTAGAACTGATGCTTCATAAAGAGAAGGTTGTGAGTTCAAATCTCAGTGTTTGCATTTTTTTTTTTTTTTTGCCATACTATGCCGTTTTTTCACGTTTTTTTGCCATACTATACTATGTTGTTTTTTTTGCTTTTAGGGCCTTATTATATCATTACGTCTTCATACCTTCCCAAATTATGACGCTTTCTGATGGTTTTATGCTTTATTATACTGTCATTTTTTCAATTTTTTTGCCATACTAAAATATGCCGTTTTTTTCACATTTTTGGCATACTATACTATGTTGTTTTTTTTTGCTTTTAGGGCCTTATTATACCATTATGTCTTCATACCTTCCCAAATTATGACGTTTTCTGATGGTTTTATGCTTTATTATACTTTGTCATTTTTTTAATTTTTTTGCCATACTATACTATGCCGTTTTTTCATGTTTTTTGCCATACTATACTATGTTGTTTTCTTGCTTTTAGTGCCTTATTATATCATTACATCTTCATACCTTCCCAAATTATGATGCTTTCTGATGGTTTTATGCTTTATTATACTTTGTCATTTTTTCTATTTTTTTGCCATACTATATTATGACATTCTTTGACATTTAGGGCCTTATTATATCATGACGTGTTCATACCTTCCCAAATTATGACATTTTCTGATGGTTTTATGCTTTATTGTACTTTGTCATTTTTTCAATTTT
>NW_019525475.1:784510-831357 GCF_002814215.2 Seriola lalandi dorsalis | reverse complement strand
AGAAATAGTGCAGTGTTGTGCAAGTACTTTATGTTACTATGTAAAACAAACACAAACAAAAATACATATTTAACTGTAACAAAAGTCATTAAGATAATATTTTGGTACGTCATTTCTTCACAAGCAGCATTAGAGCAACAAGACGAAACTGCATTGATTTGTGGAGGAACACGTGAGACTGTAAAAACTGGTCGGTTTATTGATTCATTCCCACGTCACGGAGAGCAAACGACAGCTCAGCTCCCACAGCTTCTGCGCCAGCTCGTCGTTCTTTCCATCCGCCGAGCAGTTCGCCGGAGCGCAGTCACTGTTGGCAAAGACAAAGATCAGCGACTTTTTATTTACTTTATAATCAAACTTTATTTTATAATTTACTTCCTGCACATGTCTGTCCTTCTCCGTTTTCTGCTCCTTTGTTTTCTGATACAAAGGTTTTATTGTCAGGGAGTTTTTTTCCTTATCTGAATCAAAGGTTTAAGGACTGAGGGAGTAAACAGATTGATAATCGAAATAAACTTAAGAAGTTCTCTCTTTAAATCACTGTGGCCTTGCGTGTCTCTAGCATGTCGCATTAAAAACATAAGATTTGTCACATTTAAAACATAATTTGAGCTTTAAATTGTTACTTACTTGTATAGTTTACATATTTGTGTCATTTAAAAAAATTATTTTTATGATGTTATTTTATATTTCATATTTAGTGCTATAGGTTACCATGGTAACAATACTGGGAGAACAAGTCAGACCGGGCTTGTATCCCCCAGGTGAGTGAATGAAGATCTGTGAATATTAATATATTAATGTATATCCAATCTGAGAGAGAAAGTAATCATATAGATTTACAGAATGATAATCTGCGTGTTTTAATTAATCTTTATCAGTATTTATAATTTAATTCTTCATCATTAGTTTCATCTCATTAGTATTTTAAGTTTCCTTTTATTATGTTTTTCCTTCAGGCTGAATTGTTTTATTCAGACCGGGTTTGTCTCCCTCGGATCCTGAAGCGTTGGTAAGCAATAAAAAAAAAAAAAGTCAGTGAATCGACATCGGAGCTCAACATCGTCTTCCATGCAACACAGAGACTGCAGCCGTCATGGTTTTCAATGTAAAAGAGATTTAACGTGGGAATTTTGAACTGTATATATAAATATTCAGGAGCAGAGTGAACAAATGTGGATAGTTCAGGATCAGATCTTGTTGTGTATGCATATAAAAATAAAAAGGACCTGTAGTATCCACCGCTCTCTTTCTCCAGCGACGGCTCCACTGCGCAGTAGATGGTCGTCTGAGCTCCCTGGGAGGAGTTCTTGGTGAAGGGGGTCGCCATCTTCCACAGGATCTGCTGGGGGCCGTTCAGATGACGCCATAATTCCGTCTGGACGACTCCAGGGTGGAGGGAGTACGTCGTCACACCCGTGCCTGTGAAGGAAACAAAGTGAATGAGCTTTCAAGTTTGAAGGAAATGAACGAACCAACATGAAGGAAGCAAGATAGGATGAAATAACAGATCCTCAACCTTCGAGTCGTTTCGCCAGCGAGCGTGTGAAGAGGACGTTGGCCAGCTTGCTCTGGGAGTAGGCTTTATTCTTGTCGTAACTCTTCTCGCTGTTGATGTCCTCCAGGTTGATGGAGCTCCAGTTGTGAGCCATGGAGGACACATTGACAATCCTGGCTGGTGCCGACTTTTTAATCAGGTCGAGCAACAGATACGTCAACAGGAAGTGACCTGGAGAACGAGGGGGATATGACGTTAGAGAAAGCAGAGTAAAAGATAGTGTATCTTTTGAGGGATTGCAGCAAAGGTGATCTTTAAGAAAAAATGTTTAATATCAAGAACCAACTGTGCTTTAAATGGATGGTCAAACCAAGACTTTTCTCACGTCTAAAATTCTGTCACTTGTGGAAAATTTAAAAAAGTGAAAAAGTGAATCTCCAGTAGAAGTGGCTGTTGTAACAGAAAAACAGCTGGTAAAAGGTTTGGCAAAGTTAATAACAGTGCATAACATATTATCTTATATTGCACCTGGTTTTACTGCACTAATAAATCCCATTAGGACCCAATAGATTAATCGCTAGGCTGTTCGACAGATATTTAAAGTTTCAGATCTTTGATTAAACGTACACTCAGTCGTCATCATGACAGAAAAGAAAAATTATAACTGCTCAGATGAAAGAACATTTTAGTAGTTGAGTATATTTCAGCACCAGGTCTGAAACTACCAAAGGTCAGGAACAAACTGGGGACAACTTTAATGTGTTGACAACAAATCAGATAAGAAAATTATTTTAGCAAACAAGGACTAATGGGACATTTCAACAAAAAAAAAGCTGGAGACTGATTCATCCAAGTTTAAAACTGTTGATTATATTCCTATTTTCACTCTGCGCTTTAATTTCAAACATATGAAGCTTTGAACAAAACACACTTTTGACTGAACCTTTGACTTTAACTGGCAGCGTGTGACTCACACCAGTGTCCAGGTTGTCTGTGCAGGGGTCAAGAGGCAGAGCAGTGACGACATCCGAGCAAGACGGCACAAATCATAGTGACCGAGTTTGCGAACAAGGAATTTATTAAAACTGTGGCGTTAAGACTGTTCTCTGTTAAACCTTGGCAGAATGCAATGTTCTGACAGCAGCGCGTAAAACTGTTTTCTTTATCTTCCCGGGAGACAGTTTGTCTTATCTGACATCAGCACAGCAACCTCTAATTATATCAACACCGATCAATATTTAACAGAAAAAGGATTTTACTGCCAAATACTGATGCACAACAGATACAGGGAAGGGGTTTGACACTTAAGTAAAGTAGAACATGTTCCTCGGTTATATGTATTTGCAGTTAAATTCTGATATTTGCAAGTTAGCTTGTTTTGATATCAGTAATTTATGGTTTTAATGTGAATCCATTAAAAACAGTGAGAACATGAAGAAAGTATTATTGCATTCAAGCTATTCTGTATCGAGGAGGAACACAAAGCTGCCAAGTGGGAGGTCAAACAACGCCTCCTAGTGGATTTTAAGTGTAAGTATAGAGACTGGTGCAAGTGTGTTAATTAGGGAACCACAGGTGTAGATAACAATTTGATGGTCAAATATAAATAAAATGCGGAAAATCGGGCTATTTTTAATGATCTTCACCACACAGATAAAATGGTTTAATTTACCCATGTGATTGACACCGATCTGCATCTCAAAGCCATCTGCTGTTTTCCCATAAGGACACACCATCACTCCAGCGTTGTTGATGAGGATGTTGAGTTTCGGTTCTCCTGTAGAAAAAGAACATCAAGAAGTTTGTAACGCTGCGGCTTTTTAAGACCCTTTTTCTAAGGAACAGCTGTTTTTTTGTTGTTGTTTTTTTACCGTTGTTGATGGCTTCAGCGAATTCCCTTATCGACTTGCTATCTGCCAAGTCCAGTTTCATGCAAAGGACATTTTCGCTGCCCGAGCTCTCGATGATTTCCTTCACAGCGGCTCCTGCTTTCTCCATGTCCCTGCACGCTATGATGACCTTTGCCCCTAAACAGAGAAATAAAAATAAAAAAGCAGTGAAATACAACAGAATAATACTGCTTCTCTGTATGCACACACACTCACACTCTCACACACACGAATCAATAGATACACAAGTAATGAATAAGTGAGTGGGTGGAGAGCACCCTCTCATGACAGAGGGTGTGCATTACTCAATGTTTACTATAGGCAGGAGGTTTTGTGATTGCATTCTAATGTGGAAAAGGAAATATTCTGGTTTAACAGTGTGTGCTCAATTTCACTTTGCTTTCATTTGGCCATTTGAAATCTTCCATATATCCAAGGGGTTGTGAATAAGTTTTTTGAATTCTCAGTGCTGCACATTGAAATCTGGAGTAAAGAAAGTCACATTTTTAAATATTTTCTGGTTAACTTTCATGATCTTATTGTATAAATGTGGGTATTTAGGGGAAACGAGTGCATATAAGTTTTAATTTAAACATCTTTTTTATTCTCTTTTTAAGCAGAACCTCTGTTAAGACTAAATTAAACACTGATGCATTTGAGAAATTTTGGATTATTTTGTTAAATAAAAAAGCTGCCTGGAAGTATTTTTATATTCCTCCTTGTCAGCCACTGGAAATACATTTTGGACATATCTATAAAATATTAAAATATTAAATCTAATTTTTCAGGTGGGCTGGTTCATTGTACTCCTCTAATCTGTGGATCTAAAATTCAAAATCTCCTTTTATGAAAAACAAAGGAAGGGTTGAGCAACTTTTTTTTTTTTTTTTGATTTCTAAGCATGACAAAGCAAAAAAAGTCATATCAAGTCAAACTCACTCTTTCTAGTGTTGACTCACCTCTCTTGGCCAGGTCGATGGCTGTCTCTTTGCCAATACCCGTGTTGGCCCCGGTGATGACCACAGTTTTGCCATCTAGCTTTACATCAGAAGACCAGGCGGCCCGGAAGAAATTTCTAGAAATATTGAGAAATCACTTTTTTTTTTTACTGTCTGAGCCAGTGAAACGGGTTTGATTTGACAAGACTTTACTTACAGAGAAACAATATTTTCTTTCATACAAGCCGCAGAGAAAAGAGAAGCTATGTCAACACACTGACAACACCAGGGCTGTATTTATCACTAAAGATGAAATAAAAACCTAAAACTACAGGTTGGTCAGACAGTTGTGTGTAAAGACAGTCCTCACCTTAGCGCCTGCATGTCACTTTATTACAGCAGTCAGTCCCGACGCGACTAAACCTGAACACCTGAAATCAAATCTTCAATTTCCTTCTTCTTCAATTTTTCCAAATAAAAACCTCAAAACCTCAAACTTCTTCAAAAAGCGTCACCTGATTGAGTACTGGTGATGCGGAAGTGTCATTAAATGTATTCTACTAATGTTGGAGCTACTGCGATTTTTAGCCAATCGGATCCGAGGCTGTCGCTCTCGGAGAACGCTGATTGGTTATGGTTTTCAGATCGGGCCCGCCCTCTGCGGTGTGTGTATTCGTTTATGAATGCGGGCTGCGCCGGATGGGTGGGGAGTCCGTCCGTCTAATAAAAAGAAAGTACTTTTTTTTATTTATGAAGCATTTGTAGCATTATGGCATAAACAAAAGCTAACCGGAGTCAAACCGGTGTAGGTTAAGGCTAATTTGACCTTATTTGAAAATAAAATAAAATATAAAATAAAATAAAATACAATTAAATAAAATAGATAATTATCAAAAAATAAAAAAATATATAAAATATAAAATAAAAATAATATAAAATGAAATAAAATAAAATAAAATAATAAAATAAAGTAAAACATTTTGAGTTTGGAAAAATCTGCTAATGTGAAACAGGCCTCACAAAGAGAGCTAAGACGACGTACAATCAAGAATTGTTGATTATCATAAAGCTGAAAGGGTTACATTCATCTCAAAGAGCTTACATATTCATCAGTCCACAGTCAGTCACAGACAAACTGTCTATAAATAGAAATTATTTACTTCTGTGGCTACTCTCTACAAGTGTAGTAAAGACACAACTCAGAATGATCAGTGAGGTAAAAATGAAGCCCAGAGTAACAGCTAAAGGCTTGAAGGAATCATTGGAGCTGGTTAACAACTCTGTTAAGAGGAGTCGAACAAACACAATTCATGGCTCATGGTGCGTGGACACCACAGAGGAAGCTGCTGCTCTCTAAAGAAGAGAGCAGCGTGACTCTCCACAACACCACTGGGAATATGTTTTGTGGACTGATGAAACTCAGGCTGAATTGTTTGGGAAGAACATGCAGCACTGCGTATGTTGCAAAAAGGGAAAATATCATCCCAAAGGTGAAGTGCAGTGGAGGGAGAATCATGATTTGGGGCTTTGCTGCCTCTGGGCCTGAACAGCTGAATGTTGTCGGAGGGTAAAATTAATTCAAGTTTATCCAGGTCTCTTACATGATGACGTCAGGGTGGCTGTTCACCTGCTGAAGCTCAGGAGAAGCTGGTGATGCAGCAGGACAGTGACACTAAACATCAGACAAACCACCCGTTGCTCTATAAGACGAGTGGTCCAAAATTCCTCCTGAACATTGAGCAGCTAAACAAAACACTTGTTTGAGGTTACTAGGTGCCAAAGCAGGTTCAACCAGTTGTTACAACCGAGGGTTTGTATATTTTTTTCCACCAGCATTGTGAATGTTTTAGGCGTGTGTTCAGTGAAGACACAGAATAACTGTAACTGTTTGTGTGATATTAGCTTGGGGACATTGTGTTTGTCTGCACTTGTGACTTAGATGAAGATAACATCTCATTTTATGACCAGTTCATGCAGAAAATGAGTCCTGCCACTGAGTCGAGTATTTTCAGTCTCTCAGTTGTTTTGTAACTTGTAACTCCAAGTCTGCATCTGGGTCCTTCATCTACCTTGTGTCAGTGTTGGGGAATTAACAGCTGACAGCAGGAGGACCGAGACAACGTGAACTAAATATGCAACAGACAACACCTGATTAAAACGGACATGGTAGTAGTATTTGTCCAGCTGAGTTGTGCTGCCAGTTTCTAGTCTAGACACAAAATGTTAAAGGTTGTAGGTATAATTGGGAAAATGTACTTAAAGTATTAAAAGTTCTAGTCTAGAACAATGACACCTATATTATACATTATACATTATCCTGACTCGTACATCAATGTAAACTGGTTGAGGTTGAGGTAGTGTTGAACTCTTCTGTATAGGGCCTCAAATAATGATTATTTTTCTTTATAGATCAATCTGCAGATTATTTTCTCAATTTATTGATTGATTGTTGATTTAAATTAAGAAAATTGTTGCAAATTAATTTTTTGTCACTCAATTAATTGTTTCAGATGTAGCTCTGGGTAGTTTAATTTGTTTGTAGTAAGAAAAAATACAATATTACTCAGTACAAGTAATTCAACTCAAAAACTCAAAAAGTACAGAACGTACTTAGTTACATACGTAAGAATCTTTTAAGGGTAAATCAGAGTCAAACAGTCAGATTCTGGTTTCTACTCAGTTTCTTTCCACTGCGTCTTGGTTTCGTTGTTCAGTCCTGGACCACACATTTTATATAAAATATAGTCTGCTTAAAGTAAAGTATGATAAGAGTAAATACAATTATTATAAATGAAAACAAAGAATCCCCTCCATATCTTCCAGGGCATGTTATTCCATGAAAATGTAATTTCATTTCATTCAATTTATGCTTCGGCCTATAACATGCACTTGGTGTATTTTTCAGTTGTCATCACTGTGTATTACAGCATATTTAACCAATATATTGGAACCAATTTATCATTAATTATTATTGATAAATAACATCATATTATATTCTATAAATGAGCTTATAGATAAAAAACTAAGGGGGAAAAAAAGAGAGTAACTAACTTAGATAAAGACACTAACAAAAGCATAGACATGCGCATCCCATGATTCCACTGTACCGTGCGTCTTTCTCCAGCAGGTGGCAGCCAATGACCATCTACCTGCACGCAGTAGCCCGTGTTACTGTGTTGCGTCTATACACAGATTAACAGGTTGGTATTTGGGTAAATCGTGTCCTTGGCTCAGATCTCACTCTGCTGGCAAATCATTTGCGGGAAAGACAAAATACCTAATCACCCATCATGCTCTCTGCTGAGTTCACAACAGCGCAATGAATGGTTCATTCATACTTCACAGACGTGATTACAACATACAGTTGGATTACACTGTAGACAGCAGGTCATTAGATCAGGAAACACTGTTGCGGGCATCAGCTGATTGTGCGTAAGCAAACATTTCCTTCCCTTTTCTCCAGCAGACCACTCAGCAAAGCAGTGTGGAGGAGTGTGTGTGAGTGTGTGTGTGTGAGTGTGTACATGTATGTGAAAAAGACAGATAGAGAGAGTGTCTTCATGTGAACAATCAGAGGGAGTCTAAATCAAGCTTGTTTGTGCTTATCCTGATTCCATGCCCCCCCCCCTCCTTTTAACTTCCCTTTTCATGTTTATTTAAGCAGAAAGTGCTGGCAAGTAGTTGTTGCTTCATTTTTCATATACTGTATTACAACATCTGACAGCGCAGATAATAATCTGGTGAGTGCCACCCTGGTTCGACAGATGAATTAAAACACAAACTGAGTTACGTCATTCAAAGTGAGATAAAAATATCCGAAATCTCTTTATTTTTATTCTATTATTTATTCATATTTGTGCCACAATAACAATAATCACGTCATTTTTTTCATGCCGTATGTTTGCTGTTGTTGATGAGCTACTGTTTTGTCATTAGTGGTTCGGAAACATTAGACATAACAGTTTACCTAAGCTATTACTGGCGCCGCATTAGCAGCTTCCCAGAAACCAAAGACAATGGAGACGCAAGAGGATGCGCTCCATAAACTATGAGAACAATCCATTAGCTATAATGGGAATATTAACATTACTTTGGCAGATGGTGAGTGAGAGGATGCAGATTTTTATTTTTATACAGACGGAAAAAAAACAAAAAGTAAATATAATCCTAACTACTAACTCACCCCGCTGCGGCTCTAATCTCATTTCCCAGTGAACGTTTGCACCGACTGTGAAGGGATTCCCTTTCACAAGGCCAAAATCATGTTTTGTGAGGCCACCGTGACCTTGACCTTTGACCTTTGCCTCTCAAAATCTAATCAGCTTATCCTTGAGCCCTAGTGAATGTTTGCACAAAATTTAAAGAAATTCCCTGAGGGTGTTACAGAGATATCGCGTTCACAAGGCTAAAACCGCGTGTTGTGAGGTCACCACAACCTTGACCTTTGACCTTTGACCACCAAAATCTAAGCAGTTCATCCTTGAGTCCTAGTGAATGCCTCTGCCATATTTGAACAAGTTTCGTCCAGGCCATACTGAGATATCGTGTTTACGAGAATGACACAACCCGAAAACAATACGTCAGATCTTACTTTGAAATTCTTTAAATTCCTTCTTCTTCTTCTTCTTCTCTCAAATTGAAATAAAATCCATGTTTGTCTCGTTTCAAAAGTGTCACTGCTGTACACGAGATACCTTCACTAAGTCTGCTGCCAGTGTGTGCGCACTGGACAGTTCAAGTTACAGCTAAGATATCTACTCGTCTCAGACTGAGATTCAGTGTGACCACAGAGAGAGTCTCTCGAATGGATAGGCGCTTTAAATATCTCGACTATTTAATGTAGTGATCACATCCACGACAGCTCGAGGAAGGAGATTTTCTCATGACTTTGTTCAAGACTCAGACTCAGACTGGGAGTTCCATAATAAACCATCTAAACATAGTGATTTTGAGAATCACTGGGTTTGAGGAAAAGAGAAAACCTCTTTTTTTTTTCTTGCCCTCTGCTGCAGGTCAGAAGCAACGCTGGCAGAACGAGCAACCGTAATGTTGACATTATAACAATATCTTTCCAAGGTCACATGCCTCAGCGCCTCCCCTGACACAAACACACACACACACACACACACACACGCAGGCGACCAGCAGTCTGAGCTCTCATCTACAAAAAAAAAAAAAAACCCTCAAATTATCTGAAGCTGTGGGAGACACACGATAAACATCTCCAAGCTTCCTCATCTGCTGCCATCACCTTTACTGTACGGACAAACCCTCGCTGCTTCATCCATCACTCATCTTTCTGTTTAGTCTGCCTTTGTGTGTGTGTGTGTGTGTGTGTGTGTGTGTGTGTGTGTGTCGCCTCTCCCTCTCCCTCCACCCCCTGCAACGCTTCTGTATTTGGTTTCTCACCCTCTCAGCCTCCCTCACCTCATCGAGTGGTTGCGTAACACATAAACGGTGCCATTCATTTTGCTCAGGCCGATCCCATCTCCGACCTGTAATGGCTTTTTCAACTGCTGCAACATTTCCCCGAGATACAAATCTATACCTTCATAATTACACCCCTTTTATTTATTTTTTTTGAACAGTGGTGTTGTTATACACCAGATGACAGACCCCTTCATCTGACCAGACACACTGCACCATTTAGCTCGGCCACACCGGCTCCCTTGATGATCGGGCTCGAGTCTTTTTCTCAGAGCCTTCGTTTTCTCTGGAGAAATCGAACTGGAAGGTCATTTAAAGGTTGTTGTGGTTAGTCTTTTTAGAGGAATGAAAAGTGTTTCCTCCCTCGTGTATGTAAATCATACATCATGTTAATGATGAGAAGAAGAAAAAGTTACACAACACATCCGTGTTTTCTCTTTGAGCTCTTGTGATATCGAGGTTTAAATCTTGAGATATTTGTTTATAGATATCTGCGTCGAACAACAAATGTAATGAAAACGGCATTTAAAAAACAACAATCAACAGCTTTCTCTCTCTAGGAACAGTGTCCCACTTACTCTGCTTAATCCACAGAACACAGTGTTTCTCTGTTGTTAAATAGGTGAAGTGAGCTAGCTGGGAAATGCAGCATAATATTTTTAAGTCTGGTGGGTTAGTAAGTTAAAATGAACTTCCACGCACGTGTAAAACTTGCAAAATGTGGTGTCAAATCTTACAGTATTTTTTTGTAGAATTAAATATTCATTGCTACATGCTGCAAGGTTGGAGGCGTCAAGGTAAAAGTTTGGACATGGTTCAGTCACATTTGCTCTCACGTAAACAAACAGCCCCACAACTATCGTCATTCAAATGTAGTAAATAAAAGAAATGCGCAAATGTCTCATGTAAAATAACAAAAAGTTACGAAAAGCCCCTTGTGGCCGAAATGAGTACTACAGAATAAAACACTACATCACAAATTGCAACAAAAATAAATTAACAGATAAATAAAATAAATACATAAATATCACATGCCTCTCAGAGCTTCTTTAAGAAACAGAAAATATATATATTTTTCGGGGCCTTTAACTTGCCCTTACCTTACTGACCTCTCTGCCACAAGAGATGCACCAATGTCCTCCACCTTTTGATCTTCACCGTTTCATCTTGGCGGCGCCGTGCATCGTCGCGAGCCGAGCCCTGAAGTCACTTTGTGTCTCTCGGAAAAATTGGGAAACAAAAGAACAGCATCAGCATCAGCGTCTAGGTGCTTGTGGTTTCAAAACAGACCTAAAGCCGTTACTCTGCTCCGCTCTGTCCATTAAAGGGATATAATTCAAGAGAGATGCAAGATGGCACTGTGGTGAATTTAGGTTGCGTTGCCCTTTGAAGGTGAGCAGACAGTCATTAGTGCCCTGCTTTGAGCCGCAGGAAACCGGCATGCGGTGCTATTTATAGAGCTGTCTCAAGGAGTCAATACTGAAAGAGTTGTGTAAGTGTAGTCTTTTAGGGGACAGGGGCAGTCTGCTTTAATGGCTGCTTTATGACATTTAGTATGAGACACAGTATCGTGTTTCAGTGTAAAAGTCTGGGAGTATCACTTTATAGCGCAGAACGTGAGATAACGTAAGGATGTTTTAGTTAATGAGGCAACTGTAACTCGTTGACTGAGGAAGCGCCACATTGTTGACAGCTCTCGATGGCCTGTACATAAATAATAAACTCTAATACGATTTGTTTAGTTTTCCTTTGTTTCAGCTTTGTAACTCCATCGCCTGCTCGTGCCGCTGACATCCATCTTTGAGCTGCTCAAACTGCAAGTAGGTCAAGGAACGCTGAGAGCATTTGAAATGCCAAAAGGTTGGCACACTTTTCTTTTTTTTTTTTGTTAACAAGGCACCAAAACACCAGCCAGAAATCTCAGCACTTTAGCAAAGAAATGATCTTTACCTTAAATGATCCTTGTACCTTAAATGACTTCTGCTGGGATCTGTAATTGTTCTATGATCTTTCTGCAGCGTACCCTTTCACAGGTATGTACCGTAACTGATCCTGTACTATCTTTACATGTCCTCGCTTCATGACAAATTTATTTTACTTGTCACTGCAGATGTCACCTTTGCCAGATACTGAATGTGGGAGCGGCACTCTAACTATGTCATTATGGCCATTAGATCCTAATGTATTACTTTACACAACCCTGCGCCCACATTCACCGGCATGCATGTCAAACCTTATCAATAGTCTTTACGTTTACTACCTCCAGAATGTGTCGTTTCTGTTAAACTGTAACCCTCTCTCTTCTTCTTGAATCCAGTGCCAGCCTCCTCATCCTGCAAACATATCAGGTGTGGTTTCAGTAAGTGCGAACTTTATCTCCGACCGAGCGCCGAGAGATCAGCAGTAAGTCTTCACAGTCAGCCCCTTCAGCACTTGAGCAACTGGTGTCTGCTGCAGTAAATCTGATCCCTGAGATGCACTGATGACCTTAACAGGATCTCTAGTAAGTAACAACAATAAATGTTATAAAGGAATCATTTTGAGTCAAGGGGTTTGCCCTGTTGCATCCACTATGTGACATGAGACACTGAACACGAATAATTTAAAGTGTTAAAAGTGTAATAAATTGTGAAATTTATCCGTATCTGTTTAGGACATGATATCCTCTTTCTCCCACTTCTATTTTATTTTGAAAATAGTGCAGGAAATAACTATGAACGGAGGTTTAAATTAAAAGTCTGTTTTTATTAGATATTATACCTTGATCATCATAAACAAATTATTATTGTTGGTTGGATAAACAGAATTACAGGTTGATTTTTGTACCTAACAAAAAACAAAAAAAACAAAAAAACAATGACGTCTCCATGTTGCACTCCGCCATCTGGTCATTGATTCCCGTAACAGGTTGGAATGAAAACAGTCTTTCTTCAGTTACTGCAGTGATGCTGATGACTGAGAAACCCAAGAGAAGTTCCAGGCAATAAGTAAGGTCCAAAAAAGAGACGGAGAGAAAAGAAAGACAGCAGTGTGAGGGGAAAACCTATAAAATATAGGTAGCCAGGAATAAGTGTTGGGTACCTTCTGACTGACGATCATCAGGGATGTGGCTCTGCCCTGGAAGATGTGATGGAAGCAATGGTGAATTTAATAAAAGGTGAAAAGAGCAAAGGAAGTGAAGGATGAAGGATGACGATGGAAACTAAACCTCATGTGTGATATTCAGAATAAAAGACGGATCATAGCCTTGTTTTATTTTACGATCCATTTATAGTCATTTTAATTGCGAGGAAAGCACGAGCCAAATTTAGAGCTTCTGGCTCCCTGGATCTTCTGTCAGGTGGGAATTACAAATGAAATATGAAAAGCAAAATGTGACTGAAGCAGATTCTCTTTCAATCCGTCTAAAATAAACTCAGCATCTCTGATCCCTCCTCAGAAAACCTTGTTGGATGCCAATCATGAAGCTGGCACATCACTGGATCTGAAGATGGTGTGTTCACTGCTTCCTCTTGCGGCCCGATACTTCCCAGCAGAGTTTACAGTGCTTATATAAGTCTAAATGTAGAACAATTTACACCTTAGCCTGTTTGTTGTTGTCCATCCTGCTCTTGTCATTTGACATTTATATCTCGTAACTCATCAGCAGAAGGTGGGAGCAGCATGTTATGTAATATACAGTATGTAATATATGTAAGGTTGTAAAGGCAACCATTCTCTTCAGCAGCTGTTACTTTATTTTCACGTCTCTTTAAAACGAACAATCACTCATTAAGCATCAGTCGTGTGGTTTCCTGTGAGCGGCCGGCGTCTTGTATCCGCAGTGGTCGGGGTTTAGACAGAGCCGCAGTGTAATGACAGCTGCAAGCTCTCTGATAAATGAACCCTGAAGATCCCTGATAAAACGCATCCCTGTGTGCTTCTATTCAGGGCTAATCAAAAAGGCTGACCATAATATTTGAATAACTAAATTGTTATCTATTGGTCTGGATGACTTTGCATGCCCTGGAAGTCCTGAGGGTATCGTTGGTAATGCTAATGTAGTAAAACCAAAGTTTACCCTTGATCTGTTCTTATCTGTACCTTCAGTCTGTATCTATATTTAGGTGTTTCCAGCTCGGCGTTGCAGTGCCGATCTTTTTCTCTTGTTTGCTGCTGATAGCATCTTGTATCCAACCATGTGTGTTTGAGCTTTGCCGGGATGATTTCTGACTTCCTGCTTGAAGTCTGGGACCTGTATTATGAAAACACACTCGCTGCTACCGACAGTAGCCACAAGTGCCACTAAATGAACCAGAGCTAATCAGTATTTTCATATAAACATTGGATCACTTGACCACTTCCATGTGAAAGGGATGAACTCACAAAGAGCACTTGGCTCTGCAGCTCCCATTAGCTTCGTACAACTCATCAAGTTTGCAGATAGCTGGTGAACACAGAGAAACATTTGGCGGCTAATGAGACAGATATTCTTCTAAAAGCGAGTGAATATTGGACGAAGATTTGCCAGGTGACCAAAAACACGACTCCAAAGGAATCAACCAATGCTAACTCGTCTCTATCACCTCTTTTCTTCTACTAAGTTAGCATGCTAACTAGCTAGCCCCGGCCTGTCTTGGTCACTTTCCGATAGCGACTCACCACAGCCTCCAGTCTGCCCTGAACACGTAGCGCTGCTCAGAGGACGGATTATAACCTCTTGTCTCGAAATGCCTCACTCCATGGCAAGAAACCACGCTGGGCAAATAGCCCCTTTAATGTATGTGCACTTTAGTTTGCTTACTCACCTGCAACATTTTGGACTCTATATAGTAATTACTACACGTACAGTAATTACATAATTGTACAGGAACGATGTAAAAATTTAAAGCACGTCCTGTGCCTTTGCTGGAAAAGGTCATTTCAGTCACACACAACACACAGAGGCCCGTGAGCCCCGAACACACACACACACACACACACACACACACACACACACACACACACAACATATAGAGGCCCGTGAGCCCCAAACACACACACACACACACACACACACACACACAACATACAGAGCATATTTGGGCTGAAGGCAGAGATCATGATGGATGAGTGGCATGGAAAAGCATTTGAGCGGCTGCCTCTTACAAGAGCGAAAGACTGTGACCTTTTTCTGTCCTCTTCCTGTGCCCAACAGGCTTCTCAGACAGACGGCGTCCAAAAAAAATACACAGGCTGAGTCCAGATGATTCATTTGGAGCGACTGGATTGGGGACAGTTTACGTAATCCGAGTGGTTTACTTTACAGACACAAATGATGACAACAGTACGAAATCTGTGTTTCCTTAATTACACGATTCATTCAGAACCCAACCCAAGACACATAATCAGTGTGTGGGATGTTACGCCTGATAATTCAGACAGTATGCGAGTGAAACTTTGGGTCTGCTCCGGGTAAATATGGCATCTCAAGAGGCGCAGAGGAAGGAACGATAAGAAGGATCTGGCAAATGTTTAAGTTGAGAGGTTTGTTTTCTTTTCGGGTCCTCTCGTGTTTGCTTCAGGGAAAAGAGTCAGCAGGGTATTTGGAGGAAATACATGAAGCTATAGGCTTTACACATCTGGTCAGTGTGTGTTCAGTGACGGCGGGTTAATTGTGTAAATGATGGTAGTGGTATGCATGTGTGTGTTTTTAATGTTTTTAGGCAGTTCAACCCTTTATGAGGCTCCCACTGAGGGTTAAATGAAATTCCAATGAAGTCCGCCAGGACACAGCTTTGATTTCATCTGTTTTCCTTTCAGGGATTACATTATGTAAGATTTCACATAATCCCAATTTGTATTTAAACTAGATTTCAGCATTTATCAAATGGATTAAAAAATAAAAAAAAAACCCACTGACTCCAGCAACTGTTTCTTTGCTTTAAAACAGTAATTTTACTGAATCTTCCTTTTTAAAATGATGCATCTATGAATTCTGATAGCAAAGTTGGACTGGAGTCAAACACACTGCATGCAGCTCTGTTCGTGTTCCCTCGATCTGCAGCCTTGTTTTACAAAAACCTGGAAATTTGCCATATTTCTCGTCTGCGGTGAATCCACTAGTAGGTGTTATTTTAAACACTGCACCATACTGTATGCAAGACAAGTATGTAACAACTACTGCAGCATGTAAAGAGGAGATAAATCACCACACACACTGTAAACCCTCATATACTTTATACAGTCATCAAAGTTTCTGAAGTAAATACTGTACGTGCAGAAGAATGACGACTATAAATAGACTCAAATACATGATGTTCGTCAGTGTTGCCATGCAAAGCACGTCCTCCTCTGCACAGTTTGGTCACTGTCAAGAGGGAGAGAAGAGGTCTGCGGCAAAAGGAGTCCGAGGAGCTCTTTGCTATTCACCGGACACACTCACAGTAAATGAGCTGCAGAGCCGGAGGGACAGAGAACTGGACTCTCAAAAGAAAAAAGCGAGCCAGAGCACCAGGCTGAGAGAGAAACTCGCAGGGTTCATATGCATCTGAATGAGGGAGGAACAAGCTGGATTTAAAGTGTGATCCTTGGCACTACTTTCTATTCAACAACAACAACAAAAAAAAACTCTCCAGCCGTCGACTATTCATATTCCACTCATGTCCTCGAGTGTGTGTCCCTGAAGGGAACACAAACCTTCACCAAGGAAGCTACTGTATAAACACTTAGAGGTTTGTTGACCATCGGCAGAAACAAGCCAGGACCTCTCTGTATTTATCTCCCATTCATATTAATGTCCCAAATACAAATACATTTTCTACAATTATCATTTGTGGTTTGCAAACACCAAAGCTAAAGCTCCTCTGTGGAATACAACAACAAAGAAAAGTGAATGGGTATTTTGGATCAAGGCCTTGAAATGAAACAATTGCTCTGTTGGAGATGCAATGAGGCAAAATCCATGCATTTCAACATATTAAAAAAAACAAAACAAAACAAAACATCAAATTTAGCTTGGACAGGATAATGGCTTTTCTTAATCCGTAAGCATCCAAATGTTGACTTTTCATGGAGGAGAACTTGAGCTCTGGTTAAAGAGCTAAAACTGTTTCACTACACTCCAGAAACATTTTAGGCGTGTCCAAGTGTCAGTCGTCTGTCCACGGTGGCCCTGAGAACTTAATGCTCCGCAGATTACAAAAAACTCATGTAAATAGACAAAACACAAACAAATCCAGAAAACATCTTCATCAACTTGACAACACAAGGGAAGTGTTTCCAGGGGGACACTAAAAAGTGATGAACCCGGCTGGGACACACTTGTCTTTTACAGCTTTGTGATTTTTCACGTTAAAAGTCGCTGAGGTTACGGACTACGCCGCCATGGTTTGCACTCTGGGCCACAGGGGGCGCCCTCGCATCAGTTTTTTGTGTCCCCCCTGGAAACACTTTGCGTTGTGTTGTATGTATTTGCAGCAAATCTGTTGTCAAATTGATGTTTCAAAGATGTTTCCTGTGTTTTTTTTTTTATTTGCATGTGTTTTCTTAAGTTGCAAATTTTACACTACTTGTGCGTTGAGATCTCAGGGCCACCGTAAAAAAAAAAAAAAGTTAAACTTGAGAAAACAAGTTCAATAAACTGAAATATATGAATTTGAGTCAATCAGATTTGCATTTTTACAGTTTAAAGAACCAGTTAATGCAAAAACCCTGCAGCTGCTCCTGTCTGAGCCACGTTGCATTAAAGTTAATAAAACGTATATATTTAAAAAACTGACAACAGATTAGTGGATATTTCACAGTGTATGGAGCGTGTGGCGAGTTGGTCTGTTGAGGGTGTGAGCGGAATATTAAAACCCTTTGTGCATCTCAGCTCTTTTGTTTGCCGGTGCAGCCGGCTCACACCCGGTGGGTGATGGGCGGGTGGCAGGCGGTGATGAAAAGCCAAAAAAGAAAGGGTGCTGAAACGTCTGTCGCCGTGCAGCTGACGACGTGCGCAGACGAGGCTCTGGGCCGCCACTCGGCCATATTCACATCTTGTTATCCGCGGGCATCCTCTGCTGCTGGCCTCGTTCCTGTGCCGCCCAGTTACAGGACGGTCAACAGTGTTATTTGTGGGAAGACTTGGCGCATGTGATGTGTACGCTGAATCCCCCCACACACCCGTTATTCCTGGCCTTCCCAGTAACTCATCTCCCCCTTGTTTACTGGCAAGAAAAGTTGTCTTAGTCCAAAAAGAGCCACAGGAGCCAAACAAGACAGTGTCTGTGTGCTTGTTCAGGGTTTCTTTGGGGACTACATAGTGGACAAATGGTACCACAGTGCTCTCTTATTCATATTCTGTTCATCTACTATTTTATTTGACTGACTGATTTTGCGCAGACAGGCTTCTTCAGGTGAAGAGCGAGAGTTTCCATCTGTGGGGGAGACCATCTGTTAAAAATATTAAATGTACAATTCCTCAGAAATGCTCTGCAACACAAGTCCCCACTCTGTCATAAAATGAAGTATTTGCTGAAGCTCAAAAATAATCTGTGTGTGTGTGTTTCAGTTTCACACAACAGTTCCTTGTAATCTGCACCAAAAAAGAAAAGAAAAATCTACTGCTTATTACCATTACAAAGGGTTTGGTTTGAAAGTTTTGGTGCGTGGAGCGTCGAGAGTTGCCTCATGGTAACCATAAATCACATGAAATATTAAAGGATCTCTGATAAATGACGGCGTGGAGAAATGGAAAAAGGGGAGAACACTGATAACTGCAGGCCTTCAGATTCCTGGAAACCTCATTCTAATGTTCAGCCCATGAAATGATGGATTATCTCTCCGTTGGATCCAATCCCTAAATTAAAATGGACAGCATTTATATAATCAGTTCTGTCACCATACTTGTACAGTGATCTAGAGACTGCAGGATACAAATCATATAAGTGAATGTCCAAGATGCACACACAGAAATTATTATATAGAGGTTACAAAATCATAGAGTATAGCTTTACCGTTAAATTATTCATATTCTTTAAACCCTTTGACCTATTTAGGACACATGCATTTATTTTGATCAGTCTTTCACTGAGAAATCAATCAAGTGACATCTGATAACACCGATTATGTTCTCTGGTTTACATAAAGCTCCATTCACCAGCTTCTATTTTTAGCATCTATTTTCTTTCTATTTCCACATTTGTGTTCTCACACTGCGAATCTTAAACCCTGTACTGCTGCACTGACCTTAATTTCTGACGTATACTGCAGCTCGATGATATTTCACCGTAGCTCATCTCGGCAGGGCTGGGTACTGAACCCGCCCGCCGCCGCCGCTACAAGTTACTCATTTGGGTGTAGTAGTAGTAGTAGTAGTAGTAGTAGTAGTAAGCATCAGCGTAAAAGAGGCATGGTGGGTACAGGGCATGAAGTGCACTGACGTCTCTTTTCTCAACAACAAAACAAAAACAAAACAAACCTTACACATGGAGAATTTAAGCAGAACATAAATGCTGAATGTAAACGATAAAATATCGTCTTGACTTTGCTGTTAAAGTCTGTTTTTCTGCGCCATCGTGAAAGACCTGCTACTATTAAGCTGCACACTGCGTCACCACTGGTTATGAAGTGTTGACTGTTGCTCCTGCGATATTTCAACAATAATCCTCTTTGTGCAATTGCAATAAATACAATAAATTTAACTTCTATTGTCCTTAAGACAAAGAAACCGAGTAATAACATTCATGTTTTCATTCTTGGTCACATGTTGACATCAGTATCACTCTATTTACTTCCATAACACAGTCAGACTCCTGACAAGAGATATCATTGTTTTTTGGTCCATGCCGTCTCCTTCCTTTTCAAAAACTTGGCGCCTACACATTTTCCACAATGCAATTCAATAGAGATCTGGGTATCTCACTTCTTTCTAAATCCACACCCCCTCAGATTTCTTTCATTTTCAAACTTGTAGTCTTCACACAAATGTCTCTTTAGTTTCTCCCTGGCTTTTTGGTTTCCGGAAATCTTCTACAGGAACCTTTAATGTAAACATTTATTAACGCCACGGTGCCACGTTCCTTCATCTGATCAAATAATGTCTAAGGCTTGGTGCAGTCCGACCTGCAGAGTAGGGTTTAAAGTCAGAGGGGGGAAATTGAAATGCGATAAACCCGTTAAACCTGTCTGCTTCTGATATTTAATGGTCAGTGAACTTGCAGTCTGACAGCCGGTGACTGCGTGTGTGTTTTGCAGCGAGGCTTTGGATTAAAGCTGTTGCGCGCTATATTAAGGTAATGAGATCTACCTTCTAAGGAGGGATCTTAGGAAAGACCTTGACATATAACTGAGAGGGAGAGACGCACAAGCTCAGCACGTTAACACAACGTTTTTCATTGTTTCTTCAAGAAACTCTCGGGAGTGATGGAGTGCTGCCGTTGGATCGAGTTAAATTCCCAAGAACCAAAACTAAGCCTCAGGTGCAAACCACCACTGAATTAACACAATTAAAGCTGCCTTAATTATCGATAAATGCAGACCTTTGTTCATTCATAATCACCTTA
Source organism: Seriola lalandi dorsalis (assembly GCF_002814215.2). Taxonomy (NCBI): domain Eukaryota; kingdom Metazoa; phylum Chordata; class Actinopteri; order Carangiformes; family Carangidae; genus Seriola; species Seriola lalandi. Next base: position 811,100 of record NW_019525475.1, on the reverse strand, counting down.
AAGAAAATGCTGGTGGTTTAAGCAGGAGAGGGAAGTAGGTTACTGTAATCCCTGTAATACCTGAAAACAGAGTTTTGTTGTGACTCAAAATATTAGCCTCTGAAACACCCATTTACCTCGTTAAGGGTTAGAACAAGTTTTCCCTTATTTATTAAATGTTCATTATGTTTACAAACCTTTACTGACTTGCTGCTGGAAGCTACGCTTGACTGCCCTTCGTTTCTTTTTGAATCTTCAAGAAAATTACGCCTTGACATTATAAAAGAAGAGCATCAGCATTATTTTTTTTTGATATTTTGATACAAACAGACATTAGCTGTAAAAAATTACACACAGATAAAGGTCCCGCAACAACAATACATGTACAGTGTATACGCTACGTGTGTCTCTGCACCCAATGACCCACTCCGTGCACTATGTGATGTACATACAGATATTTGTGCGATCATTATCCTCGATCACCTCTGACTGACTTCCCTCGTCTCAAGCAGTACGTGTTTGTGTTGACATGTATATGTGGGTCCCAAAACAGATTGTGTCTGGTTGCATAAGAGCGCCTGACGACGGTCCCCTCACACTTGTCCCGCACCTCAATGGGGAGGAAGTGTGATGGCAATCAGCTAGCCCATTACTCAATTTGTTTTTACTTTAAATGCCCGAGGCGCTCGCGTTGTTTTGCCAACACTGAGACAACACTATCTGGTTTTTGAGCTGGGGAGATGAGGTGGAGATTGTGTAGGTCAGGGAAATGTCATGTAATGGGGTCTGCTTTCCATTTATGAATTGGCCTTGAGTGGACACTGAATAAATCCACTGTGCATAAAAATCAAGCACTATTTTTATGTTGCTGATGAGAACGAACCCCGCAGCAGTATGTGTCAAAAAATATTTAATAAAAAAAAGAAAGAAGCATCCAGACGCTGAATTGAGGTCAGCTGGCTTATGCAGCAGGAACAGGAACAGTATCCCACATGAGGCGCAGGGACAGAAAACAACACCCAGTCCAACCAGCTTCCTGATGTCCTCTGTGTATTACAACACCATAATTAACTGCAATCATCATTATCTGCAAAGAGATCAGAACAGCTCGTCAAAGCGCTGTTACATAATTTTTGATGCTCCCTTTTTTTAGCATCCCCCGTCTCGCTTCACACGCTTACACTTATGTCCAAACATTGTTGAATTCTCTTCCTTCCCCTTGAAACGTCTTGTTATGAATATTTTGAAAGGCCGTGTTGTTTACACCCCTGTTTACATTTGTTGTCCCTCTTCCTTCCTGCCTTTTGATAGTGCATTTCTTGGTGCGTTGCTGCCACCCCCTCCTTAAAGGAACTATTTGTTTTGCTATTGCTACATAGCCAACGTTAGCATTAACAGCTATTAACCTACCAGTCTCTCAGAGAGCAACGCTACAGTGACTCGGTATTGGAAAGTGACGGAACGGGCTGGGGCTAGCTGGTTAGCATGCTAACTTCAGTAGAAGAAAAGACGTGACAGAGACAAGAGTTGATATTGGCGTTGCTTTCCACTGCTGGAGGCAGCTCTTGTCGAATAAAGGAACAAAGTTTAATACTGAACTTGCAACGTTTCCTCTAGACTTTAGCAGACATGGCCACTCTTTGAGGTAAATTTTTAGCACCATCACATTGCAGTGGGTCATGCGTCATTTGCAGGGAAATTAGCATTAACATTTAGCAAACTGTTCAATGCAAAACTATTGGAGACTATGCACAAGAGATCCTGCGTATTAGAGCTTGGAAAAACAAACGGCAGAGCTAATAGTTAGAGAAATACGACTGTCGAGGTGTCCAAGTCAGTGGATCAGGCTGCTGTGGAGCATCTCTAGAGAATAAACTGAACAAAACACCTGCCCAGGAGAGGCAGAGAAGACACGTCCATCTGGTGAAACAGCTGTAGTGACTCACTTTGGAACATGTCCATGAATGCTTTGCCAGCAGTCTTTGTTTATCTATCTCCGTCTCTCCCTGTACACTCGCTCTTTCTTTCACTCACACACACACACACACACACACACACACATATACACACACAAACACACTTGCTTCGGCAGCCTTGACCCCCGAGGTCTTCCTCATGTCGTGCTATTTGCCAGATTTACAACGGGGCTGTCATTTCGTATTCTCTCGTACAGCCACTGGGCCTGCGGGCGAGGGACTGTGTGGGATGACACTTCAGTTGTGTTCAGTTTTTTTGCTAGACTGCACAGACATGCTGCACAGAATCAGTGTAAGCTTAAACTGCAGACACTGTTCTGCAACCAATGCAAGATTTAGAGCATTGTAGATTATAAATATATGCTTTTTTACTGCGCAGAAGGCATCCTCAAAAAGAACATACAGTATATTCATCAGAGTAACTGTATGTTATCAGAGAACCGACACATGGTGCCAGAAGTCTGCAGTACACAAGGGACAGTCACGCCCTGTGAAGCATCAGATACGATGTCTTGTCTGTGCAGTTTGTACACAGCTTTCAAAACAATTTGTACGTTGATCATTAATAAATACTGAACTCAAAATTCGACCAGAGCTCATGTCACCGCTGTCGCTTCTACACATTAACTTTGTGTCGGTGGTCTGAGCGAGGGGAACCCGGGTAAACCATTAACCGTTGCATGACTACACATAAACAGCGACCTGTCAGTGCGTCAAGTTACGGTTCACATAAGTTAATAGGTGTGACACAAATGGAGAGCAGTGATAAACTTTGGTTTATGAGCATATTTCATCAGATAGTTTTATTATCTATTGGAGACCTTCAGTGTAAAACCCATTCATTTTTCACTGACAGTAAAACAACTTCTCAGCTTCCCAAACAGCACAAATTCAATTAATTAAATGAATTCAATTATGTATAATGTTTGAATCAAGGTTGGCAAAGAAAGAAAATTTCAATTTGAAGAGCATATCGCTCCAACATTAGCAAGGAGCAGTCCTGCCTTCTCAAAAATAAGTTATTAATTGTTCATATCTGCAAAACAGTCAATATATGTTATTTGCTCTACCTAAAGTATCTGCTCCTGGCAACAAAAAGCAGTTGCTAAGTTTATGGAAACATTGCGGTCTTGGTAAGAAACTGAAAAAAGTAAATGCTGGCTGGAAGAACACGACTTGATTACTGCAACACCAAAAGCCACAATTTTCCCTGTAACCTTAACCAAGTGTTTTCTTAGCTCCAAAACCCACAACAGGAGCAGATGCAAGTTTTTCAATGTCAAAGTCCTGTTGTTTTTCACACTTCACCATCTCCCCACAACCTTCTCCCTGCAGGAGATGTCACATACACTCAAGTGGAAAAGAAATTGAATCATTATTCAGACAGTAGTTGCAGTGTACTTACAAAATGTCCTTAATTTAAGGGTCAATCGTCACTACAGTAAACTCCTCAGGACAAACTGGATAATCCAGGTTTTTTTGAAAACTAGTTTTCTTCCCATGGTTGCTCACATGTGCTTCATGAAATTTCCGACCTGGCAGCGAACTGTCGTCGCATCAGAGACCGTAATGTCTGAAACAGCTAACCAGCCGTGTCATTAATCATGGGTGAATTTGGGTATGTATTTTGCACAGAGGCTTGAAACACTTTAGCTAATGTTACATGTGCTTCATGTGTGTGATGTGTATCACCTGTCATGGGACCTCCAGAATCTCCGCCATCTCCAGCCTGTTGAAAGCCGATGAGGGCCACTGCTGTCGCCCTTTATCACCTCATCACCCCTCGCTGCAGCGGCAGACATTTCCTCTCCGCTGGAGGGTCTTATTGAAGCTATTTGGACTATGCTGGACTATCAAAGGCGTGATCTCTTTCTATACATTGCTGTTTACGCTGAAGGAATTTCCTTCCCCATGTTCAAGGCGCCAGACAAGTGCTCTTTTGAAATGATAGGGACTCTTTAGAAATATCAACAGTAGCGATGTGGTGACAGATGTTTCAGTTTTCTGATAAGTGCTCGACCTTTGTTTTTTTTTCTGTTTCCTTTCGACGCCTTTATCTCTGCGTATTCTCAAGGAGAACAATGTGCAGTGTTCTACCACAGAAAGGTTTTGATGTGTTTTCAGAAATGTAATTTCAATGTGTAATAGCAGATGAAGCACTTTCAGGTGACCGTAGAGTACAACAGTTGAAATATTTCATTTGTAAATCAACCGACTACGTGATATTTTACTGTCATGTAACATGACATGTAACCATCATGATACCTTGATCACACCCAAAGTAAAGATGTCTGACATTTCTTTTTGGAGGAATTTAATATATAAATAAAAAATATATATATTAGAACTAATAAATACTGAACTTGGGTGACACATTGGGTCTGTACTCTATAAAAATTCTCCATATACTTTTTTATTTACTCGTTTTTGTGCTAATGTGATTGAACTGAACTTGTTAACTCTGCCAAGGAGGTTAGGTTTGGTTTTCATCCCTGTCTCTTTGTTTGTTGTTTGTTTGTTTGTTTGTTTGTTTATTTGTCAGCAGGATTACACAAAAAGTACCGAACCAATTTGCACTTAACTTGGTGGAGGATTGGTGAATGGGCCATGGAAGAACCAATTAAATTTATGGGTGGGGCGATTGATGACTAAAAAGTAGATTACAGTAATCTTTTAACAGCTGGTGCAATTCAACAGAAAGGTAAACCAAACATTTGATCTTTAATATATAATCTAAAACAAACATACACGCCTTTAAATACCAATGGCGGTCATGGTCCAACCTGTTAAATGTAATTACTATAACAAAAGAAAAGGAGGCAGCAACTCCCTATCAGAATAAAAGTCAAAAATGATTAAAGCGATGTTATCATCAAAGAGAGAGATTTTTTTTTCCCGTGAACAGCTGAACGGCAAAAGTCGCCATACCTTCACCTCATTGCTGCACTTCCCTACCTTCACAAGTACCAGCTAACAGGTGGTAATGTGAGAGATATGCCCTCCTGCAGCTCTGCAGGAAACCCTACTCCCATGGGTAACGCTAGCCAGCATACCACCGAGGAAGCACAGGAGCATGAACAGAAATCCGGCCCACGGCTGGATTAATTTGACTGTGGTCAGGAGCGGTGGTGGGGGGAATCAGTGGATAAAAACAGTGACATTAAAAAGGAAGAAGATGAGAATTTTTTTTTTTTTTTTTTAGGCTGAGCGACTGGGAAAAAAAAAGGAACAAAAGGAAGGAAGGAATGAGAGACTGAATGAAACTGACTGTTGTTGTCTATTCAGGCGAAACATCTCTCCACCTCAAGAAGTTTGTCCCCTTTGCCTGTGTGAGAAAAAAAGCAAAAGGGACAAAGAGTGAAAGAAAGCGAGTCAAAAAGCCGACAATGAAGTGGACGTAGAAATGGCTGGGACTGGTACAGGTTTGGCAGACTCACGCTAAGCCTGATAGCCTCACTGAATAGACTCATTCTTATCAGTGTGGTCAGCAGAGCAGGAGGGGGAGGAGGAGGAGGATGTGGCAGCGGCGGTGAAGTTCTGTGTAGGTGACCTAGATAAGGTTATTCCTGTGCTGTACGAGGCAAGTGGGGCAGCCCCCATAGGTGGCACACCCCTCTGCTATCAACCCCTTTTTTTCTGTCTGTTATCAGCAGCAAATACTGACAGGCTAGTTAGGAGATATCACAGCGAGGGACCTCACGCCAAACAGCTATAAACAGAACATCAATACTTCGTGTTACATCATGGACGGTGTTTGCTCCAAGATCCCACACTCAAACTCAGCTACTAGTTATGATTTTTATGCCCACAATGACTATTCAACTTGAAAATACAGGAAATAAAACCAACAGGGAACATGACAACATAAAGTGTTTCATGCCACAAGTTCCACAAAGTCATCACATATTTCAACATCAAACGTTTAACAGAAACGACTGAAGCAGGGTTGTCCGAGCTAACCTGTTTAATCCTGTTGCTTGGAGTCATGTGTATCTCTTCCAATACACATGACTAAAGTGATAGTTTGGGTTGTTTGAAGTACTTATATATATATAGTCATGTGCTGCTGTGCTGTTATCTCGCCGTCAAACAGCGCTGTCCTTTGGAACTGCATTTTTAGAACCGCTGAACTACCGTCTTCCTACGCGGCGCACACCGTATCACTCCGCAAAAAGACCTTCTTTTCCCTGATCTGTGTCGGCAAGTATTTCTGTAGCTTGTGCACATAACATGGTTTCAGGTTCACTGTTGCTAACTCTGTAGCAACTGCAAACACAAACAAGGATTTTTCTTGCTTGGGATAAATACAAATAAGAAGTTGGTAAAGACCAAAAAGCACAAGAGCAAGAAAAAACGATTTAGTAACTTAGAGGAAGCGTCTGTATGTTATTACAAGGGAAAGTGGCAGTTCTGAGCCAACAGACTTGACATTTGAAAAAGAGTTGGACGGCCTGAACTGTGCCTACTTCACAACGCTGCCGTCCAAAGCTTATGAAAAAACAGTGGAAAAAACCATGATCACCGCTTTGCCCAATGATGTCATCAACATGAATAAGTATCTTGAGGATTATGGCGCACGGACCGGTGCAGGGAGGCCAAACACAAAAAATGCACAGTCATCATTTTCCAGCCTGACCACAACAGGAATGACGAAGTAATGAAACATAAACAGATGTTAGGCATAGCGTGTCAGTGGACGGTCCATATGTCACAACAGTTTGTAATGAGCCGCGGGGTAATCGTTGGAGATAGTTCGGTTCAGCAGTAGTATGACCCTGCCGTTATCGGGGATTATCCCATGATCTCATTAAAGTTAGAGCTACAGTATGTAGACTTGCCATACGTAATGCACTTTAAGTTGCTATATTTAACAACATAACAACCTATTTGGCATTTAAGGACCAGTTTGTAGAATTTAGGGCGTGATCTACTGGCAAAAAAAAATTGAATATAATATTTATATTAATGTTTTTATTAGTGTGTAATCACCTGAAACTATAGGGATCGTATGAGTCTTTTATATCTGGGGAGCGCATCCTCTTCCACGGACCCCACCATGTTGCACCGAGACTGTCAGTCGTCTGTGCAGGAGGTTATTATGACACATAGTTGTGTTTTGTTGCTAGGCAACATCTAGCGCTCGTAGTAATTATGAAAGGAGCAAAGGGAAAAGTGCGGGGCGACGATTCCCATGTGAAAATAACAGTTTATGTTATCGTAACCATGACAACAGAGATCGTCTAATGTTGAGGAAGTACAAATTTTAACCCAGATCACGATATTTTCCTAAACCTAACCAAGCCACGACCGTTATCATAGTAACCATGGCGACGGGAGGAGATTCGCCGCTGTCGGTGCAGTCCGTGTGTTTATTATTGTAACCGTGACAACCAAGGTTCCATGGGGGGGGCGCTATTTCGGGAGACACTCCTATGGGTCATATCAGAGGGTTGAAAAAAATAAACTACCTGTGTGGTGGTTCAGGTTAGTTGCAGGTGTTGGTTGCACCGCCATGTTTCTACAGTAGCCCAGAATGGACAAACCAAACTCTGACTCTAGAGAGGGCCACTGCTAAATGCCACTAAATCCTACACACTGATCCCTTAACACACTGGGATGAAAGAAAGAAAAAAAAGGATGGGGGATGGTTAATGTTTTTAGGCTAAATCGGGATTTCAGTTAATGGACAAGATTAAAATAAATATTTGTGTTTATTTGCTTTTCCTCATGAGAAACTAAATAGAGTTGTTCCACTTCATGAATATTTGTACTTTAACTTTGTTTATTGACAGAGCTCGTGTTTTCTGGCCACCAGCATCATCCCCATGGATTAACATGTGAAAACACCGCTGTTGATGTTTGAGGCAAATATCCTGTCGTCCCAAAGTGTCTTGGCTGCGACCACAGCACTGAAAGTTTGTGTTTAGTCTATGCATTTTTAATAAATTTCTACAAATTTGAAAGTAGTTACACTACAAACAATAAGTAGCTTCATACATTATTCCCACGGGATTTCCTTCAGCTTTAAGTTACTGATTGAATTACACACTCACTTCGCCTGTAGAGGTTTCTGAGTCACACACAGGGTAAGGGACTGTGAATACCTTACATGTCTTGAAGATAAAGTACACACTATGTAATTTAAACAAAGGCTTGGCCCATTAGATGTAATATATTTGTATGGATTAGATCTATCTCATGTGTCATATTGCCAGGTTAAATGCCAGAGTGTGTTGAAACACTTATTTCCTAATTAAACATTAAGAAAGAATCAAAATGAATCACACTTTTGTCACAGTGGACTTTAGATCTTCCTGATAAGTCAGTGAAACACACACCAAGAGAAGTGGATGTTTATATAGAACGGCAATGAAAACCGAGGGCAGGAAATTACAGAGGAAATTTGCTGTTGAAATGTTTACATGGAACCATTCTTGCTCTCAGTTTGAAAAATGCTTAGCGCTAAGTGGAGGGTTTCCTGAACAGTATCTCTGAACGGATGATTCCTGGATTCTGCACGTTAACACGAGGAGCTTTGAGGCACAAGCAGATATGAAATGAATATGCCATTCATATTGCTTTTGTGCTTTATCTTTTAAAACAGTTTTTTCAAAAAGTGATAGCAGTGAATAGCAGGAAACAACATTGATCCACGTTGATGCCTGAAGGTGACGCTGTACTCACCGAAGAACACACGTGGAATTTCTTGCATTAATCTCTTTACAGTGTGTGTCAATGTCCTGTCCTTCGTTCAGGTATTTCAACATCAGGGCTGTTCCCATCCCGGCCTGGAAATAAACTATATATAATAATACAATCTCAGGTGGTGTAACCAAAATTCACCTCCTAATCAAAGAGAGAAAATAAAGTGAGAAAATAAAACCACTTCAGTTTCAACTGTGTGATGTTACTGGTCCCTCTTTTAAAGGCAAGACACTGCTCCCACCTTAACCTCAGTAGAAGAAAAGATGTGACAGAGACACGAGTTGACATTGGCGTCGCATTTCCACCTCTGGAGACAGCTCTTGGCGAGTAAAGGAATGAAGTTTGATGCTGAACTCGCAACGTTTCCTCTAGACTGGTGAGTAAAAAGCTGTTAATGCTAACGTTGGCAGTAGCAAAACTTACAAATAGCTCCTTTAAAGTGCCCAGAAAACAATGTTCTGTGACAACTGGGCAAACTCTATCTGCTGATGAAGATCATCTGATTTAAGGCTTGTATTTTTAACACTACCACTTTATTTCCACCCCACTTAATTTGGTAATTTACACTGTGTTTGTAAACTGATGCATCATTTCCTCTGTGGAAATGAACGTCACCAGACGACCAGAGGTGAGAGCTCGCCCTAGCTGTTTGTCACACCGAAGTGCAACGTCAGATCTACCGACTGCATACTGCAGTGGTGTGCATTCGGATGGCCTTCTCCTCCGACTCCCTCGCCCTCTCTTCTCACACTTTATGGATGAGTGTGTAGTTCCTGTCTCCTTAATATATGTCAGCCGCCTGACACGCTTGATTACGCAACAATCTGCAGTGCTGGTCAGAAGCCTGGAGAGGGAAAAAAATGTGAGACATGCTGACCGTGGCATGGCAAATCTCTGTTATGCGCTGACCATAAAGGAATTAGCCCCGATTTGTTTGCCCTCACCTGACATGTTCAATAAAATCCATTTAAACAACAATGTGCCATCATCATCATCACTTGTATTTCATGCAACGTTCAGGCCGGAATAGCTAATATAAATCTGTTATGAAATCGAAGTTTCTGACCTTGACAAACATCCATGCTGAAGACTAAATGACCGGACCATGTGTTACATTCTCATCAGTTTGTGAAGGCATGTGTCGACTGAGACAAAACATGCAAATGAGCGTAGCCACATCTGTGTTACATGATGGCACCCGGCAGGATATTTTTCCTCTCACCCAGCTGTCACAACACCCAGTGAGATGAAAAGATGCAACACAAAAGGCAATGATGCTGGTAAAATAACAAGACTGTGGAAATAAGAAGCTGCACTGAAATGTCAACAGCGAATGAAGATGATCGGTGGCAGCTAGGGTAAATAATCCAGCATAAAGGATGATAGAAGACATCTTTTATTTCATTCACATGTTCAGTTGTTAGTTTGTGCAGCGATTGTAATTTGAAACAACTGAGCGCTTGCTATTAAACACCTTCCCAGAGGAGCAGTTTCACCTTAGCAACCATAGCTTAGCATGGCATGTCTATTTCTTTTCTATTGAAATGCCGCAATTGTTAGCATGTCTGCTACCCAGAGCAACCAAGCCCTATTTCATTTCCAAGCTGATTTTGTTAACTTTTAAGATTTAAAAAGAAAAAAGTTCCCATTCACCACTAGCACATCCACTGAGTCGTTGTGTGGTCCTGAGTTTAGACTAGTCAGCAGCACTGTCCTGCTTTTTATTGGATTTGGCAAAGCTTACACTCCAGCAAACTCAACCTCAGCCAATATTACATTACCTACACATCAGTTAGTCCTCATCTGAAAAACCATTTTCACTTGTAATAAAGTGAAGCAATGCAGCCCAACAGGATTGTATGAACAGGAATTATAAGAGAAATGCTGTTTCTTTATTTATTTTCCCTCTGCATGGATCATCATCTGGTCAGGATGTTGACATGCAGCTTTAACCTTTGTGCCTAGACATCCGGTGCATAGTTAAAACGCCTTTTTTACGGATTATTGTTTTAAAACATTGAATCAACACTTTCAACCAACTCACAGAAATAACGCTGACGTGGTAAATGTGCCACTGTGTAAAGTGCACAGACGTGGTGTGGTAAGGGAGGCGGGGCCTGGTGAATGGTCAGTTCCAGGAAACAACTCATACTTAAGGATTTTTTTTTTTTTTTTTTTGGTAAATGGGGATTTACAGTAAATCTGATGAGCAAAAGTTCTTTATATTCAAGAAATATGGCATAACAAAGTGCACTGATGCTTATTGTTTTCTTCATGACCACAAGAGAAGGTACATGAGGGAATCCAGGCATCACTAGTTTGGACCATTTATCTCCTGCTGTCTACTGCTGGCTCAAAAAATAGCTGACCTTGTGGTATGGCTGGTTATAAAAGTTTTCCCAGGGCATTTTCTAGCGATCACATGTGACCTTAAACAAACTTTTCCACTCTGGTTTGTATCAAAGAGGGTTTTTTTTTTGTTTTTTTTTGTTATACAAGTCATTATTGATTCTGACTGGGTTAGTCAGACAGTCGATAGCTCTTATTTTTATTGATATTTTGTAGGACACATCGGGGTGACTGAGGGCACACAACGGGACTGAGGATGTTCCGAGGACAAATCCAGCTCTATTCAGAGCTCTGTGCGGTCAAGCCAGCTTTTCCTGTGCATGAAAGACACACACATTTCTCTGCAGACGCTCAAGACCAGCTGGAAAAAAAAAAAAAAAAAAAAAACTGGTAACACCCACAGCAGAAAAGTTCTGTTGATTAAAATTTGTCTCATCTTCCTGTGGAGGGTTTATAAGAGAGGTGAGAAGTCAAGTGTTGCTTACATTTGACGCAGGGTGAAATGCCACAGCTGATTAAAATCTTCAGTACACTTAGGTGTCAGCTGCTAGTTGGCGGTTAGCAGTTCTTATCCATCCAGGATGAAAGAAGATCACCACCCTTCACTCACCATCTGATTGGTGCTGGCAGTCATAACTTTTAATCTCTTCTTACAGAAGTAAAATTATAATTGAAAAATACACCATCACCAGTGTTGAAGGTTTAGTGTGTTGTACTTCTTGTCCTTGAAAACCCAACAACTGGAAACCTGGATACAAGACCAACCAGTGAGCTCATGTTTATTCACTCTGGAATTGGTCTGGAGACGCCAGGCTAAACAACTGGAGCTAATGTCTCCGTACAGCCAAGGCCTTCTTCGTGTTGCCAGTGGTTAAGTAAAACTAGTAATGCCACCATGTTGCATACACTGCAAGTTGCAGAGTTGTGGCTGTGTACCAATGTGAACAGGAAGTTTGATAAGATCTGATTTTTTTTTTTATAATGAAGACATAAGTGACTTTCTAAGTACACAGAGTTCAACTTTGAGATAAGATAAACTAATCTTAAGGGTAGCCTTCGTTTCAAATCGACACAGAGACATAGTCTGCGGCAGAGTGCGAATTATACAATGATAATCAGAGGGGGTCAACTTTTTTTCCAGTAAAGCGCAGGCGCGTGCTTCAGTGAATTGAAGTCTAACAATCATTACAGTACCATACTTGTTAAACTTAATGTCTGATGATGATGATGATGATGATGATGAATCAAATCCATAACACCAGCTCATGAAGCATGTACCACACAACAACCTTTGTAGTCAGGGCTCACCAACAAAGTATTCAAGAGTAAAACTGCCAGCACATCAGACCCACACACGCAAACATCAACAGCAGACCATCAATTTCACTCAAATACAGACCCACACGATGATGTAGCAGAACCAGAAACACTATCAACCTAACAAAGAGGTCTATTGGCTCAAAAGCCTAAGCTGGAGTGAATCCTATCTTTCCATTAATTCAGAAGTGAGAAACATATGAATTCAATGTAAAAGGTCCTGTAGAATATGAATTAATTTTTTTCAAAGTAAAAAAAAAAAGTTGAAAAAGTTAGATTTTTGTGTGGTCTGTCTTTAAGGAGTAGCTAGGTTAATGTTTCAGTCCTTAAAATAGCATAATGCAAATTCTATCAAATCAGTCTTACCTTAAAGAATTGACCACAGAGTGTCATTAACTGCATTGAATCCCCTCTCACAAACACGGTCACCAGATAAATCTGAGGGGATGATGAGGGGTCATGACTTTTGGTGAGATATTTGATCATTTCAACATTTATAGAAATTAAACCATGTGTAAAAGTTTAGAGGGGAAAAAAAATCACTATTTGGTAACTGTTAACAACTCAGACATCTGAAATGTTACAGAGATTAAACGCTGCTTTTTGTAAGATGTAAGAAGCAAAAAAAGTGGAAATGTACTCAATTACTTTCCACCACTGATAATACAATTACTGGACCTTCATCACACATATATGTTAATATTGTTCAGTTACCAAACCAGATAAAACTCCTGAATTCCTGGGTGAAATTTTTTTTTCTTAAAAACCTAATATCAAAAATGTAAAATATTAACTAAGCCACCACAGCCACACAAAAGACTATTAATATAAATAATAAACTCATCTCAAAACTTATCTCTACAACAACTAATTCCCACTGTCTCACTGTTAGTGACTGAGCACCAGTGTTAGCTAACATTAGATATTGGTAATTAAATGACAAGCTAACATTGGAAATGAATGGGCGCTATCAGCTAGCTAACATTAGTTAGCTAAACTGTAACTTCCGGCAAAAGTTAGAAACAAGGTAACGTCAGCGTTCATCTGTAGATACTTCACACAGTCTCATTCAGAAACTGTCTGGGTAGGACAGTAAAGTGTATTAACCCACTGAATAGTTTGTTACTGAAACTTACATTTACCATCGCTGTCACACGGGGGCAGAGACGCAGCGCGAGCCACTGGCGCGAGTAAGGAAAGTAAACAAGACTTAACGTCAGATGTAGGAAATGGTACGGCCCACTTTAGGGGTGTCTGAAATCGTATCACAAGATTCTTCCAAGTATAAATATGGGAATATTTATTGTAATAGTTATAATTACAGGTAAGAAAAATATATGGATGTTGCAAGTCCCCCGTACTGTTGTTTTTACCGCCTTTTTTTTTTGGGGGGGGGGGGGGGTCCAAACCCCCCAATCCCCCCCGTAATTGTATATACTGTACAGTATTCAGATACAGGATACATATATAAAGCAATTATACTGCAGTATAGTTTTGTTGATTTGTTGATCCCAGTTGGTTTTCAGGTGATGACAGGTAAGAATGGAGTCACTAAAGGGGGAATTAGCTGAATGACAGAAGACTTTAAAATCTGATGGCCTTGAATGGTAATGACACAAGTAAGTATTTATGTTTGTGTAAGACAAAGCAAAACAAGAGTAAACAGAGAAAACAAAAGACATGCTTTAGTCATAAAATATATTTATTTAACTAGTAAAACATCCACTTCCAAAATAGAATGACAACACATACTCCAGGGATGGTGCTAACAGTGATTGGCATAAGGCTTTTTTTTTTTCTTTTTTAATGCTAATTACGATCTTTCTGGAAAAAAAACACATAATTCTTTATCTTTAATGTTTCAGAAATGCATACAGGGCTAAACCCTGAGGTCCCAAAGCTGAAGGGGAGCTCACATGGTCTTTCATTAATTATTCTCCTATACAGGGCCTGACACCAGGCTGACACTATAATCTTATCTGTTGGCAGCTTCTCTTCTTCCTCAGCTGCCTTGGCAAGGTAATTTATTCTTCCTTGGCTTTGTGCATTAGCCACTATGGCATTGCCCAGAAGGCGACTGTGCGTTTTAAGCATTAGCACTTGACACACTGAGGTTTCAAAACAAGACATGAAGGGATTTTCATTTCATCTATTGCTATATCATCAGGGCATCAGAAAATGCAAAGAGCTTTGGGTAAGAAAACATAATTTAGGAATCACTTAAGACTTATTTTGCATAAGCTGTCAGACTAAAAAAAAAAAAAAGACATAATCTATAATAATAACAATAAAAACACAACATGGGATGATTTGAAGATTAGACTGTAAAACCAGAGAAATAAGCCGTTGTCATGATGTTCAGTAGCTTGCACTAACAGCAGTCTTTCCTCATGTCCTTTGTTGCTGTATGTTGAATTCAAATCAATAAGCAGGTCAGTGCCTATAGGCATCATGTCTGCCTGAGACTGCGCGTGCAATGTTGTGTGTGCCAGAGGGGGATTTTCTGAGTCAATCGGTTGTGATGGAGGCGGCTGCAGCGTTTCATTAAGCTGCTGTGATGCAGAGGCTGGCAGTCATTCAGAGATTACAGACAGACTGGCAGCAGGACTGTATGTGTCTGTGTGTGTCTGTGTGTGTGTGTTTTTTTATCTGCACCTTACCATCCTCCTCACAGATGGTGGTATAGTTTCATCCTCCCCCTGGCTACTGCAACGAGCTTGTGCTTCCTGCGACTTGCTGGCTCCAGAGCACCATTTTGACTGTAATTTGTCTTTTATTTTTCATCTCTGTGGCGTTTGTTGGATGTACACACACACACACGCTGGTGTAATGTCTGTATAAAAACATTGGCACCAGATGCAAAATCCTGGTAAACGTTTCGCCTCCACCGTGAAGTGTTTGCCTTATAAAATAAATTATGACAGGGTATTTTCGCTGCCTTGTTACACACACAGAAACAGAGATGCACATCCTGCAAATGCTTCATCTCACTGTTAGACTGAGAGCAACAGGGCCACAGGAATTTCATTTCTTTTAAAATTGGACGGAGAGAGATATGTGTGCTTTTGTGGCTCACTGCAAGAGAGGTAACTCTGGGTGTCTGACTAAAGGGGGGGGGCTGGGGAGGGAGGGAGAGGGCAACAGGGCATAAAGGGGCGACTGAGGGGGAGGGGGCATTACTTGAAGGAAGCACGGACAGCGCGACCCTTGAGCGGCTGGGGAGGGCGGTAGTTGTCCACCATGCAGCACTCGGCCTCCCCCTCAGCAGAGAAGAGCAGGCTGCGGAATTTCGCCATCTGTGACAAGGGAGAAGACATTCATGGGGTTAGTCATTCCTGCTGACCTCCTGTGACTGTCACTCATGCAAAACATCACTCGTCCCACCCAGTCACTGAAGTGAATTAAGAACCGCCGCCGCTCGGCAGTTGTCTTATTCATGCTTCAAAGTAGTTTGACATCCTGAGAAATAAACTCATTCACTTTCTTACCAAAAGTCGCTGAAGCTTCAGTCAGTATCTGGTTAGCCTAGCTTAGCATAAAGAGTACGAGGGAAACAGCTAGCCCTGTTCTGTCCCAACATATCTAAAGCTGACTAAAAAACACATTGCATTGTTTTGTTTAATTTCTAATTTCTCTCTTTCGTGTTTCGTACAAAAAATATGTAGTGAAGTCAAAGTATAAAGAATATTTAGAAACAAAAAGTCGTGGTTTTACAAGCCGTTATGTGAGGAAAAAAACTGTACTTGTAGTTTTTACACTTCACACAAATGTGATATAAGATCGTAATTACTGAGCTTTAAAGGTGCTGGTAGGTGAATTTATGTAACCTTCAGACAGAATCAGGCTAGCTGTTTCCCCCTACTTTTAGTCTTTATTTTAATCTTAACTAACCAGCTGTAGCTTCATATTTACTGTACCTGATAAGAAATTAAATAAGAGCATTTCTCAACCTATTTGAGATTTGTCATTAACTCTGGCTAATGAATTAACCCCTGGTAATTACACTGCTGCAGCCACTTGAATATAATGTACACAGTGAGAACCTAGACACCACTGGGACGAATTAATTCAACTGTTGGGTGTTAGCTCTCACCATTAGCTAATAACAAATCATTAACTAATGACATGTATTATTGAACATGAATGACTTCTTTATCTGCTTGGCACCAAGTCTAAAGGTTATATCCACATGTCCCTCATGTTTACCCTTGAGACACCTACTCGCTGCCATGAAATAAACATCTTACTGGGCAGTGCCATTTCTCACACAGCCTAAAGACTGAAACCACAGGGACAAACCTGACTAGAGAGGCTGTTAGTTTGGATTAATGGGTGGTTACGAGTCAAATATCCATTTCACTGGTGTAATTTTAGAAGGAAATACTTTGCAAATACAGGTATTATGTGCCAGTATACTGTGTTCCCTCAGTTATGGTTGAATTCACACACTGTCTCTTAACCTAGAAAATGTGTTACATGTGTGATGAACACTTCCTGTTCAGTACCCACACAATGACTCAGAAATACAGTGCTAAAGCAGCATTTCACACATCTGTGTCATCTGGTAGTTGCGCTTGTTTTCTTGGTTGCACCCGTAATGCATCCTGAGAGGGAATGAAGCTGCTGTATTGCCTTTCCTCCCATTGCAGAGCTAGTTTCAGCCGTGCAGCTAATCTGAACAATCAAGCCCTTGATTTAGATCGCAGTAAAAGAGAGGATTTGCAGACGGGGTTATTCTAGACCGTGGGCACACAGCCAATCCCTGTTCTGCTAAATGGGACTCTCCGAGAAGACATACCTGCTCAGCGCTGACGCTGACTGGCTCTTTGCAGACAATCCAGGTAACGCTCTCCAGCAGAGGGGGTGTGGTCAGGGAGCCGTCGTACGTCCAGTAGTCTAGGCAACCGGGGAGCAGAGTGGCGGGGTCGAAGTCAGCGAAAGAGGTCTGCTTGCCCTGAGGATAACACAGAAAGTGAGGAACAGATCAGCCACATGTCTTATCATAAATCAACTGCATGAAAATGTGTGTTTTTTATATTATTTTATAGAAACATACTTTGGCCTTGATGACATCAAAAGCATCAAGAACCTTCTGGAGATTTGCATTTTCAGCACCAATCTGAAAAACAGTTAAATAGAGTCATCATCAGCAAACGGTGGTAATTAAACTATATACATTGTGATAAATGACAGCAACGCAGAGTATGCAAATGAGTTATGCTAATTGCTGTAATACTGAAGAATGTGCTTGAATCGCTCCAACAGACCTGCAGGAAAACTCCAACAACGGCGAGTCCGTCGGGCTGGCTCGCGGCTTCTCCGAAGCTTGCGTATTTGGTGTTCCAGTGCACCAGGTGGAGCTGGGGATAAATGACATGGATGAATAAAAAAATTCCTATGGCGATGTTCTATTTACAAGTACTGAACTGAAAGACTGATGAGATTTGCTGAGCTGAACTGAGAAGTACAATATTTAGCTTAAAGGCTATTTTGTTTTCTCTGCCACCGAACGTGGAGCAGGTGGTGGTAACTGTCACTTGACAAGAGCTTCGGCCAGTGTTGCGTTCAGAGTTCTGAGCAGCGCTACGTCCTCAGTGACTCGCTATCGGAAAGTGACGGGATGGGCTGAGGCTAGCTGGTTAGCGTGCTAACTTCAGTAGAAGAAAACACGACTTCAGTAAAGGAATGAAGTTTGATGCTGAACTCACAACATTTCTTCTAGACTGGTAGGTAAACAGCTGTCAATGCTAACGCTAGCTACGTAGCAATATTAATACTTACTTTCACAAAAATGTGTCCCAACTAATGTGTTTCCTATCTTTATCAGAACAGCTTTGCTCTTGACAAATGTTAACGACCTCCAATACACACAAAACTTAACCTCCCCCCTTGTTACATCAACCTCAGTCTGTTACAGAGTACAGCTTTGTCAGCGTTGCCATCGTCATCATTAAGGCTCAGAGCATCTTTACCTCAGCAGGATACTTGGTCCCGGCCACAGTGTGCTCAGAGCCCTTGTCGTCAGAAGCCCCCCAGTGGAAATGAAACTGCTTCAGCCTGTAGATCCCTGAGATTGGTCCGTCTGTCAGAGCTGCAGAAAAAAACACACACACACATACACGCTTTTCCCGTCAGTTCATCCCACACTGAACGTGGGTGCTGCCACATTGTTATGCATCTTACAGACTGTAAGATGGCTGTATATCTTCCTGAACAGAAAATATGAGAATGCAAGGAACAGTTTATTAAGATGAATAAGGTGCGAATGTACACACAAATACACACACACACACACACACACACACACACACACACAACACACACACATATGTATGTGTCACGATGGCAGACAGACTTCCTATTTCATGGAAGTAGACTCAGTTCCTGTTGTGTAAGACCTGGTCAGACTTGACTACATGTCCAGGTATTGTTAACATCAAACCTCCTTCCAATGTTACACAATGTACCTATTTACAGTATACAACGCGGCTGAAACAGCAGCAGATAATCCTCTATATTGTTCTATTTCTGGAGCTGTGATACGCACACACACACAGACACACACTTCCCTCTCCAAACAGGATATTTGTTTCTCAGTAGCCGGCTTCAAATGATAAGAAGAAGGTGCAGATCTGATCCTGAAGCAAATGGATGAGGAAGGTATCTACATTAAATTGCTGGTGCTGTGATATTCATCTTTTCCATGGTGCATGACACGACCTTCCCTGACATGACGATGACAGGCAAACATAGCTCGTCCTTTTTTTAGAGGGGCATGGTGGAAAATAAGTGCAGTGAAATACCAAGGAAGATTTCAGAGGCCTTAACAAATGCAGTTCAGATTCTAAATAAACCTGTTTTGTTTTTTTTTCATCTTGCTGTGTGTCCACTGGAAATAAAACCCATGTGATTCTGTTGATTATGTAACCATATTCTTCATTATCCTATATCAGATCCGCTTACAGGACGACCAATCCAAAATCCTAAACATGAACAAAATAATCTCAAGCAATTGTTTCTTGTCTCTTTTTAAAATTAGAATCTGATCCAAATGAAAATCAATTAAACAAAACAGAAACAAAAAAATCATCAAGCAATCTGCATCTTATATTATGAAGGAGGGTGAAAAAAAACCCCCAAAACAGATCAAGCGTCTTTTATCTGGTAACTAAACACATTCCCACGCACTTTGGCACACTAATAGTTAACCAACAGCGGCTTTATTTGCAGAGTAACCTTCGTTTTTTGCGCTTTTGACCTCACCAGCAGAGAAAAAAAGAACCGGCGTGGGAAAGGTTTACCAGGGGTTACATTACCAATTCAATTAGTATCTGCACGCTTTGTGTTTGGCTCTTGAATGGAACTCCTGCAGCCTATTCATTTCTTTTATAAAATAAAGAAAAATGTTTAAAAAAACCCCACACAAATTAAAAGCCCTCGAGGCGTCAATGAAACTGGGACGCATGACTCATGCATCCATATTAATATTAAAATAATATTAACATGCTTGAGTTCTATAGGTTTTATGCTGGAGGCTGTGAGAGCTGCACAGAAGCCATGTATTAAACCTGAATGCCGCATTGAGCGGATTGCTGCATCCTGACTGGAAATCATCAGAAAGAACCTGCTGCCTTTGTTTGCAAACCTGAGTCCAGCATTAGCTCCGCTGTTGTACCAACAGACATCACAACAATAATTGGAAATATATGAGAATCTTGTGTTTTCTCCAGGTTAAAGACGATATATTAAAATGCCAATTTCTCAATCACAGACTGGAGAGGTTTCATACAATATTAATAGGCTATAACACTAACTTGAGCTGTCGTTGTCATCTACGAAGGTCACTTGGAAGGAATGTCCGTTGTTGAGGATATCAAGGCAGGTGGAGGGGTCGTACTTGAGGTTGAGCGCCTTCAGCCCCGCGTCGTATGATGCTTCACCAGGTACGATGTCAATGGGAGACTGACGGGGTCCATTGGCAATAGGGAAGTTATCAGCCCATTTGTCGGGTCCTAAAATGATATAATGATAACACTGTGGTTATTAGTATGTTAGTCTTGAAACATGGGGGTTTATTCGTGAAATAATCTGCGCATCTGAGGGTGGTGATGTGCTTAAAACGCGCGTAAAAATCCCCCAAAATGTGCAGGATTAAAAAATATCTCTGCATGCACCGTCCTCCCATTCATTCACCCAGCACCCTGCCTGTTGGTGTGACTGGTGGTAGCAGTCCTCTCAGCAATGTCACCCACTACATGATAGCGTGTACGCGTCGTGAGCGCCTCACCGTTGTTCGCTGCGTATCCCCAAGACATTGTTAAGAGTTTGAATGTGTGTGTATCTAGAGCTGTAATCCCCTAAAGCGAGTCGTCTCCCAGCGCAAAGCAGCCAGTGTCCTCCACCTGACAGCTGCACGACTTATATAGGGTCCCCTGTGTGCGGTGTGTCAGTCAGGCTGGTATTGGCCACATGATGTCCGCGCAATGACCGGGAGGAGTTTAGATGCGCAGCAAGGCTGCAACACTGTGGATCAATGAGTCTCTCTCTCTCTCTCTCTCTCTCTCTCTCTCTCTCTCTCTCTCTCTCTCTCTCTCTCTCTCTCACACACACACACTCTCTCTCTTTCTCTTTCTCTCTGCAGCGGTAAAATCTTCATTGACAAGCTGACTGGCTGCGTATTCCTCGACCAACGTGCGCTCAGCTAACGGGTTTAACTTGCCTGTAAATGTCAGGAGATAACGGAATTACGCAACAGAATGCACCGTGGTGTCATTTTGAAACTGCGATGTTGTTGAAAGGAACACACTGAAGTTACTGAACAACAGCACAGTGCAACAATAAACAGACATACAAAATATCATCAAAATATTAAGTACTTGTTGAATCACAGAGAGGTGATCCAATGAGAATGAAAATATTTAATGTGCCAGCCCCTTATTATCCCCCTTAATAGCCCAAAATGAGACACTCCTAATATGGACATATATGGACTGTGCGTCTTACTCAGTGGTACTTGCAGGGTCCCACAAAACCACATAATAAACCCCGTCAAACCATCATCTGATGACGCCAGTTCAGCGCTAATAAAGATGTCAGAAGTGAGTTTATGTGAAAAATCTTTCAAAAATATTTTGACTAACATATGACTTTTATTCATTTGCAAACATATTTTTTTCAAAAAAACATGAACACAAGACAGAAAGGTTATCTGGCTGATTCTTGCACAGCTCAGGAGGACAGATAACAGAGTGAAGGCCTACTTTGTGCAGGATTTGTCTATCAGTGTTATTGTAGGCCTACTGCAGCAGGAAGACAACACAGTGCAAAGTATGGGCCAAGTTGATGACATTTATCCACATCCATACACATTAATAAAAAGTTTTGAAGGTTCCAGAGTCAATGTTGAATAAAATAAATCATTAATCATAACACAAACATCTAGGCTATGTTTGATTTCTGTCAGTTTTGTTTTCAAATATTGTTGAAGCAGTTTGTAAATAGACAAAAAAAAATATGCATCTGTGTCTGTAAAATGTAAAAAGAAAGAAATGCATTTCAGAGTCAGACAGAAATAATTGATTATGTTGTTGAGGGATAAGTCCATTCTTCTGTTGAACACTAGGCCTAAACCTCATATCGCTCCCTAAAATCTCCAGAACAGTTTGATTGCATCCTAGTGGCCAGTCCAGCTCAGAATACAATGGCATAATGCTCAGTTTTTCAGAAACAGGCTGCAGTGAACTCAGCTGTGGTGGTACTACGATGCCACCTGCTGTTAGTCGATGATACTACAAAGCTTGTAGTCAAAGACAGTCATAGATTAGAGCTTTGCAGACATCACTCTTTTCGGTTTGTCCTCATGCAGGTTTAATGGGGAAACTAACATAATGAATTTTAATCCTTTTTTTTAGTCAAATAAAAAAAAATGCATGACGAATATTGTAGGTGTCTAAAATGTTATGTAGTTAAAATGTTAACACATGCAGGCCTACAATGAATCTCGATATCGGTTCCAATGGATAATTGCCAAAAAATATGTTGCCAAACTGAACAGTCTTCGCCACTATGAAATCTGTTGAGAAAAAAAAAGTAACATATGACAGGGATTTAAACTTTAAAGCATTTATTTTGAAGGTTGGACATACAAACCGGAAGTTTTGTTTTCGCTTAGTTTTGTTTTTCTCGTCAAAAATCAAAATAATCAAGTTATATTTTTGTTTTGCTGCGATAACTTAATTTCAAAGAACTGCAAGATCATAAAGAAGAAGAAGAAGAAGAAGAAGAAGAAAATGAAATTTGACGTAACTTACGTCTACTGTCGCGCACAAGTGACGTAGCAGAAGGGTCACGTTTGTAGCACACGCGGATATCAACACCAACCAACCACTTCACATACGAGGTCTGTCTTTAAACGTATTTTACAGCCGACATGTTAAGTTTTATACACAGAGTTTTATTCGTTTTGTTAAATCAACGTCACACACACACACACACACACACACACACACACACACGTTGTTGTACAGTAAACAGACAGGCACACAGTCAGTTGTCAACAACATTTGGACGATGCGTGTTTTAGTGTTTTAGTTGTATTAATCTTTATCTATAGGTTTATCAGGACATCCATTCACGTGCCACTTATCTATTTTTTTTTTTATATCCCAGTCTTGGTATCTGTTTACTTTTAGCCAATTTCCTGTTTAGGATATTTCACAGCTGGGTGACGTGGACCAAACAAACAAAAACACACCATATGACAAAGATTATCTTTATTATCGTCTTTTCTCATTTTGTTACTAATGCTAGAAAGTAGTAAAAAATAAATATTTTCTGTAATTTCCCACAGTCCAAAATATAACCTCTTCAAATGTCATGTTTTGTCTGGCCAACAGCTCAAAACCCAAAGATATTGAATTTACTATCGTGTGGAAAAACAAAAACCTCAAATCCTCAGGAACAGTAAATACGACAAGGTATTGAAATGATTATTGACTGATATTAATTGACTCTAATTATTGCAGCTCTGATGACAACATGTGTTGATGTATTTTATTAAAATCACTGCCATGTTGTCTAGCTGCTGCCCTAGACATCTCCTATCACCATTGTGACTAGTAGTAGTATTGCTACTACTACTATTACTACACTGGTAAACAGGAACAGGAAGCCTGACACCAAGAAGTTGTGGATGTATGTTGTTTAATACCAGACTCTGCCATCAGCTCCTTAAAGCCTACAGCAGGATGTATTTGTCTAGACAGATGGAGTGTTTTTCCACTCCAGTTTTGGTTCTGACTGGTCTGCTGCGAGCGGCAGCGGCAGGTTTACAGAGCTATGCTTTTATTTTATTTTTTATACGTTGATACCCTTGAAGAACATCCTTGTTTTTCAGCCTCAAGGCCACATACTGAGAGTGTTTGTTTTTGTTTATGGTGTAACTCCTGGTTAAAGTCTAGACAGCATGAAAATGCGAAGAGGTTGATCTGCAGAATAAAATAAATAAATAAAAATGTCTGAACGAGTTTGTTTGGCCTCAATTTTGCTGCATTGAGAATCACTTTAGCTGCGCTTATTATAAATCATCTGAACCTCTTGAACCTGTTCAAGTGTTATGATTCACTGTTTGAAGGAGTGAGCTTCTGGCATAACAAGGTGTCACTAATCAGGAGCGTAGGAAGCATGTGGGGAACTTGGAATAATCTCAACATCTGTCTTGTTCAGAGGAGTCGTGAGGTCATGTGATCGATGTGGACGCCGCAACACTGGATAAAAAAAATAGGACACACGCCACAAGAAAACTCTCCCATGCAAATAACCGTGCCGACTGGGGCTTTGTCTCTCCCCAGGTAACATGGCGAAGAATAAACAGAAGGGGAAGAAACAGAAGAACATCTTTCAAGTGGCAAACAAGCACTTGAAGCACAAGAACAAAGCCAAACCTGTCACAACAACACTCAAACACGTAAGATCTCGCTCCTCTTCCTTTTTTTTTTTTTTCCTTCATATTTTCACACATATTTTCATTCTTTCTCACCCTTGCGTGTAGCGTTTGCTGTGCCCACTCCAGTAGTGTAATTTGTGGCTTCACAGATCAATGCGGTGAAAAATGAGAAGGTGGAGAGCCTCAATCAAATCTTCACAGAGGTCCAGAGGGATTGTAAAAGCGTTTCAAAGTCTGTTGCTCCTGAGCCAAAGAAACAAACACAGGTAGAGGAGGAAACTTCTCCTTCATCACCTAACATTTCAATTCTCCTGATATGATTAATAATAATAATTTTCTTTTTTATTATCATATTAGGTTGTCAGGGTGCCACCGAAGGAATCTGTAAATGTTGACAGCGCTGCCCAACTCTTCTCTCAGCTATGACGGATCAGGAGAGAAGGACTATGACTGAGGGATCTACGTCTCTGTGCTCGTGTTCAGTTGTTGAAATAAAGTCTCAGAGCAGCTGCAGAAATACATCTCGTGCCGAAACACAGACTGCAGAAGAGTGTAGAACGAGAAGAGGCTGCAGTCGTGGCATGATGGTAAAATGTTTGTGTATAATTTAAGCACCCTGTATTTTCTGTGCAGAGAAATGTTATCACTTTTGTCACAGTTGTGATGTTGTTTCAGGAAGATAGGATATTTCGTTTGTTCTTATCTTTAGTGTGGAAATGGTTGCTTTCTCTCTGGATTGCAACTAAACATTATTTTCATTATTAATTGATGTGCTTTTTATCTTCTTGATTAATTGATTATTATTGTTATTTTCTTTATGAAATATCAGAAAATAGTTTAAAAAAAAATGCGAATGTTTTGCTTGAAATGTAGCAAAAAAAAAAAAGATTAATAAATTAACAAAATAGTTGCCAAGTATATTCTTCTTGAGTCTGTATGTAGTGAAAAGTAATTTATAAAAGTTATTTTAACCCTGGAGCATGTTTTTGAAAAGAATTATTCAACCATGTGGACTTTATTTTACTGTCTCTGTGAATGTGGTTTCAAGGTTTTCACACCCTTCTTCTTTTTTTTCTCCATGTCCCTGATTCAGTGTTAATGAAGCTGCTGCTTGTGATGATGAAGGTGTTTGCTTTCGAGAGTTTTGTTACCCACGGTTCTTATGGAAGTCGTTAAAATATTCATGCAGGAACTGTAACAGAATGTAAATGAGAACTGCACATACAGTACAGCAAGCGTCTCGTTAAATATCTCATCTCTGCACAAATTATCGGACGTGACGTGTTTGGAAAAGGCACAAACAGAAAACGCTACACGTTGAGTTAAATGTTCATTTTTCTTTTGTGGTTTTGAGGTTCAACTCATTTCTGAGTCCATACTTTGTGTTGCAGCCGCGTTGCACCGCATCACATGCTCAGGTGTCTT
This sequence comes from Seriola lalandi dorsalis, assembly GCF_002814215.2. Classification (NCBI taxonomy): domain Eukaryota; kingdom Metazoa; phylum Chordata; class Actinopteri; order Carangiformes; family Carangidae; genus Seriola; species Seriola lalandi. Next base: position 785,405 of record NW_019525475.1, on the reverse strand, counting down.
CTGTATTTTGTCCACACCTGTATGTACAAGTTCTATTTCAGCACCTCACACCATCATTTCTATTAGGAGAGAAACCTGAAGATGAGGTATAGATTTTTCTTTTAGCACCACCAGTGAGCGGCGTGCAGTTATCAGTATGCTGCTGCTGCCGCCGCCGCCATAGCAGCTTGACATCGAAGGTCACGGGTTGCACCAGTGCCCGGCTAATTGCTTGTCTCCGTGGTGACCTCTGACTGTGTTAGTTGGTCAATAAATCTGGGGCACGAGCAGGAATGGTAAACAAACCGGTGCTCGAGCGTGTTGACATAAATAAGCAAATGACATTTCCAAGGTTGGAGATGACTGTCGTGACGGAGGCGTTGGCCTGAGTGATGGTGTTAATCCGCCTGCGAGAAGACGCCTCGTGTTCACGGAGGTCGTTAGAGAAGCTTAAACCTGCAGTTAATACATTATCACTTTAAGACGAGCTTGGTGAGCAGTTCTAGTCACACACCCAGCAGAGGTAGATGCAACATTACACAGTAGACAAAAGTATGTGGACAGGAATGTATTATGTTATAGTTTTTCTAGAATAGTAGACACGGTTGATTCGGGGTGTTACCAGTAGAAAAAGGTCTGTTTTTCAGGGCGTTCAGACTGATTTGATCAAGATGAGTCACAAACAGATTCCCAGATAAAACTGTGACTCCTTTTATCTACAACCAATGATGTTTTGACTCCTGAAGTCTAAAACCAGTGACGTCGTAACGTCCGTCACACTGTAGGATTTGATGAAGAGCCGTGAATCCTGTATCTATATTCAGTATATCTATGTTCAGAAAGACAAACACGGGGCAGATGTAAATGACAGAGTCGCAAATGTATTTACAATAAACAATATATTCACAGGAAGTGA
>NW_019525475.1:768564-784490 GCF_002814215.2 Seriola lalandi dorsalis | reverse complement strand
GGTGGGGGAGGGGGGAGGGGTTCAGGAAGAGGGATGTGCTGTAGCTAACACCTGTTCTTCTTCTTCCCCCTTTTATTCTTCTTCTTTGGTTTGTTCTTTTTTTTCTCAGACGTTTGTTTATCGTCTGTCGTCTTTCTCTCCTCCTCTTCCTCCTGACTCTCATTCTCCTCCTCTTCCTCCTGACTCTCGTTCCCCTCCTCTTCCTCCTGACTCTCGCTCTCCTCCTCCTGCTGTTCCAGCTGCTGTTCCTTCCTGCTCCAGTCTTCCTCTCTCTGAACCTGCTCCTGCAGTTTGGCCTGCAGTGCTCCACACTTTGCCCTCCACTCTTCCTCTTTGCTCTCCAGCTCGAGCTCCTTTAGAGTGAGCAGGGCCAGGACATCGATGTGGGCCCTGGTGCGAGCCTGCCTCTTCTTGATGCCCCTTTTCAGGAGCTCGTCTTTCTGACGCAGCTCCTCTTGGAGCTGGTTCTCCGCCTGCTTCCACTCATTCTGCTGCAGGTCAGTTTTCTCCTCCAGAGACTCCCTCTCCTCCTTCAGAGACTTGACCTCCTGGATGGCGGAGAACAGGGCGTCCCTGAGGCCCTGCTCCTCTTCATTGTGATAGAGCTGGTTGGTCTGCAGCTGCACAGCATCTGGCCTGTACTGTGTGGGGCCGTACAGGTCCGCACCAAAGGACTGAAACACGAAAACAAACATGAAGTTCATGTCTAAAACTGCAGTCCCACCTTAACACAACCTCTACTCTTATCCACACAGTTAACTTTGTTTTACTGTCGATTATTCTGGTGAAACTTAAAGATAATGTTTAGGTCGAGGTTTTTAAATCAGGTCTCAGACGCCTGCTTGGTTAGTTATGTTACAGTACAATTTTTTATCCATTGATTAGAGACACTGACAGCGGAGTAATCTGTTTTGAGAGAAACAACACGGCGCATTTCTGCCCAACAAACCTACTGCAATCATAAAATCCTCCAACACTGTTTAGAAGCTTCTGTATTTCTCAATGTGGCTCACTGGATATTGTTAAACTGTTAAAACTCAACAAACAACCAAAAAAGTTTCTGCAGGTCAAATGAGAAAATCTTACCTGGTTTCTTTGTCTGTTCATTTCAGCTCAGACTGAACGGGACAGACAACAGCTGTTTGCAGCAGATGAAACGGGACTTGAAACAGTTTTGTGTTCAAGTTAAAGTTAAAACTAATTTAGTTACAGATATTTGTCGCTTGGCGAATGTGGACGGTGGGTTTGGTTCGATCACGGAGACACTGCTCAGCTCAGGTTTCTGGGTGTGAAGGAAGAAGTTCTGCATCATGATGTCAGAGTTCTACGGTTATGATGTCACAACTGAAGGTTCTGCTCAAGTGTTATAGATCATCAGGGTTCTAACAGAGTTCCTCCAGGGCATTTCACAGCTCCAGTGAAGAAATGATCAAAGCATTGTGGGAAAATATTGACATGATATTTTTTTTTTGTTTCAATGTGTTCAAGCACAGAAAAGCACAAACATCTTTTCAGTGGTAGAAGAAGAAGTGAACAGATGTTTTTCTCTGTAAAACGTAAAGACAAATGACACAATGTTTCCTGGTCTGACCTCCAGTCAGTATCTTATGTCGAGAAAACGGAATAATTATCTTTTGTTTTCTCGAGATAAAGGGATAAAAAATATATAAATGTGAGTATGGCCGTCCTTACTTTACATTAAACTCGTGGCGCCGGCTGCACATCAGCATCAATTTGAAGTCGTGTAAGTTCAACATTCACCATCTTTTTTAGCTTGTTTTTTGGTCTCTACTGAGTCCTGGGGGAAACTGTCTGGCTCTTTAGCCACTAAATGCTCCAGCACTATGTTCACCAGCTAGTTGCTAACTCAGTTTGTCTCCCATGTAATGATGGATGATGATGGGCTGGTAGTGTACCGTTACTAAAACATTAACATTGCGCCCAAAACAACGAGCTCAAAGTAGCTGGAATGCTACACAAAGCCGAGGGAACCTGCAAAGTCGGATGTCAGTTCTCTCTGGGTTCGTGACTATGAGCAGCCGCTTTCTCACATCAAGCACCTATTTGATCTTCGCTGCTGAAAACGAGCGACAAACCCATTTTAGCATCAACAAAAGTTCCAAAAATGACAGCAGAATCACAGGAAAATCCTCAGCTAATTTGACACATTTACTCTGAAATCCTTTCAGTTGATGCCTTTTGGGCGAAAAACATTTATTTATAATACAGAGGGAAAAGGTATTTTGACTGAAACGATTGGTGAGGAGCGCGTAGCAGATGCAGTGTTAAGGTGTCAGCCTTGGAGCAGGTGCTCTCCGCTGTGATCCAGATGACAGCACAGGCAGTGGGGTTGCACCAAAACACACCCTGGGGAGACAGATATCACACCAACGCACACACACACACACACACACACACACACACACGTTGAATCCTGAATGTGATCCACGTGAGCTGGTGTGGGGGTAGTTGGATGCGTGTGTGGTGGGTTGAGTGTGTGTTTGTGTGTTTGTCATGCCAGAGAGTGCTGTTAGTCATTTCTGTCGCTTCTAGTCATAAAAGTGTCCCGCTTTAAAACTTATTCCTCTGATCCAACTTCAAACTTAAAAAAAAAAAAACATCAATAATGTAAGAACTTGGCTCAGTGTGTCTCACTAAGCCAAATGGAAAGGAGCACTAAAGACAGACACAACTAATGATGCTGTGTTTTTATAATTAAAAGTAAGCAAGAGAATTGATTTTCATAAATTACATTCATTGTGTTGTTACGAAAAGAAAAGGAAAAAAAAATAAATAAAAAATCTCCCACACACTTTTGACTGAAGCTGATTTGTCAGAAGCTTAATTGAATATAATCAAAAGTGACATTTGAGACAACCGCCAGAGCTGGAAACGTCCACAAGATGGTGCTCTGGACGGGCTTATCAATATGCATGGTGACAAGCGGGGAAGTGGATCTCACTCTGTGTGTGTGTGTGTGTGTGTGTGTGTGTGTGTGGGAGTTGAGGACACACAGAGAGAGAGAAAGAGAGGAGTGTTGGGCTCTCTGAATGCCAATAAGAAGCTGAAGGCCTATTTGCAGTATGTCATTCCTGCCGCACAGCTGGGTTTTTCACTCTGACAGGACTCGCAGCGAAAGGTTACAGCACCTGCACTTCTTCCTGTGACAGAAATAAGAATTCACTGTTTGTCTGTGCAAGAAGAGAGTCAGGTGCAGCGAATATGTGTGTGTATATATATATATATATGTGTGTGTGTGTGTGTGTGTGTTGCCTCGCTTGTGTTTGACTATGCAGATTTGCTTTTCACACTCATTTCAGGTTTCGCAGCAGTTGTCACAACCAAGACTTCGCTGTTTCAGAGCCCTGACGGTGAAATACTCAATATTTAACTCCTTCCTCTTCCTGTTCAGACTTTGACTTTGAATAAAGCCGTATGAATTTAAAATGGCTGCAATAAAATGCATTCAATTTAGATTATTAGTCGTGATTAAAAATATAAAAAGATCAAATAAAATAAATGATCTTGACGTGACTGGAATGTTTCACTCTGCAGCATGAGCTAAAGATCACATAGTTCTGCCTGAAATGGAAATGAATGAATGTATATTTACTCACAAAACTGTCTTTACTGAAGTCGTTCCAAAAATGGAGACCTTTTCCTGTTCGTTTGATTCTCCCCTTAATGTCTTTAAAGGCATTTTGCCAACAAGTAAGGCAGCCAAGAATCCAATTATGTTTAAAGTTTGCTCTTCGGACCAGGATTCAGTTGAGCAATGACTTGCTGGGTCTTCACGGTAGCCAGAAATTCTCCTCACGCTCACATGCCTGCAGACTTATCTCATGTGAATCTGTATATTTTGCTTCAATCTCTGTGTTGAAGTCGGGGATTCTTTTCGCCCGCTGCTGCGCCCTCAGTGTGATTTGCTGTTTGATCGAGAGTCCGTCCCTCCAGAAGGTAAGATTAAACCTGAGCCCGTGGTACTCTCCCCCCAGAAACACCAACACCATCACTGTCAGACGTGATAAGCGGCTAGCATAAAGCTAATATCTCCTATTCATGTTAGATATGAAATCTTTGAGCAGGAAAGAGAACAGATAACCTACGTTTACTCATGCACCCACGAGTCTTTCCCAGAGTCCAATCTCTCCGCCATCCGTCTACACAAATAAGTTCAGACTAGTTGATCTGACCGACATTGTCTTCTTAGCATCCATTTAGCTTTTTACTCGTCTGTTTGAATTTTGCAAAACTTTTCATTAGAGCTCTTGCATGTGTTGTTTTTACATGTGGTTCAGATGAAGAGTCTTGATTAAGAGGGATTAATTACATTATTTAAGTGGTAGCTGTGATTAAAATGGTTTGGATTCTCTTAATACGAAAGTTGTTTTTATTCTTTTTTCTTTCTTTCTTTCTTTCTTTCTTTCTTTCTTTCTTTTTTCTTTTTGTGTCTCATTTAGCTTCAAGTGACAACAGACAATTTTTCTACTTTTCCTGCCAGAGCCAAACCAAGTGGTATTATTGTTAATCAAGGATCAAATATAAGAGCCGCCGCCAGAGAACATGTTATTTGTTGACATTATCAAACAGACAATGAATCATAGATGTTTCTGGCTGCTAGCGGCGGCGTTAGCAACATGGCTACAGTCCAAAGCACGAAAAAAATGTAGGAATCCCAATTTGAACTAGAAACCCTGATCTCAGCGCTGTGATGAAGTATTAATAGTTGTATTAATAAGTAGGCAGGTTTTGTTACTTATGGATCAAGTAGAAATGAGGACGACTGAGCGTCTGTGTGGAGCTCCACCAGGACTCATCTCCCAGTGGAGAGTCCAGAACCAACCATGGCTCTCTCCATTGTTTTACCTCGGTTTCTATCACTCTCCGTCTCCGCCGACGCCCACGGGGGAACCAGTCTCTAAGGCCGAAAGTGTCGTTATTCTAAAGCCGTTACGTTGTGGAATCAACATTTACTTCGTTTCATACGTTAAAAGCAAAAAAAAAAAAAAAAATCTACGTCCACTTTAAGAAACGCAGAGGGAGGTCGGTATCCCGGCAAGACTTTGGAGTCTTTAGATCAAGGTCAGAGAAGAAAGAGAATTTTTGAGACTATACAGACCCAACCCCAGTGTCTGGACTTTGCCTGAAAAAAACAAACTGAATCATAATCAAACAACAAATTAAACAGAATTGAAGATTTACTGCTCTAAGTGTTGTGATGCTGAAGTGGACTTTGCAGATGAGAATACAAGCAGGTTTTTGACTCTCACCATGTATCAGGTCCTAATGAATCTGCTACATGTTTAATAGTCATTACTGTTGAGACCACTTCACATTTCAACTCAACGACTTTGAAGAGAAAACTGTTTAATCGACGGTTTGCTCTGAATATTCAAACGCGGTCACAGCTCGGGAACCGACCACTATCAGCTTATAAATACAAGCCTGACTTCCCGGCCAAGTTAAGACTCCATCAACTCCACGCCGCAAACTGTATCTGGATCACAACCAAATGCCAAAACAAACAAACTCAAGCCTCCGCAGCTCCGTTTTTCCATCTGCAACAAACCACCAGAGCGTCAAGCGACCGCAAGCTGTTTGGCTCAGAGGGAATGAAATAGGCTTTACACTCGAGAGAGCACAACCACACAGAGTTGCTTTTTTTAATAGGATCCCGGCGCACGTTGTTGCTGGAGTCGCCGGTGAGGTCCCACCTGCGGGTGCTGTACAGGCCGGTTTGGGGCTGAGGGACGGGAGAGAGGGGGAGGAGATGGGTGTACGGCTCGGAGGAGATCTGGAGAGGAGCGAGTGCTCGCTCTGCAGCCGAGTGGGGAGGGAGGAGAGAGAGAGAGAGAGAGAGAGATTTCTGGTACACCTGTCAGGCGCATGAACAAAGTACATCTGTTCATCTCCTCCTCCTCCTCCTCCGTCAGATGTCGCCAGCTAAAAACAGGGCCTTTTAAAAAACGCAGCACACTTTTACTTCTGCCAGCCTCTGTCTCGCTGTCTCTTTGTTTTTCACACGCCTGTGAGCACAAAAACAAACATACACGCATTCACGGGGAAAGTGGAGCAAAATATGTTCAAAAGCAGCAAACACCACAATGCAAATATAGTCTGTAAAAATACAGTTCCTGCACTAAAGAAGAAGGGCCGGCGTTTCCTCTCTGGAGCTTTCCTGCTTCTATATTTACTGAAGACACATTCACAGGAATGAGAATAGAGGATTACAGCCAGCGTATACATGAAAGCTTATATTTTTAATTTAATAATTAAAATAAAAAGTGCATATACCACATTTAACTAAAAATATTAACAAAGTTTTTCAGTGCCTTCTTGTTTTCAACATATCTTATTAGTCGGTCCATTTATTCCCAACTGAACAAATGGAATAAAATCTTTGTTCGTCTCATTGCCTTCAAAAAGTTGTTGGATCATTAATGTTTACGTCTGTAGTAAAGATCCCAGTTTTCTTTCATTCTCCTCTTCATTTTTTCACCTACCTCACTTCCTTTCCCTCCCTCATCACCGATTGGCTCGTTTTCGTCACTCCACCCCTCATTTACCTGACAGAGTTCACCTGAAGATGATCTAAGGGCGTCACTCCACTCGTTCGTTACTGTATTTATAAGGTTGTAACAAAGGAAATTACCACGAGGAAATGTCTTGCAGAGGAGCAAACCTTGTGTTCAGCAGTGTGAATTTTGTCACTTAAGATCTAAGAGCAGGGGCCTCCAACAGGTGGCTCGCGAGCTGTAACGACAGCTCGCCCTCTTCTACGCTAAATAATCATTTGTCAGCTGTCGGTCAAACGAGTTACTGTCAAGTTTGATTGCGTCAGATCTGCCGTAGGCGACATGCAGTCATAGCAACTCTTCTGGATCACAGATCGGATATAAACTAAAACAGGAAATACGTTGCCATGCAGTGAGTTTGTTTTTTTCAAAAGCCTGTTTGTTTACATTTTGGAAAGTTAAGTTTACATTAATCAGCTGTTTTAAGTTCCAGCTCAATAAACTTTATTCGTCCTCAGGGGGCAATTCAAAGGGCACATACAGTAGACATTAATAAAACACACAGCCAGTGCAAAACAAACTGTACACATTAAAGAAAAATAGGTACCATTTCATATTCTGACAACTTTCAAGAAGCTTGTTTTCTCTGATTTATGGCAGTTTATTTGTACTGCTGTTCTTGGTCTGTGTGTTCAGGTTTTTTTTTTTTGTCTGATGTGAAATTCAGATGTTTTTCGGTACAAAATGTGAGTTTTTTTTTTGGATATTGATATGTGATGTTTGACTTGTTAAATGATCTTCTTCGTCTGATTTGGTTTGGAGATGAGTTTGAGTGTTTTGATCTGATATGTGAAGAAATGTAACCAGGAACATTAGACACGAGCAGCTCTCAGAGTTAAAAAGAAAAAGGCTGGAGATCCCTAATGTAGTGGCTTAGTTCACTTTTTTTTTTAATGAATATTTGATTACACGTGCATGCTGGGAGGTTTTAGTACAAAATGTCTGATTGTTTGGATCAGGCATGAATTGCATTTTGTGAAATTTAAATATCTTAAAATGTAAAAATCTTGCCTTTTAAACTGGAGTTATGATTTTAAAAATTTCTCTTGCAACTTATTTTTATCATATTTCTCCGAGCACTGAACGCCTACACTGACAATGTTCTGCAGAAGTAAGAAAATAGATGTTTAGTTTTATTTCAAATGAGAGATTTCTGCATTTGTCCTCGCTTTTGTCTCTGGTTTCTCAACTGGAAAAGATGATGTCCAATCTGAGTTAAACCAACATCTGCAAAACACTGTCAGTCAAATCTGTTTAAACCACAGATACACAGTCCTGATGAAGATTAACTGAGTTTTCATGTGTTAAACTCTTCATAAATAATGACTAGTGATGTTTTTCCCCCCAAAAAACTTTAAGTTTGTTGCTTTTTGAGTCATTAATATTCAATGTAATACAGAAATACTAAGAGGTACTAAAACATAAAGGTTTTAAGGGGCTTTAAAGTGAGTTTTTTAAAAACATTTTTGTTGACACTTGTAATTATAAACATGGAAACATTTCTGCAGATTGTGTTTTTATGTGAAAAACAAGATCTTAAGACTAAATACATACGAGACTGGCTTCATAAGACATAGTGACATGTTATCTTTTTGGTGTTTGGTTTGTTTTCTCAAACAAGCTTTTATGATACACCAAGGAAAGTTGTTTCATCATTTGGATTTCAAAGTTGGTTGCAGTGTTTTGGCACACCAGAACTTTTTTCTTATTTTTTTTTATTTCAAATCCCATCGTCTCCGCCAGTCGCCTTGCATCACTGCTGTTTACTGTTTAGTCTGAGTAAAATGTATTTGAGAGACTGTAGCTGCTGCTGCTGCACGAAACCTGTGGTCAATGTGCTGAAGTCCCAGATGATCTGCAAAAACCTGCAGGCAAGAAACAAAGTCGTGATGTTCCTTTTACTCCGAACAGATGCCGTGGAGGTTCCCCTGAGCAACCTGAGTCCCAGTTGTTGGATCTTTTCACTGGCTGCCAGTAGATACATATAGTACTATGGGCAAAGTACAAATGTAAATACGTATGTGAGGGTGCTGAATAAGAGTATGCATGCTCAGCGAAACCTCCCTGAATGCATAAAATAGATTTAAAAAAAAACATAATCCCTATCTCTTACCACCAATTTATTATAACAATAGAAAAACCATGACTCTGCTCCAGGTCTGCAGTTAGTGTTGATATTTAGTCATAAAAACCTGTTTGTATTGTTGTGCACAGTCTAAAAAAAGTAAAGGTTTGCTTTTGCAGGGTATTTCAAGTAGATTAATCCTGACTTGACATCACAGCGAACTGGCCTGCAGTAGTAGTGGTAGTCTACCGATAAAAAGACATAAGTTTGGGGACGATAGAAGTGGCATGGAGGACAAGGACGCAGGGAAAATGTTATTCATACATTTCTGTAACACGGCAGGAGCATTTTCAGTGTTAGCAGAGGAGGGCAATAAGGGAGCGAGGTCTGTGATTCAGGGGAGAAAGGCGAGGACGTGACCCGCTTGTTGATGAGAGGAAGTCTCAGCGGCAGGAAGAGGAGACTCAGCCGTCCCGGCCGGGTTGAGCAGGTCAGTGGACCGTCAGGAGGTGGAGGAGCTGAAGCCCTTCAGGAGCAGTGGGGAGGGAAAGAGAGAGAGGAGGGGAGCCGGGGAGAAACACAACATGGAGCTCTGGCTGCATCGTAAGGCAGTTTATTTATATAGCGCCGTTCAGCTGTGCTTTACAGAGGCAGGGAAAAACATTAAAAATAAGACATGGGCTGGAGGTGAGGTGGTGGAGCTCCCTCGGCAGCCAGGCTGCAGAGTTGTAAATGTCAGAACTTCTATTATTAATATTATCTCGTGGCACCTGAGTATCCTGAAACAATGTGCAATCAAAATAAACCTGAAACCTTCTCAGTACAAAGAGCGAGAATTAGCATTAGCACAACCACTAAGACTGTGTCAGCCACTGCCATTTACAAGCTAGCAAACAGCATAAAGGGTTAAAAGATGCTAACTACGCTAACAGTTCTGATACGTGTATTAGTCATTACGATTTTGATCACAACAGACTCCTCATCTAAGTCCGGGTCTGACTGAGGCTTCAAAACATGTGGCTGAGTCTCTCTGATGTTTCCTCCAACGCCAACCACCTGGATACGATCTGCTCTTTCGCCGGTCAACGAAACCTTTGTCGGTACAGAGAGCGAGAGTTAGCATTAGCACAGCTAGCCACTGCCAGTTACAAGCTAACAATCAACTACGCTAACCGTTCCGACACGTCGTCTAGTCGCCATTTTGGTCACAATAAACTCCTCAAAAACTCCTGATGCTCAAATGAGGAATTACTGTGAGCAACCTTGTTCAGCAAAATATTAATCATTGCAGAGTGTTTTTTTTTTTTTTTACAAAGTTTAAAACACGTCTGGAGAGGAACTTGAATTAATATCAGGCCAGTGTGTTTCTGCTCATTGTATTAGATCCTCTGGTACACGACATGTTTATTTTTATGTTATCAGAAGCGGCACCATTTGTTGTGTATGGGATAGACAGAGCCGCCTACAAAAAGCTTTCATCAACAGAAAAACTGAGGGATGTTTGCACAATATCGCACACAGCATTTGATTGGCAGGTGATCCCCGGAAAAAAAATGGATGTCACCAAAATAAATGTTTAAAATCTCCTCTCTTGAAGTGTTCATAACTGAAAATGATTTTTTAAGCATGTGTTGCTATCAGTGTGTCACAGCACTGCCAGATAAAGTCAGGCACTTGTACATTGAGTGGAAAATCCGCGTCGGATGATGTTTGCCTCAACTGAGTGAGATTCAAAATCCTGTGTTTCTGGTGGCGTTTAGGGTTCTTCAGACACCCTCAGATAAGAGATAGAAGTTTTCACCCAGCAAACAAGATGGTGACAGCAGGGCTCACCTCACCCCCAGGGAGTGTGGAGAGCCCAGAGGTATTGTGAAGAAATGAATTTCAGGAGCGCGGCTGTGCACAGAGAAGAATAAAATGGAGGAAAGCGAAGGTGCACACAGGTAAACATCAAGGACAAAATCTAAAGTTGCAGCTGAGAGTCTGAAGGGAAGGAGCAGATGAGAATAAGAGGAAGTTTCATATCAATACTAACTCTCAACAGGAAGAAAGTGAGGAGATACATCAATAAAGACCGGAAAAACACAACTGTTCAGCATATAAAAACAATTCAACTCATCAGGTATATCAAAAATTACACATCTCCCATCAAATTGTCTTCCTTTAACTTGTATTCAGGATTAAATTTCTTCGTTTTTGTGTCCTCTTTTAGCTCTGTTTTACTCTGTTTTGCTCTCCAGTAATTACTGAGGGAAATAATTGGTGCTTTAGCTGCTAAAAGCTCCATTGTGTTCATCACCTCTCTTTAACCGTTTGGTGCTGGTCACGTTCTTGGGCTTTTTCACTGAAAAAAAGCCGCCTGCTGAAAACGACAATGACGAGAACGCTGAGGGTAAAAACCAAAACAATGAGCTCAAAGATGCAAAAAAGCTAAAAAAAAAAAAATGAACTGGAGAGTTGTTTTACAATATCTGCAGTCATTTGATCCACTGTTAATATAAGGATATTGATTTAGTGCAGCTTTAAAGACCCCCTCTCAATCTGAGCAGGTGGTGGGCGGGGCATAAGACCTGATCCAGATTTCTAAATGAGGAAGTAAGAGTAGATTTCTTCACTTTTTATGGTGTGAAAACCACGTTAAATAAAATGTTAATCATAGCTTATTATTTCTTTTTACATAGTTCAAAACATGTCTGGGCAGGATCTTTAAGTATTACACTATTAGCAAAAAGTCAAATGAGGTACTCTACTGTTCAAAGTTAGAGGAATGTTCCTCTCACAAAGGTACCTGTTATGGTCGGCGCCTTTTCAATCAGAAAACCTGACTTTCTCTGAAGGACAGTATCAGGGAGCCCATTCAACAAGCTCCAAATACAACGTGAAGGTCTTGGTGGCAGGGGAATCTTTATCATTCATCAACACAATAGTTAACTAGAGAAAGAGAGAGAGGTCTAAAACCAGGATTTTTTTGGTTCAGAGGAAGCCGAGCCACGAGATCCAGAAGGAAAACAACTCCACGCACGCAACCTACATTTTTCCCTAGGAGACGACTAATGAGCCAAACAACGTACACCTGTGTCTCCTGGAGAGCGACAGCAACATGGAAAATCCCCAAGAAGAATAACGCGTAGCTCTTAAACTTTCATACTGACTTGCAGCATTAAGGAGCTAGTGTGTGATATCTGCGCACAATGTTAGAATAAAGGGGAAAACATTCAAGTTAAAAAAGATTTTTAAAAAAGCAGAAGGAATGTAAAGAAGGCTTCTTGCTCGTTCCATGTCTGCCATGTCTTATTAATCACGGCTTCTCACTCTGACTTGCATTGGACCAAAAGAGAGGAAAAAAAAGGGAGAAGATATATATTGTAAAACCTAAAATAAGAGTTAAAACTGTTAGAGTTTGAATTAAGTTGAAGTAAAAGAACGAGAACAAGGATCCAGACGATCAGGGAAGAATAAAGAAGCAGAAGAAGAAAACAAGAGTTTGCTTTGCTGAGGCAAACACACTAGTGATTAAAATGGCATTTAATTGGAAAACTGAACCTATTTTCATTTTGATGAATTATGCACACTGCAGCTTGGCAAGGTTTAAGATTCCTTAAGGTCACACTGGAAAATGAAATAAGTAAGCAGCAGCCTGAAGGTATCGATCAGCCCTCCAGTTAAAATGTAAGGACCATGAGGACATCTAATACCGCATCTATTGATTCCACAGCACAGATGATTCATTATTTAACCGTGTAAATTCTTCAGTGAATCTGCAACAGCAGGAGAGCGAACACCCACTGATGTTACACCACACGGCGCCAGCGCATGTGTCTCTGCTTCCCAGCGGTTCATCCGTGGTCTGAGGAGCCACAGCAGACCAGGCAGAGGCTGCTTGCCCGTACAGTACATGACTCATCAGTGCACACACACACACACACACACACGCTGTATTTCCACTATTCCCTTCTCAGAAAAGACAATCTAAGTAATGAACTGTGCGAAAAACCCATCTGTGCTCCATTTTCAATTTTCCACGTCTTTGCGATGCTATTAATGACCTCGCAGACACACATTTGTATGCAGCGCGAGGCCAGTGTAGCATCTTTTCACTGCGCACAACAACTTATTGATCTGCAGAATCACAAGACTGGATCTGTGATGAAGTCGAATGCGGTGTAATATCTTCATGAACAGGACATTTAGAAGCCATTTTCAACACAATGAAACATTTGGAGAAAAAAACATTTGCCGTCGTTAGTCCTGAAATCCAAAATGTATTCTAAATAGCTTCATTCATTAACGGAGAAGAAGCGCCTCAAGTACTGGAGTCAGTATCATCAAAATATGGAGGAGCCAGTGTGTAGATCATTAAAGAACATTTACTCACATAAAACATGACAGTTTTACTATTGAAGTCTGATTGATATAAAAAATATTTGAATAATTATAATGTCAGAGTTAAAGAAGAAGAAGTTCAACTTTATTTATAATAATTATAAAAACACATTTTATTTATAATTCGCTGTCAAAACACCCAAGGACACTTTACAAATCCAATAAAATATTCAGTAGATTAGAACAAAAGCAGCAACAATGAAATATATATAAATAAAAGCACTTTTCAAAGTGAGGTTACAAAGTGCTCTCACTGCCACAAGAATCAAAAAAAATAAAGCAATTACATTAATAAGATACAACGAACACGGGTAAAAAAACTGTTGCTAGGAAATAGGAACAAATCAGGACAAGGAAGCATCAATAAAAAGCCTTTGAAGACAAATAGGTTTTGAGAAGAGATTTAAAGCACTAAAGCGTTTGCTGATCTAACCTCCAGAGCCAGGAGAGAAAATGCTCCATCACCACGAGTTTTGAACTTTGCGTGGGGTGAGGACTGGGTAACTGAAATAAGATGTTTCTGAAAGTTTAACTGGGAATCAAAAACGAGATGTGAGTTTGAAGCCAAAGAACCCGAGTGCTGCTGAAAACTCTCAAAGGACTGATTTGATCCGAAGAATATCGCTTCCAATTTTGTTATGATTTAACTGCAGGAAATCATGAGACATCCAGGCACTAATCCGATTAAGACAATCTTGTAAAAATGGACAGATTTGAAAGTACGCCAGGTTTCACACACACATATAGCTGGACATCATTAGCATTTCAATGATGAGAGAAACATAAGCCAAACTGACAAATAACATGCCCTAAAGGGAGCATGTAAAGAGAGAATAAAAGAAGTCCCAGAATAGATCCTTGAGGAACTCCAGAGGAGCAGAAGAACATATTTGGACATCAGGAATGATGCATTTTGGGTCCTTAAAAGCAACAGCAGTGGTGTATTTTTATTTTTTTTTTGTAGTTTGGCTTACAACAGTGAAACTGACGAAGAGCACCACTTAAAGAAACTCAATTTTCAGTGGTAAATCTGAGGAAAAAAAAGACTCGACCTGGGTGCACTAGGACATGGTCTCCAAAAAAAAAAAGCCTCAGACTGTATAGCAATAAAAACTTTATTATAACACAAAAACAAAATGGCTTTGGGTTTGTTTTTAGTCCATCAAACTGAGACCGTTGAGACTGATGAAAATGACCCAGTCTACTGCTTGGCATTGATTTGTTTATGTCCAGCTGGATCAAGTGAGGCGATACTGTTAAACTTGATCTTTAATGAGGGCAGAAAATCAATAATTCATGCACGATTGCCAAAAAAAAAAAAAAAATCATAACATAATGCTTATCCCACACAGGGCAGCAGAGCTCTGGTTATATTTACTTTTTACATTTGCTGGAAAAACGATAATTAATTTAAGTTTATCCAAAATACTCTATGAAGCCTTCATCGCTGGGTATTTGAAAGTTACTATGTAAATGTTAAAAGGCATTAACAGCTTAAAAATCTGATTGGCAAAAACCTTTAAAGCAGCAATAATGAATTTATTTAGCATTTTAGAGGGTAGCATAATACCTTATGAAGTTGTTGTGGGGAACATGTTGCCTGTTCACACATCCAGCAGAAACGAAGCAACATCATGTTCATTTGGAGTTTTTATGCCTCTGCGCCGCTGCTTCCCTCATGGACACAACTTCTAATTTGGCACAAACATTTTTTGGTGGGCAAAGGTCAAAGGTCATATTTTATATGACTGGATAATTGGGGATGTAACCTGAAACTAGTCTGAGTGGAGGAGGCATAAAAATGATTAATGAGGGCATTGTCAATAAATGAAAACATTGCAGTACGGGTCAAAAAAACCAAAACAATGTTGAAAGATGCTAAAATGCTCTGTAAAGCTGAGAAGAGCTGCACAGTTTATCTGTTGGTTCCTCGCTCCGAGCAGAAAGGTGCAGCTTTAAAGCAGTTGTTGAATAGCAAATTGATTCAGAAATAAACATAATCCCATCCTCCACCCAACATGTGTTCTGTTTTTCAAACAGATAATATCTCATTTTAGAAGCAAATTCGTCGATTGATTTTCCACACGGCGTTTTGCAAACATGCCACCACAGTTTTGGGGTTCGAAAACAAACCTCATTATCAACTGTGACACCGTGAAGTGAGTGCAGCTGTGTTTTGAAATCGGGAAAGGGTGATATGAATATTTGACTTGCAGTATTGAGTAATTCAAACTACAGAGGTTTAATCCCACTTCATATAAAGCTTCCTTTTTGCCATCGAAACAAAAGCAGCCACTTCACACGTAGATGCCCCCAAAGTGATCACACACACACACACACACAAACACACACATCCCCTAATTAAATAAGGTCATTAAATCAGATCATCGTGCTGTAGGCCATCTCGTGGATCGCACCTCCCTCGTCGGATTCATCGGCGCTCACTCCATCACCTCCCCATAAAGTCCTCCACATTACCCTGAGCAGCTGTTTGGGGAAAATGAAATTACGCACAGGGATAAAATTTAAATTCAGCAGCTACCTTCAGTGTGACTCATGATTTATTGATACTTTGGAGCAGACATTAATATTGTCGTTAAGATTAAGTCCCGCCTGACTCGATTTAAACCCGGCTCCCATTCCCACGTCTCCATTTTCTTTCCATCAGTTTGGAGGGGAGGCTAATCTGGTGTTGGGGCCGCACTGATTGTCCGTCATTGGGGTTTGTACAGTAGGGCTCCCCTTGTTATGCCTAACCTTTTGGAAAAGGTTGCACCGCTTCATTTGACATTTCAGAAACAGCCCGTTTGCTTCAACAGGCACGCCATCACTGAGTGTCACAACTTCTTTGTTCGACCTGCGGCAAAACCTCGAGCCAGAGACACATTTCGTGGGTTTTTTTT
>NW_019525475.1:767771-768514 GCF_002814215.2 Seriola lalandi dorsalis | reverse complement strand
TTCTCTGATACCTTCAGATACTGATACAGATGTGGGCTACAGCTGCACCGTCAGCACTCGCAGTAACTGGAGGAGAGCTACTTTGTTCAAAACAAGTGAGTACTTTTACTCAAGTACTGTACTGAAGTAGAAATGTAATGTACTTTCCTTAATGCTCCTTTATTCTTCTACTTCAGATGAAAAAATAAAACCTGATGTTCTTGATTCCTGATTTCCTGTTCTACCACATTCAAAGATGTTCTACTGATTCAGAGATACTGACTGAGGACGCCACTGAATTTAGTTTGACTTTTGCTTTTGTGGCGTTGTCAGATCGCTGCTACACTGACTCAAACTGTGTCCGGTGTGACTCAGGTGTGAGAAAAAAAAAATGTCATTTACTTTTTTGTGTTTCTGTGTTTTATCATTTCAGCTAATATCAGTGAATCCCAGGCAGAAATAAAAATCCCCTGCACTGCCTCAAACACTGACTTCTCTTGTGTTTTTGTTCTGTTATCACAGCTACTATCAGCAGTTCACACACTGAAGCAACGATCCCCTGCACTGCCTCAAACACTGACTTCTCAGGCCTCATTTGGAGATTCAACCACAGTCAGATCATCCTGACCCAGACCAGAGCTGACGTCCCCTCCTCAGTCTCAGAGGGGTGGAGGCAGCAGGTGAAGGGTGAGTCAGAGTCAGGCAGCCTCATGCTGCAGGACTTATCTCCACATCATGAGGGAACATACACCTGTGAACTGAGT
>NW_019525475.1:732299-767318 GCF_002814215.2 Seriola lalandi dorsalis | reverse complement strand
TTTTTTTTTTTTTTTTTTTTTCAAAATCAAATCGACTCCTCGCTTTAAACCAGCGAACGCCACGAAGCACAGCTGAAAACTCCGTCAGAGAAAGGAGCAATCAAAGTGACTGCTGTTCTCTCACTGGGGCCACAGTCGGGGATTTTCCTTTTTTTTCCCCCCTTCAGCTTCCTTATACAACACCACATCCAAAGTCCTTACACTGCCTCAGCCGCTGCTTCATCATTCCACTCTGCCCGTATTGATTGCATCAAGTCCCTCCAAATGGATGAATGGAATAACCTTCCTCTCCTCTCCGTGTCCATTTCCTTTTCTTTTTTTTTTTCTTCAACTGATGGCAGGAACACAGAGGGTGCGGGTAACGCTGAGCCAAAGAAACGAGGCAAAAAGGATCAGGTCCATGTGGATTCCTGCTCTACTGATCATGTGCATCGACTGCCGGGCTGACGGCAACCTCCAGACAATCATCCTCATCCGCTCTCCCATCAACCTTGGTTTAGGCCGGCTGACCACAGCTTGCACAGAATCAATCAGCATTGAGATATGGGCAGCCGTCACGGCGGTGACCGATTTTGGCATGCAAGGCTCTCCCTTAATAGACAAAGAGACGGAGATCAATAGCCAATTTGGCCTTGGAATGAGGCTAGAATGGATCAAGGAAAATTCATTTTATTCTCCTTTTCTTCGAACGGAGAAGTCGAGAAAAGTATGATGAACATTTATGACTAGTACAGTAAAGAAGTGAATCCTTCATCGGTCGGTGAACGGCTAACCTTGGAAGTGCAGATAAGACTGCATGATTACTGAACGTATGATATAAGGTGCTGAGAAAACGCCATAAGATTCATTACACTGAGTATACAGTGCGTTCAGAAAGTATTCAGACCCCTTCACTTTGTTTTTGTTTTACATTTTATGTTGCAACCTTAAGCTAAGATACATTTTTAAACAATCCCCTCAATCAAAAGTTTTTCAAAAGCAGAAACGGAAATATCACATTGATTCAGACTCTTTGTTGAAACACTTCAAATTTAGCTCAGGTGCCTCCGATTTCTCTTAATCATGCTGGAGGTGTTTCTCCGCCTTGGTTGGAGTCCACCTGTGATAAATAAAATTGATTGGACATGATTTGGAAAGGCGCTCACACCTGTCTAAACAAGGTCTCACAGCTGATGCAGATCAGAGCGAAAACCAAACCATGAGGAGGAAGGAGCTTCCTGCAGAGACGGGACTGTGTCGAGCCTCAGATCAGGGAAATAACTAATGCTGCATTGAAGGTTTCCCAAGAGCTCAGTGGCCTCCGTGATCCCTGAGACTTTCCCCCTGCAACGAACGAGCCCGTAGGTCGTGTGTGCAGCAGGTTATTATGACCCATAGTTACGTTTTTCTGTCGTTAGGCGACAGACGGGAGCAAAAGGGAAAAGGTCAGTGATGTCAGGAGGAGGTTGCGATGGATGGGTGGGGTCAACAAAACACAGGAATATGACGGTTTCTTTCTATTATCCATGACCGTTTGACAAAAGTTAACCACGCTGTTGTTGTTGTAACCATGACAACAGATCGTCGAATGTTGAAGTACACAAAAACAAAACTTCCTACTGTTCAGTAAAAAACATCCTTAACTGCTGAATACACACTCATCCCTCCCTTTTTAGAGACATCATACTACCTTCCTCAACTTATTCCAATGTTTTGTCATAATGTAAATAATAATTATGACAGCCGGGACTGAAATGACAATAATTTGTGGCTGTGCATGAATGGACAACGGCCTCTTGAGAACATAATTGGCGCAGGAGCGGATTCAGTCGGGAAAACCTGAAGGGTTCCTTTTCTACCCATTTGCCGCTCATAATTATAATGTGACAATTCTCTGTACTATGTTATCATTCCCCCATTGAGATGCATAATGACTTGTTTCTATTAGGAGCCTGTCTCCATGGAGAGTTATCAGGTGGCGATACTGCACATATACAGCCCTGGAAGCATTCACGTGGTCATCCTCGGGCTGTCCTCCAGCCCTCCTTGGCCTCGCCGCGGCACAAAGGAAAGGGATTCAATTGTGATGTGACACCTTGAGGCGTGCAGCACAACCATGCCGCTTCAAAGGAGATCAGTCAAAATGTATCCTCTCCCTTTTATCTACCTCTGTGTGCCTGCCTGTCTCACCCTCTCTCTCTCTCTCTCTCTCCCTCTCTCTCTCTCTCAAGTCAGTGATTCCTAACGTGTTCCTCTGGAAAGCATAAAACACAGATAAATGTGTCTCGTCTCCATCGGGGGCTCGCAAGGTCATGATGCCCTGAATGTGACTGAGAACTTTTCCTTTGGATTAAACACTTTTATTGATTCGGAGCAATTAGCGCGGAACTGAAGGGATAACTCAGCCCACACAGCTGAATAGGTGATGAGGATTACTCCTGTCTTGTTTCCAGCAGTCACATCTTCCTCTGCATGACGTGATATGTTTCATCCTCTTTGCCATTTTTACTATTTTGAGTTTCTCCTTTTTTCAGTTGTGATGTTCAGCTTCAGCCATCATTGCGTTGGAGCAGCTACTTCTTCAGGGCAGCCCGGACGCTACAGTGACTCGCTATCGGAAAGTGACGAGATGGTCCAACCGGGCCGGGGCTAGCTGGTTAGCATGCTAACTTCAGTAGAAGACAAAATGTGGGAGAAATAGAAGCAAAACGAGAGTAAAGAAGTAAAGGAATGAAGCAAAAAAAATAGCAGAAACTCATATAGCTTTGCATAGCAAAAAGCTCTGATGAACTCGCTAACTGCCAAATATGTAAATAGGTATATTTTTGCTAACACGTTAAAGATGGTGATAACTTCTCTGTTGTATTTACAGCTTGTTCTGCTGCCTGTAATTGGTCATACAGGGTCTGACAGAGCAACAGAAATGCCCAACAATAAACGGCAGTGAACTTTTCTTTTTCTTTATTTCTTTGTTTATTTTTTTTAACCCCCAACCAATATCCCTGACATCTTTCATTGACGGTGAAGGGTCAGTGGAGCCTTTTGGCGCATTATTTGGATTTTCTCAATGTCACATTGCAGCGTTCACGAAACGGACGGCGACAAAGAAAGAAGTAAGAAAACAAATGACGAATATTCACGAGTGAGTCATTTTAAGATTTGAACAATCATTAGCAGTTTGTGTCAGCTTTAACGGAGGTCCGATCCCTTTTTACTAAAAGTTTTCAAGGCGATTTGAACAGCAGCTACTTACAGAGGTACAAAGAGCTCAGGCAGTGTTTCCTTGAATTACATGGTGCAGGAGACACAGATGCTGTAAGATGATGTAATGTAGGAAGTGTAAAACATTTAAAACAACCTGCCTCAGCAGGAAGAGAAACCCTGTGGAGTTTTTGACCATTAGTAGCAAAAAAGACTTCTAGCAAGTACATGGGTGTAAATAATGCACAATGTAATGTATAAAAATGGCTTTATAAATAAAGATTATAAACTTTAATCAAATGTAACTATACAAGCTTGTGTAGGATCGTGAGATGTTTGTGTAATTTTGTGCATCCCCCGGTATATAGCAGTAACTCTTTGCATGAATTAATCAGATTAAATTAAATCTACTTTTCACTTTATATTCTTTATTACGTCTTTTTCTTCTAATCCCTTCTACGTTTTTCACTCTTCCAATTTCTGCATAAAGAACATTAAACTTTCACGTATTTATCTTGTCTTTTGATTATTATTATTATTATTATTATTATTATCTTTTTAATTTCTGCTGAAACTGCAAATCCAAACCCCACACGCGCCGCTCGGCTGTCTGTTTCTGACTTAACACGATTAACCTTCTTTACGATTCAACTCGCTCTCCGTTCTCTACCTTCCCAATACATCACCGTGACGTGTTTTTCAATCGTAAATTACCCCCTTGATGGATGTCACCCGATGACTTTCACAGCACCGGTTGGTTGGGGCGTGATTGTTCCTCGCTGCTACTGAATCAATGTTATTTCATTCAATCGACATATCAAATTGCACCAGCAGTAAAACAATTTGAGAAGATAAACTGTAGCATTCAAATCCTTCCATTCCTCCCCGAGGCGCTAAACGTAAAAGCTACATGCTGTAAAACATAACTCAGGCGCTGTCACTGTCTGCGACCAGTTTCGACTTTGTAGTCACCCCAAAAACAAAAAAGGGAACCCGACATCTAGAAAGAGACGCTCCGCTGTGTATTTAGCGCTAACGGCTAACGCTAGCCTTCCTCCCTGTACCCGAACTTAATGACACTGCAACACCTCATCTTTCACCGCTGTCATAAATCCTACTGATTTCATTAAAGCCTCCTCATTCTGCTTTTTTTATTTATTTAATTTTTTTCTTTTTGCAGCCTGACACTCAGATTACTGGCAACACATGCAAATTCATTTAAATATTTTTCAAATCAAACCTTGAGAATATGCTCATCATGCACCCCTGAGCTAATATAATATAAATGTTAATTAAGATTTGTGCAGTGAGCTGGGGAATGAATATTTGCAATAAAGCAACTGCGTCTCTCTCTCTCCCTCTCTTTCTCACAACTTCTGGAAATGGAATACAGTATTAGAGGTTTTTGTACTGTACGTATATTTTCAGTATCTTATGGTTAAGATGGAGAGTGAATTATCAGCCAAATGCTGCTTCGAAATATGTCGGGAATTCCCGGCTCCGAGTGATGTTTATTTTCTCTGCCAGTAATCCATGTGTTTGCCGTTGCTGAGATAATTTTTAAAGATGCAAATCTGTGTGCAAACTCTCACAATGAGCTTGAAACCCGAACTGATCACATAATTTATTCCCCAAACGCGGGGAGACAAGTTTTAAAATTAGTGGATTGAATCTGTCAGCTGCGGTGTTTAAATTAAAAATATATATGCACATTTCCAAAACTGCCTGCCCTTCCAAATCGAAGTAATGACCAACTGGCCAGCAGCAGCAACGCCGTCGATAATTTTAATCTATTTTTTATTTCCACAGCTGTGAAAGTAAAAAAAATTCAATATTGCAGAAGCTTTAACAGCTCCAGTGGAATTAAAATCATGTAGTCAATTTCATCCTAAGGCTGACTATCATGGCTAAATCTTTTTTTTTCTTTTTTTTCCTTCACTTCTGAAGCTTCAGTCATTTCTGTATAAATGAATAAACTCAAGTGCATTAAGCAGGGGTGAAAAGTTTTCTCATATATAGGTTAAACGGGAACAGCTGCGTGTAATCATGCCAGCCACTGGTGGGGTGGATGTGCTACAGCGGGTTAATTGTGTGTGGCAGTAACGATGGCCCTCATTAACCTTACTGCATCACCTTTTCTTTTTCTTTTTTTTACTGTGGATAAATGGGGTAGGGGGGCTTTAAATCGGCCATCTGTTGCTGCCCACCTCGCCTTTTTTTTACAGAGCCGCCAACTGAGTGGAAGTGACACGCCGAAACCTTTTCAAGGACATTAACGTCGTTTCAGGAGGGAATCTCTAATAAGACGCACAAGAACTGGGGCTGGTTAAAGCGTCACCATCTTTTTAAGTCTCCTTCATGAAAGGAGTTGCTTTAATCTATTATTTCTGTTATTTTGCTTCCTGTCTTTTTAATGTTTTGCTTTTTCTTCCAGCAGCTGCTGATTTTTAGGTTTTTTTTTACATCTTCTGCAAAGCACCTTTTTTTACGTTTTGAAAAATCCTGCCCTTTATTAATTGCATGTGTTAGTTTAAGACTGACGCCCTTGAGATTAGTTGTTGGTATGATTTCAGTGACAGACAGCTCAGAGTGTTTTTCTGGAGAAGACAGTCAAAACAGTTGCAGTCCATGTGGGCTAAAAATCATCTCCAACTGTGGAAAGGCTGCAGCTCACACATTCATTTCAGTGGACTCAGAAAAATGTCCATCCAAGCTGTGACATTTCGCAGATCTGAGAGTCATTCGGGGGGGAAAAAGAGGGAGAGGATAATGTCAGCCAATTGTGCATGCTGAGTTTTGCACAGTCGAGTACAACCTCTCCACAATGTTAAAAAGGGTCGTCATCAGCCTTTAAATCAGGTCGAGCCGTTCCCAGGCGAAGCGGAGGAAACTGGACTGTTTGTTCCTCTGACTGAGGGCAAGTGTAATGAGTTTGGAGACGACTGCTCGAGCAGAGGACACGGGTTTAAAAGCCCTAAATGTCCTGCTGAAGTGTCCTCGAGCATGACGGTGATTCCCAAGCACCTCCAGTTGCACTTAAGTGTCGGAGCTGACCCTGAACGCTGACTGCCACAAACCACTTCCCCATGTGGATCAATAGAGCTCCAACGTTTATTACTGATACCTCTGTCAAGGAGGACAAGTTTTCCTTTCACAAAGGCTGCGTGTCAATACGACTGACAAAACTGATAAGGCGGAGACATTACTCAAAATCCCATTGCTGCCTTGTAAAAACCACGTATCTCCAAAAAATATCAACTTATATTGTCCTAAGAATAAAAAAAAACAAACATTTTTACTTTCAAAATTTTTCTTAAAATAGTTGATATCTTAAAGCCCCTGAAAAGCTTATTTTAAGTGAGCTAATTGTAGGTTTTGCTATTGCTACATAGCTAACGTTAGCATTAACAGCTGTCTACTTACCATCTCATCTCATCTGATGTCTTTTCTTCTACTGAAGTTAGCACGCTAACAAGCTAGCACCGGCCCGTCTCGTCATTTTCCGATAGCGAGTCAGTGGTAGCCTCAAATCTGCCCTGAAGACGTAGCGCGACAATGGCTGAAGCTCTTGTCAAGCGAGAATCACCACCACCCGCTCTCGTCAATACATTTATTTTTTTATGTAATTCTGCAAACTGGAAGCGTATAGTTCCAGTTAAGATGGATTAAAAAATAAATGCACTTTAATCATGAGTATTTGTGTTAAATTCAACATAACGGATAACAACCTAAATCTCTTTACAATGGGTTCTGGACTCGAGGTCAGAAACGAAGACACTCAAGAGTTAAAATGTTCTGCCACTGGTCGACATGCTGCTAAACTGTCATGTGGTATTTTGGAACAAGCTCCCAGTTGAGGGAACACAGTGATGTTTACTTGGCAGCCGGTGTGACTGGTGCCATTAGTGAAACACAAGATGACAAGCTGCCGTTATGGTGTCCAGTTTTCTGCTGATTGACGCTAATTTGACGTGTATTCAGACACTTGTTAAAGTGTCATTTTAATGACAACTGTGGCACACGTGCTGCATAATCAACTGTATAGATCACGATTTAAATTGGCGGTTCGCATCGGAGGAAGATGCATGGTAATGAAAGGAGAGAATGGATTTTTAAGTGGCACGCCTTAATGATGCACCAAATATTTACATACCATCTGTGAGTAATTATCACGTCTGTATTTTATATGTAACACTTTAATAATAAAGTCAAAAGGTTTCTTTGTCCTTCAGTTCATGTTTATTTGTAAAATAAAGTGTTGATCATTGAAACATGTGACTAGTTAATATGACACAAACATTTTATTATTGACTGATAAGAACACAAATAGTTATCTACAACGACAATGAGTTTTCTAGCCTTACAACAGTTGGAATATACTTTTTTTTTTTTTATACATGAACTGAAAATACAAAGTTACAGTAAACATGCCTTTTGATAAAAATATCTTTACAAAAAAATGTACATTTCTATACAACAGTTGTCAGTTACACATCTCTACAAGCCCCACAATTCTGCTTAAAACCCACAACGATTCCAACAAACTGTCAGTATATTATTTTAAACTTAATAAAATTTCTCTTTTTAAGTCTATTGTTGTTTGAAATAAAACATGATAAGGACTATTTACACGGGGAACTAAGAGTGTTGAGCCGGAAATGATCTAAAGTGACCCAGATAAATTACAACAGTTAAAAGCAATGAGGATTTTTTTTTTATTTTTTATGTTTTTGCAAAGTATTTGACACATCACCATACTGTTCATTTAATAACAGGCTACCAGCAAAAAAGATAAACATGTAGCAGAGCCATTTTTTTTTCCTGATAC
Organism: Seriola lalandi dorsalis; assembly: GCF_002814215.2. Lineage (NCBI taxonomy): Eukaryota > Metazoa > Chordata > Actinopteri > Carangiformes > Carangidae > Seriola > Seriola lalandi. Next base: position 759,310 of record NW_019525475.1, on the reverse strand, counting down.
AAAAATAGTGCTAAATATTACACATTATCATCATTCACCAGACATTTATTTTTGAATGAGCTGCAGGACAGTCGTTATTTTAATTGTGTTTGTGTGTATTTTTTCAGGCAGGACTGCCAGGGTTGACTGGTGTGTTCATGAAATTGTGCGAGCTGACTTTCCCTTCGCCATTTTAATAAATCCTTGTTTAAAAGGATTTAAAACATTTTTCTTACTCACCCCTGGTGATATAGTTTTTTTTTTATTTCCCACAGCTTTTTGTGCGACACAAAAAACGGAGAATGGGATTTTGTTTATGGCGTTTTTTTAAAAGCAATGGATGATTACATGACTACAAAACTAACTCATTATTTGGGTTATTAATCCAGTTTTTCATGGGAACCATTTTCTACCACTCAAGATCAAATATCGTGAACAATGTGTGTGTTTCTGAAAAAGAAACAAAGCTTCTTTTTATTCTACAAGCACCAAAGATAAAGTTTATTTTACCTTGACTGAAGTGGTGGCTACAAGTCTCAGGAGCAGATACCTCAAAACACAACTATCTGCTTGACAAGACGCAACTCGGGTTTAAGAGGGACTTGTTTTTGTTTTTACCATTTACGTAAATCCAGGACTTCTTTACTCCAAATAATGACAGAGGACTGTTTGTGTTCATGCTTCCACTTTAAAAGCAGCCGGAGGAGGAGGAGGAGGAGGAGGAAGAAGAAGAAGCAGCACAGCTAATATATTCCACTGCTCAGTATCATCAATTAGGCTGATTATGTCACAAGCCTAAACATTAGGTGGGTTTCATCCATCCACATGTTTTTATGCGCATTTTGGAAAATATAGTGGAAATGTAGGAAATTTGAAGAAAAAAATAAAAATCTCAAAATATCGCCAAAAAAAAAAAAAAAGTGCAATGGAAACATATTTAGCAAATAAATCATGACATAAATGAAGCGTGTAACTTAAATGTCCGCCGATGTTTCCGCTCCGCTGGAGAGACTGAAAATAGCGGCAGATGAAAACATCAGATCTGTGCAGAGACCGTTGCATTGCTTTTTTATATTGATACAGGAAACTGAAACACCATGTTTTTCTACATCGTTTTTTTTTTTATTCATTTATTTATCTTTTACCATTTGTAGTTTGACAGGTGCTCCTTTTAATGATGTTTATCTCCTTGCACCCTCCTTTTCTGCAATAACTGTAATGGCACCCGCCTGGAGAAGTCTTCCTAATATTCACATGACAGTGGCGGATGGATTTGCTTTTGCAGAATTTCTCAAAATGTGGTTTGACATTTGAATGGAAACCCATTTACTTGCCTTGTCCCTTTGCAGCGTTTGACTATCTGCTGGTTAACGCATCCAGCTAAACCTTAACTTGCAGCTACATGCAAAGTTGGGCCTGACTCGCATGTATCATGAAGTTAGCTAATGACTGAGCCACATTTTCATTTAGAAAATGCTAATTAAGGAAATTTAGTTTTAAGTTTTCATTTTGTGTTTTATAACTAGTTAAGCTTTGTCATCACAAAAAAGTGTACAGCCACACAGGTTTGATCCCATCTAAATGAATAAAACATATTAAATATTTTTTATTTGGTTTTAGTAGCAAATGTCGAAGCCCAACAAAGAACTGAACACAAGGGGTTAAACTGCAGCAGCCCCGGTCAACACCTTCTGCGTCTCTGAAAGCTTGTTAGCATAGCATCGGCTCACATGCATCACCAGGCAAACTGATGCTACTGAGCGGTTTATATCACCTGTGGAGGTCCCAACAACTACCTCCTAACCTGTTAGCGGCGGGGGAAAAATAAAATTGGAGCAAACGTGATGTGAATAATTAACAGTAGAACGTGCTGACACCAAATCACCGGTGACATAATTCACTTTGTAGCAATTTATTTCAGGCTAATTATGATTGCTCAGCTTGAACCTCAAGTCGCATATGAAACTGTTGCATGTTAGCAGCAAGAGCAACTGACAAACCTGCACTGGCAGAAATCATGGACATTAATGTTGGTAAACGGCACCAAATGATGGGACAGTTCAGCTTAATCCGATCAGTTTGTACTTGACTGTAATATTGACTTTTGTGTGTTTTTTTATATTGCCTCTATATTGCCTCTGATTTTGAGGCGAATTATTCGATATATGCTCAGTAATCAAACCGAGACACGTACTTGGATAAAATCAAAGCTTCTCGATGTATAATTCAAAATAGAACATTTCCACCATTTCCAAAAACCTGGCCTCGCTCCCTCACCTACATGAGACAGAATCAATGCGGGGGAGGGAGGGAGGGAGATGGTGAAGGAGAAAAGGCGTTGGCTCCTGAACAGCAGCAGTCCATGTTGGGATGCACAGGCTGAGCAGGGAGGAGCACATTGAGACGCTAGGGCACTGCTCCCTGGCAGGAGGCCTGTGCCAGTGTTGGCTCTCGACCACAGGAAGCTCTTTTCTGCTTCTGAAACTTGGCAGGAGTTGGAATATATGATGGAACAGCCCCACAGGGCATTTGTGTGATAAATGGATAAAGCAGGATAAAGTCATGCTCACAGCTATTGGCTTATGTATGAGTCGAATCCGAACCAGACGCCACCGATGTTTCATTCATTTTTCTCGCAGGTTGTTCTGACTGTCGTTTATTCATTTAGATTTTTAAGCTACAACAGAAATTCATTGAAAAAACAGTTTGTGAAATTACAGCGCAAACACACTTCATAAAAGCAGCAACAATTGATAAACAACGTCATGTTCGCTTCTCGCAACATAACTCAATTAATAAATCTGAATAAGTCCCTTTTTATTTCCTTCACATCTGTTTTTTATTTTTTTCAAGAACAGGAATATCAGCCTCTTGCAATGAAATAGAAGTTGTACAGAATATCCATGAGGGTCAACTCAGGCCAATGCATTAAAATGGGTCTTGAATACAATTTTCTTTAGAGAGCAAATCACATTCGGTCTGTGCTGCACAGTTGGGCATCTAAAAATGCGATTCATCATCTCTTGAACACAACTTACAGTCCAGAACGGTTGTCTTGATCCCTCAGAGATCCTTTTCTGTCTCTTGAAGGTGATGATGAATTCTAAGCAGAAGTGTCTGCTTCCTCACCCTGAAGTGATAAACAAGAAAAACTCAGATGAAAACACATTATAGGACTGTGTTCTCCTCCTCAAACATGGTGGCTGTTTATAAAGCTGTAAATCTGATGAGGATTAAGCCGAGTTTTAAAGCTTGTCCGTTTTTTTGAATGGCCCCAGAAATATCTTGGGAAGTGCAGAAATATTTGCTGGTAGACAGAGCTGCTTCTCTAATCCTTCTGGTCATGACTTATTGAGGTTCCCCTCGATGTGATTTTCTATCCTTGGTAGGCCTGCGAGCAAAACATTCATATATTCTCTACGAGCTCGAGAGGGATTTTCAGGTTTTTAAATGTATGTGCTGAGGAGTTTTTTTTTTTTTGTGAATCTGCTACTGATAGAATTTTAAAAAGGCAGACATATGGAAATGGGAAAACTGAAGTGTAACGTGGTTTCTTAAGAGGTGGAGAGAACTGGGACAGCAGGCGCCTGGACGACCACAGTGTGGTGTTAGCTTGGGGCGTTTTTGCAACCTAAACTTTTTTAGATGATTAAAAATGAGACTCTAAAACTCTGGAAGATGGATGAATGCACAAATCAATCAATTAACTCAACAATCAGATTAAACAAGTAAAGGCAACAGCTCGGACAAACCATGAAAACATGGAGGCTAGCATGCTAACATGTCTGAAAACGCAAGCTAATGCTAACAGAACGTTACCAAGAGCTGTGGGGGTAACGTTAATGGCGATTAGCTTAGCTTAGAAAAGAGATTGGAAGTGGAGGGAAACCAGCTAGCCTGGCTCTGCCCAAAGCTCACACATTAACACGTTATATGTTGTTTGATTAATCCACACACACACAAAGAAACTCTTTATAAAGATCAGAGTTTACGGGGAGCTACGCACTGGAACTAATTAGGCTAACAACTTGTGCCTTTTCCACTAACTTAGAAATTTAAAATGAGTGAATGAGACTAAGGCTACTGTATTCACCATCCACCATTTTTTATTTTAGTTTTCCAAATTCTGTGTGTAATTCACTCACACACACTATATAGTGCCTTCAAAAAAATAAAATAAAAATAAGTAGCATCCCTGGCAAGTACTCTCCCTTCTGATGCATTTTATAGATGTGAAAATTGCCTACTAAAATGAAAATGAAGTGTAAGAAATCTCAATTTACTGCTAACTGGTGTCTCTTCTATAGGGAGCAGGGTTGCCACCTGTCCTCGTTTTCCCAGGCTTGCTCTCCTCTTTGTTTTTTGGAGCGACTGTCCCGGATATTGTCCCGGGTTTTTGTGAAGATGCACTTCCAATTTAAAATTTCATAATTTCAAATAAAACCTTATTTGTTTGCTTCTACTTCTTCCTGGTTACATCCAATCATTGTGTCTGTAAACGTATGGAAGAACGGGTACAACAGTGATGTCTATGCTTTTGATTGGTAGCAGAAGTACGAATGTTTAACTTATTACTTAGCATCTGGTTCAAATCTCTGCCGACCGGCGTGTCCTCAAAATAAAACTTCAGTTTCCTCAAAGGTGGCAACCCTGACAGAGACTGATTTCAGACACAGCCTTAAATTTCACTTAATTAAAATAGACGGAAGTGTCTTTACCAACTATTAAATGACCTCAAAAGACTGTGACTAAAGCTTTAAAAAAAAAAAGAAAAAAGAAAAAAGGAGCAAAATAAAATTCGGTGCCAGAACATGCTATTTACAGTCTCTAATGAACGGAGATTTTCATTACTAATCCAGCAGCAAAAAAGGAAATCAAGCACCCCTGCTATGAAAAGCCAGCCGGCGCTGGGCCAACTGATGATGTGGCTGCATCATTACCCACACCCTGAGAGGCGAGAGGCAGGAAACTCTTTACCTTAGGCCTTCGCCAGTCATACCCCCCCCCCCCCCCCCCCCCCCCCTCTCCACACAATTCAATTAGATGAATGTTGTTTATGGGCAGTTCTGGCCCATTGGAATGCCATTATTGCTCCCTCTGTCGAATTCGGCATTAGCTGCCCTTCAGTGGAGCTGGGCTTCCAAATGTCATGGAGCTTATGTCTTATGAGATGATTAACGAATGTTTAGAGATGCTCAAGACACAGCTCAGTGGTTATGGCTTTTAATGAGGACCAGATGTAAGGCCTTTTAATGAGGACTGGCTGTGAGAGCCTCCCGGACCTTTAGCTGTATTGTAGAACAACCTCGCAGAAGCTGTAACGGACACTCGGATTTGAGCTCTTACCTGATCTCAGTTGTCAATATCCGATACATGGTTCTCTATCTGGAAAAAGGAGAGCAGAGAGAGGATGTTGAAACCAACGATAGCATTTGGAACTGAGCGCACACATTGTGTTTAATCTTTTCAAAAAGGTCGCTACCCTACACAAAAGCCGCCACGCCAACCTGTGGAACATTTCTTTGTGTGGTACATTAACACAGCCGGTGATCAATGTGACCTTCAGGGAACAAATAAATCTCCTCCACCATGTCTGTGAAAAATAATCTCTTCGATTAGCGAGGGACAGAAAGCTTTCATCAAGGATGGCGTGCCCATGCTCACCTGGTTAATGGATAATAAATATAGCATAATAGAGAAAGCCCGGTCAAAAGCGCGGCCACAGTGCAGAGCTCAAGCCCGATGAAACCGAGGATAATTACCGTGATGGCGCCGCCTGAACTTGAAGAACTGTGAGATGTAAAATAAAAACGGAGTGGCTCTATGGTTTAATTAATACTGTTGAAAAAATATGGGTAATACGTTTTAACCGCTGTATAATTTGGCACTGTGGGTGTTTTTTAAAGCTCCCAGCATGAAGATAACAGTGTAAAGAAGACGGCAATTAGGGTTTCTTTTAGTTTAAATTCTTACACTGACATGCATATTACAGCACTCGCAGCAAGAAACGGAAGAAAAGCACATTGTTCAAAGAGAGACAATGCCAACGTGGTATTTTTAGCTTTCATCAGACCCCAGTCTCCTCCCTCCTCTTCTTCTTCCTCTTCTTCTTCTTCTTGCCCATTTCTACTGTGTCTGGACCTCTGACAGTAAAATGCATTTTTGAGAAGTGATGATGAAATACGTGTCTGGGTCTAAAGCCACAGCTGACTGAGATCAACTGATTGTGGCTGATTGGATACAAACTCATATGAGCTTTAGTGTGTGTGCAACTGTTTGAAGAAAGACTTTTTTTCAAGCTGAAATACATTGATTAGTTTCAGCTTCTCAGCTACTGTTTTTCTTGGTCATACTGTGTGTGTGTGTGTGTGTGTGTGTGTGTGTGTGTGTGAGAATCATAGTATGACTATCTATAGGTTTTGGACTGCTGGCCAGACGAAACAAGCAGTCATTGTGATTGTGACCAAACAATTGATCGATTAGTCAAGAAAATCATCACAAACACATTATTCCGACAAAAATAATGCAGTTTTCATTCATTAAACTGTGTATGAGTGTGTTGTTCTATTATGATAAGAAAATGTGGGTGATTTTAAACTATAATACAAAGATATTATTTAGCAGGGGGCTACGTAAACAGTCGTTAATGCTAATGTTAGCTACGTAGCAATAGCTCCTTTTTAAGTCATTGGTCAAAAGCTATTCAAATCAACAACCCTAAGCGCTATGTGACAACACCAATCACCTACAATTAGTTGATTAATCATTTAATTGAATGTCAGAAAAATTTGAGTGATTAAGTAAAGATGTGAGACATTCGCTGGTTCCAGGTTGTCGTCATTTAACACCGACATCTTTTGAGTTTTAGATGATCAGTCGGATGAAATCAGTAATTTGTCACATCGGGCTCTTGGGATTTGTAAAAAAAAAAGCATGTGTGTTTTTTTTTTATTTCAAAGAATGACTTTGTGAAAGTGAAATACAACCTCCTCCTTCCTGTTCTTCATGGTAGGATCCACACCAGTCCGTACGGGTCTGGGCTTCAACCTTTTTCCTATGTGTCTGTCCCGCTGCTTTAATTACTGTACAGCCTGTTAAGTGTGTAGGTGTGTAAGTGTGTGAGTGTGTGGGCTTGTAAGAGCTGTGCTTCCACCGTTTGAGCCGGGGTCGACAGGGAGAAACTGTCAGTCCGGGCGCCCTCACCATTCACTCAAGTGAAGCCCCGCTCCCTCAGATCTGTGGCCATGAATAATTCTGGAAAATTAACTTTCAGAAACCAGAGGCCGTCTGCCAGCTCGAGAGCTCCCAGAGCGCCTCGCTCTCTCCCTCCCCCGTCAGCCCTGTCAACCGTTTTCTCTTACCAGATGGTGGCCGCCCTCCTCGTCGTAGTCGTCCTCACCTCCATCGGTCATCTCTCCCGCCTCCACGTCCAGCGCCCCCTCGCCGGCCTCCTCCCCAGAGTTTTCTGCCGTCTCGGACACGGACTCCTCATGCAGGGAGTCGCAGTTGTCATCGTACTTTCTCTGCGCCTCTGAGCGAGAGAGGAGCACACACACACACACACACACACACGGAGAGTGAAGTCATGGTAGCAGCAAAGTTTTACTTGGCCGCCATTTTCTGTTTTTACCAGGAGAGACATAAGTACTCGGTCACTTGCGGTCCCTGGAGGCCGTGGTGCCGCTCCTCACACTCAACCGGACACAAGTAGTTTGACCTCAACAACTGCCGCCGCTGTCCGTCTGCACACTCCGTCTACGCCTGATGCATTTTTCATGTCTTACTGAAAACGTGCACCTCCGTTTCGGCTGATGCATCCGTCCACACCTGCTGCAAGATCTTTTGGAGTTTCAGTCGCGCTTCACGAGACTGAACACAACCCCGACGCATCTCGTTTTTTACTTTCAATTTAACCCAAATAAGTACATGATGAGGCGACGCCAGAGCAGACACACCGGTGGGGGACTGCGACTATCGCTGCCGTGCTGCCACTGGTGTAGACAAGGTGTTACCACTCCATGCTAAGCGTGGCTAAATACCTCTGGAATTCCACTCGATGCTAAATTGAGGGAGATAAAACGGCACTTAGAAGAAACCACTGAGGTGTGTTCAGACAGAAAACGAAGTAAATTCTCTCCCAGCGCGATTCAAGCAAATTTGACCACTGGACCGAAACATGCAAATGTACCGGTTGTACATTAGCTAAAAGCTACTGTGCCTTGTAGGAGTGTGTCTGTGTTTTTGTTGTGTTCAACTCCATTAGAAACTCTCCGTCATCAACCTTTTTTCTCTCTCTCTCATTTACAAAACAGATCCATGAAGACCCGGGATGCATGAGAGGATGAAGCAGCAAAGTCGCAGCATCACCACTAAAATTCACTTTGTGTTTCGTCTGAACACCGTCAGGGCTTAAATTGAATTTTAACTGCATGCTGCTATCAAGTCTGAGTCCTCCTTAAATTTCATTCATTATGGCTCATTATTTTTGTTTTTTTATATTAGAAACGTCAGAATAATCGTCTGGTTTTGATTATAATTTGATATCATGAAAAGGGAGAACAGCTTCAGGCTTAGTTTGAAGGCAAATTGGGCAAATTTGACAATATACTGCCAATGTTTTCTAATGTATGGTTTTTCATTTTTAGACACCACGTAATACTGATGATCGTGCATAGGCTACGGCATTGTCCTGCAGAATGGAAGAGATATCATCAATCTCTGTGTCATCTCCGAGACAAACAAGATTAGACTTTCTATTTACCAAAAACCTGGAAACTAGAATTCATTTTTATTTCTTTTTTTTTCCCCTCCAGAGTTAAAGGAAAGGAAATGCTCTTGAATTTGAATGAAGCAGTGCGAACGTGCTTGTTGAGAGATTGTAAAGATGCACTTTGCGGCACAAAGTCTTCCTGACCTTCGCAGCGACTCGGAGACTGTGGGAGCATTTATAAAGACCTCCTCGTATAAACTGAGTCAGCGCGGCGTTGACACCTGTTTGCTGTTATGACGGAGAGCTCTGCTGCTCTTATCTCCCGCAATGTCACTAAGACTTATGGCCAGTGTGTGCTCTTAATTTCCCTCCCTCGGCGCTCGGTGTGCCCTCCCCCCTCTCGGCTTGCCCCTCACCAGACTCGACTCTCTGTTGCTTCTCAATCTTCTCCAGGCGTCCCAGCAAAGAGTCGATCTTCATCTTGATCTGAGTCAGCTCCCGTTTGATGGTCTGAAGCTGGTCCGTCTTCACTGCTGAGGCACAGAAACACACAAGCAGACGACTCCGTTTAAGATACAGTTCAGTTTGCCCCAAGTTCATTTTGCATCCTCGCTCTAACGACGCCGCTTCATGCAGTTTATAACAGGCTGCACGCTGTCATCTGTTAATACTCTTTTTAGTTTTTAGTTTTGGATATCAAATCATATCTCTGACTCACACTTTCCTCGGGGAAGAACATCTCAATCTGGCCGACTGCAAAGTTACCCAGCTGAAACTGTGGACCTGCTGCTTTCAATTTGAAGATTAGTGCACGGCTTTACGCCCACCACTGTGTGCTGTGCTGCTCAAGTTTTGCTCAGCTGTGCCAATATCTTTCAGTCGCCATGAGATGTTTATATAAAGCAAAATTATATTATTATATAAACACTGCTCAACGTTTGACTGTTCCCAACGGAGGAGAGCTGCAAATTGGGACGGCGAACAACTGGTGCACATTCCTTAAGCAAATCTGATGAACTGGTAGCACGATCGTGAACTGCAAGTCAGCTGATCATATATACATGTCAACAAGGCAAGCACACGGTTAAAAACATGAACATTTTCATTGGGTTTAATATATTTCCACCCTTTTTATTATAGCTTATAGATTATAGCAGTGCTTTTCAAGGAAAGCATTAAAACCTGATACAAAAGCATTGAAAAAATCTGAAACTCCATCTGTGTATCAGTGCGAGCCGAGAGGATTGAATTGCAAATGAATAGCAGCTCATTCACTATTTGAAATATCCATGTACTTCTATTTTCTTCTTCTTTTTTTTTGCACAAACCTCGCTAAAGGTCATTTTGCAAATGAAAATATAAGTAACCAACGGCATGTGTAATATCAATTTCAAACTGTTTTTTTTTTTTTTTTAAATTAAATTTTGATGATCAACACCTCTGTTTGATATCACTTCATTTTTAAATCCAGTTTAGTTTCACAATGTATTGACTCCCATTTTCATATCTAAAAAGCAGCTCGTTGCCTCACTGACAGTGCCGCATGAGAAACAGGGGGCACAATTTGCCCTCCCACAGCTTCTGTTTACCGCCTCATGAATAATTGCTCTCCCCCTTCCTGCTCCGCTCTGCTCTCCGTGTTTTCACTCTACAATACATATCCGAGGGTTTTGGGTAAATGAAGCGTAGCCGTATCATGTCAAAGTTTGAGTCCTAACCTTGATATGTCATATGCAAATAACATCTGCTGAACATAAAAAATAAAATATATTTATCTGAAGGACGTCACCATTAATTTAATCTCGCCAGTCTCACGGTTTGCTGAAAAGAGGGTGCGCTCCTTAGCAGCTTGAACTGAGCAGATTAAAGAATTTAGACCATAAAGTAATAAGATAATCTTATTCCTTTACCCTCAGCAGCTGAAATGTGTCATTATTTTGAGAGGGAGGGGGGAAATAAATAAATAAATAAATAAATAAAATGAACTGACACCAGAAGTTGAGAAGAGAACATAAAATTCTCTTTGACACCTATCAGATTCTGTCAGGGCTGGAAAGTGGGATGGATGAGCGCTCGGTAAACAAACCCACGACTTCCTGTAAGGCTTCACGTGGGAAAAAAAAAAAAAAAAAAATCAGAGGCAGGAGAGAACGCACGGAATCAAAACATCACTCGTCCGGTTTCGTGTCTGCATGCGGCTCTTTAAGTTAAGTGTGGTTTGATGTATGCTTACGCCCACACCGCATCACAATGCAGAGCCCCTCCTATGTCTGGCGTGCTACTATGTATGAGATAAACTAATGCATAAAACATAAACACCTACAGTTGGAGGAGATGTCAGAGCATGATAAGAACGTATGACATATTAACCGGCTGTAAAGGATGTTTTAATCTTTCCCCCCAGAATTCATGCAGAAATAAAACAGAACAGCAGGTAGGATCCAACGCGTGCTCCACGCTATTTGTCGGTGCATTACTTCTTGAAAACGCAGCAGGATGATTAATGTGTGGTTATGAGAAAAGCGTGAAAAAAGCGGTTTACAACGCCGCGCTGAAGGCGATACATATGTAATACGTGTGTGTGGCAATATCCAAAACACAAGTCTGGCGTTGTTTGTGGTGAAAGCAAGCCGTCAAAACCCCGAAGCTACAGAGAAGCAGAAAATCGACCTTTCTGGGAAGGAGAAAACTGTGGATGTACAATGATATCTCCACGCACTGAAGTGTCTTCCCATCTCTCTCCGTATCACCTGCCTCCATGTGTACAAACCAACACGCATGAATGCGCACCCCGTGTGCACTCACGTCCTAATTCGAACATTATCTGGGCTCGCTGTGGGCAGCTTACTAGTCGTCCTTTGATGATAAGAAAGTGCGGAACAGTTTCTAATTTATCGCCGCCTCCAGGCCTTTTTTCCTTTTGTGCTATCAGTCACATAAGCCGCTGAGAGAAAAACATCCACGTCCTAATCCAGCATCGTTTCATCAACACGGCATCTTTCAGATAGCTCGGGTTAAAGGAAAAGAAGGGGGGAGAATAAAAAAAAATATAAATAAAAAAAAAAATGCCATTGTTATTTAATAAGCATTAGGGAAGATTTCTGGGATGAGAAATGGATCTAATTTTGGGACTTCACGGTGTACTGCAGAACTTGTGTCTTGGGGATAGTGAGGATCTCTTGAATCACTGGTGTATGAAGATTAAACCGGACAAAGAGTTTTGGAGCCGGGGATGCTGATGTAATTCAGACTATAAATAGATGTTGGAACCAGCTTGGAGATGTTAACACTAGGGAGGGGGGGGGGACGACGACGTTCAGGGACTTTTTTCCATGTTTGATGCTTTATCTGGAAAATAGTGTTTTTCATCTTTCAGTACATGGCTCATTATAAACAGCTTTTTTATGTATTAGTAAATTCAATAAAATATTTGATCGATAAAACTGCCTTTGGCAAACTACCTCACACTTCCAGTTATTGCAAAACGTATCAAGTTAATGTATGCCCCCCCCCCCCTTTGTCCCTATCTGGTGTGTGTTTAATTGCAGGAGTGGAGACAGGTGTGCAGGAGGGCGGGGCTACACACACTATCACAACCAAGCTGTTAATGAATTCCCCTTTTGGTTCAAACTTTCCTTCTCTCCCTCTGAATTCTGCCTTTGTGTTTCCCGGACGAGCTTCAACAGTGTCTGTGCTGTTGCTTCTGTAAACTCAAGTTGAACAAATAGTGACTTTTTAGGAGTAAACTCCAAAGGGGGCAACCTTTCAGAAGAGACCACGGCGGCTCAGATTCTTCTCTGAGTGAAACGACCTGGAAGTATCCGAGTGGCAGCCGTGATGAGAGCTGGTCAAATTCTTTAGCATTGTGACTTCTCCTTCACATCCTTCCTCAACCTCATGACGTTTCCCACTGAGGGCGAGGAAAAGTGGTTCGGGAAAGGAGATTATTTTGCCATGGCTGTAATCAAACGGGTTTCAAAAAATGACAAGTCTTTTTAAAGGTTCAAAGTTCATTCCTAACCTTTCAGCAAGTGAGAAAAACAATCTCACCCCTGGGTGTATTTAGTCTGTTTTGAATTCCAGCTTTTAAGCCAACTTGAGGGAGACACTCTTAAAGTGCTCGGAAAATAAATGCAAATTTTGAACATCTACATGAGAAAACTGATGAAGATCATGCGATATGATCAAGAACTCTGGAAAAAAGCTGCTACTAAATGGACCTTGTGCTTAAATTTATTTTTTTTTGAAGAAGAAGAAACAATTTAAATTTTACCCTCAGTGTTTCTTTAAACAACAAACAGGCCAAAAGTTAGAGTCCGTCTTCGTAAAGTGACGGTGAATATCGTGTCAAAGAGGCGTTTTTAACGTGAATCCATCCCCGTGATCCACACATCTGACGTCTGCTTCTTTTTCTTCCGCTCAAGTGAGTTATTACTCATACACAGCACAAGTGGTTCAAACTGCCCACACTGACCCACACTGCTGTCTGGGCAAGCTAACCTTATTCTGCTGTCCAATCTATCTCGGCCACAGTCGATACAAACGGTGATTTTTCACGGTCCTGGCAGGGGCAAATTAGTCTCCCAAACATACAGCAGCGCTGCTTAGACAGAGGAGGGAGAATTCATTGACTCTGTCCAAAAAGAGGATGGGAGATGGGGCTTGTTTTTTTATTTTTTCCCCCTTCTCTATAATACCAACTGCAACTGTGTCCTCCTGACAGACCTTACCAAGCTGCTCGCGCTGATAACACCGGCCTAGACAGACAACAATGAACAAACACTGCAGCCAATTACACAGGCTACGGATAGAAAACTAACGTTTAGGAAAACACAGCTGACCACAGCTCCACAGAGATGCCCCCAATCTCACATTAATTACATTTAGGATGTTTTTTTTTTTTTATAATGCATCACCAGTTAATCAGAAGAACTAAAATGAGATCCAGATGCATCCTGGGTGACGGGAACAGAGCCGTGTGCTGAACGGGGTGCTGCTCGGATCATATTTGTGTTTGTGCGTTTTAGTGTTTTGCTCTACATTTGCAGTGTGACTTGTTCTGAGCTGCTGGAGTGAATTAAATAGCTTCTTTTTTTATTTTTTACAGTGGCACTGCATTAAGTAGCAGAGCTGAATCACGCCGCCACCTTTTCTCTCAGAGCGCCACGGTTTTGAGATTTGCATTAAGCCTTCAGTTTTTTGTTTTTGTGTGTGTGTGTGTGTGTGTGTGTGAAAAGAACAGAATACCATTAGCGTAATTAGACTGTGTTTTTTCCAGAAAAATAAAAAGTTAAATAAATACAAAATTCCGGCTACAGCCGAGGTTAAACCACAAGACGAGTAATAAAAAAGCACCTTATTGTACGTACGTTTGAGCCCGGAGGAGGAGGATGATGTGGGAGGTCTGGATGATGAAGAGGAGGAAGAGGAAGATGTCTTGATGGGGAAGGAGGTCTTCCCGCGGCGGGAGGAGGGAGCGAGCACCCTGGAGCGTTTGAGGGGGATCACGGCTCTTGGTGGGGGGGCCACTCTGCCATGGTAGTCAAAAAGCCTCAAGAAAAAGAAAAACCTGTGTTACACCTCACGTCTTAAACTCACAGTCTTTTTATAAAAGTCCTTTTTATAGCATTCAGAAAATGTCCATCTATAAGAACTAAAGTTTTTCTTTCTGTTTACTCCACCATGACCTCTTTCTAAAGCCTGTTATCTGTTCCCAGTATTGTATTTCAAGATGGATTTTCTATGGATTCCTCTTGGGTTCTTTCTCTCCAACAGCATACATAAAACAAAAGGTAGACATTACAGCTCAGCTCTACCAATACGCCTCTTTCTGTACAACTATCTGGGCCGTTACATGCGTGAAAATAATCCCAACACGCATCCCTTTTTATCCATTTTTTAATTTTTTTTTTTAAAGTGAAGAGGATGAAAAGAAGAAGGTGCTAAATGTCAAATGAAGGTGTCAAGCTTCAGCTGTGACAGCGGACGTCTTGTCACGGCTCTCAACAATGTTTGACATTTAGAAAATGCCTCGGCAGATAATCACTCTGATCACTGGCAGATGAATGAGAGAGAGACAACAAGTGTCCCTCACATCGCCGTGCTCGAGTAGCCTGCTCGGCGTGTTCAGCCATTTTGACAAGTTGACTGTTTGAAGGTGCCTCTGTGGGAAAGTAACGCAATCATATCTGACAGGGGGGAGACTTTTAATAAGGAAGAGTCAGTCAAAGTCTGAAGAGGAAAATCTACTGACCGTTCACTGAACCCCTTTATCCAATTAGGTTTTGTCCAATCATAGCTTAGTAATCATAACCAGACATGGCAGGCCTGTCAAGCGTTGGACTTCTCCAGATGTTGATGCACCGTACATGGCGGTAGTTAGCGTGAAACTCTGAATTTTAAAGCCTTTCCAAAACCAGAAACATGTCAACAAAAGCATAAAGAAGACGGACTGGATTTAACTGTATTTATCTAAGACGCATTAGTTAGCATGTCCGGCTAATCATACTATAGCACCCGCCAACTGTACCAAGCATTTTGTTAACCAAAAAAACAAGTGTAATATAACATGTGTGTATAAACTTAGATTATACTTCACTAACTAACACTAGCACCAACTACCTGTGTATTGCAATAAGACAATGCTGTTTCTTTACTTCACTGTCTTCTACATGGACATGCAGCTTTAGCATTAGCTTGTCTTTTCACACAAAACCATGTTTGTAGCCGTCGGGTTCATATTTAAAAACCCCTTATTTATCATTTTTGCTTTTTTAAAAAAAAAAGAAAAAGTAAAGTAAGCTGAAAACAGTTAAAAGCCAGAAACAGTGTTTTCAACCAACTCACAGGTGTTAGCTTAATTAGCTAGCTAGCTAGCTACAGCTGATAACATCTGCCAGTGACTTTTAAGTGATAAACCTGCAACATAAACGGCATTATGTGACGCCTGGGAATGCAAAGCCTGACGGGCAGTAATTAAGGAGGATGGGGGTTTAGCTCAGGGTCAGTTGTTTCCTTGTTAAATCCCAAATTTGATAACAAAATGACTGATACATACCTGCTGTAGAAATCATCCCTGTAGTACTCGTAATCAAATTCATAACCACTGTGAGAGAGACAAACAGAGAGACATGGAGACGCAGATAAAGAGAGGGCTGCAATAAGAGGAGCCATTTTGGATCCGTCAAAAGTAAACAGATCAGTTCCAGCCGTTCTGACTTGAACGGAAACCCTCCTTGTTTATGCCCAAAAGCTCACTGCAGGTTAAGCAGGAAGTCTGGCATGCAAAGACAACGGATCAACAAAGAAAATAAAAAAATAAAAAAAAGTTTGAGACGGGAGAGAAATCAGAGAATGAAAGGAAAGAAAAATCTTGTCTCAGGCCCTGGAGAGTAAAATCAATGTTAAGTATCACGCTCAGGATGGCAAGTCATTTAGGATTCAGAGAGAGGAATAAAATAAAGAGACGAGGAGACAAGAAGGAGCTGTTTTGAAATGTTGCTATTCTCACAGGAATTTTAATTAGGATTAATGTATTACTATTTCAATTTGGAGAAGTGTAGTGTTGGTTTTTGCCTCTCCTCTTCCTGTTCCATAATTACCATATTACATCCTGACTGTTTTCAGCCGCAGCTATAAAATGCAAATTAGGTTTTATAATAACACAATGCACAAACTAATAAATTAGTAAAATAAGACGTGCAACAAACCAACAACTCAGAAAGGAGCAAATTGGTTGTAATATAAACTTCGCCAATGGACAAACTATCAGCCGATACAGGAAAGTGTCCCAGTGAATAGAAAAACATGCCTGGCCCTCTGTCACATTAGACTTCAGTAAACAAGCGCCGCTTTGATCTGTTCGTGACCAGCAGATGTGTACGGGCCAGAAAATCAGGGTCATGCTTAATGATGCTTATAACAACAGCAACTCCTTTGAGCTTTCCAGGCCTGTGCGGAACAAACTCCAGTCAAGGCTGGGGAATGTGGAGAGCTTTAAAAACTCAATTAGAAATTCAAGGTTCAAAAGGAAGGGGGGGGGGGGGGGGGGGGGGGTAGAAAAAAGAAAAAAGACAGAACATAATAGAAATCCTCGTATTCTAAATATTACTCCACATTTACATCAGCGGGAGCAGCAGGATTTGAAAGAGAGTTAATATTTATGACGAGCGGCACACCTTTTGCGTGTGAAGCAGTGTGCGAGGAGGAGGAGGAGGAGGAGGAGGAGGAGGAGGAGGAGGAGACATCTTACCTGTAGACGGCGGAGAGCGGCCGTTTGGAGCCGGCTTTGGGCCTGTATGGTTTGGGCTCGCCTGCCATGTTTATGTCTGCAAAACCAGACACAGAGAAAAACACTTGTCAGTCATTTATTGCACCACAGCGAACAGTGTTTGCGTAAATCATTCATAAATAAAAGACTTATTATAAGTAAGACCTCATTTTAACTTTTTTTTTAACAACTATAAATCCTCATATTAATAATATTATGGAAGCAAAGAGAGGCCGTGTTCATTTGAGTTTTATAAGCAACCGAATGCCAAATTGTAAATGTAAATTGTGATGAAGTTTTAAATACCACTGAATTTTGTGTTGAATTATTTTTTACTTTTAAAATCATCTGAATTAATGTTTTAAATTCTCCTCTTTAAACTTTCTTCTGAGGTTAATTCAACTTTTGCAATTTCAAAAACTTGAATCCAGTCTGAATATCTTACTGAATATGAACACTCAACGTGAATTTAGTTGCTTTATTTTATTTATTTCAATCTCAAAAAGAAAAGAGCTTAAAAAAGGTCATAACATCAAGTATCCACTTGTGGTTAACATTCACAAAAAGTATTCAGTTAATTCCCTACAATACAAAACACTCTTGTTATGACCATCTATGAAATGTGAAGTATTCCCTTGTTAGATTTATACATTATATGAGATTGAACCTCAAGTTCAACATGTCTTTGTTGATGAATGTTTCATAACACACTTTACCCACATGAAAATATCCTTAATCATGTGCTACAAGTACAACAGCTCTGTTATATGCAGTAATTCATACTTAAAAATCAGAAAACATATTCATTAAACACTTTTGTGTGAGATTAAATGTAAGAATTTCTATTGATTCTTAAATATTCTGTACTGAACTTCACCCATATGAGGTGTGTTAGAGGATTTCATTCAATGCATATCAGCACCAATGTTTTCCACACCGCTGTGTAACCTCCAATCATTCAAATCCCAAGAACTGTGTCATTGACAGCAAAACAAAGTCCCCCTCTACAGAAATCCTCGCACGGCGCAACGGCTCATGATGCTAGTGATGGTTCAGCGTACAGCTCAAAGCGCTGCCTGAACACAAGGCAGCATGAAAGCACTATTTCATAAAGAGAGTGAAAAAGCGACGGAAGTTCTGTGCTATTTGCTCAGCAGAACTGAACTCTATGTTTTTCATGCAACCCTTTTTAAATGCGCAATACTCAAAGCTACAGTAAAATACTGTGGGACACATTCACTAAGGTGCATTGCAAGGAGCCAATTTTTCTCAGGCAAGACAGGAGACCTTGTTATTGTGCACAGGAAAGATTACAGAATTAATTTCTTGTTGCGAGGCAGGAGAAAATCCTTGAAAATATAAAAACAATGAAAAAGGAATAAGCATATAAAGAAACTCCAACAAAAACTGTATGTTAGAGGAGCTCTGATTTACAGCCAGCTGTTTGTTCATGTAAAAAAAAAAAAGAAAAATGTTACCATCAGGTGTACAGTTTTGTGATCGAGCCAGTGATGCAGACTTTTTCAAAATTGCTATCTGTGCATTGCCAAGGGTGTTGCAAGGTCCTTGTATTTTGTGCACAGTCTGAGTGGCTGCTGGGAGAGGAGCCAGGGGGTCAAAAATATGCACCCGGTCCAAAATAAAACACTCAAGCGCCGAGGAAAAACAGTCCAGGAACTTTATGGACGCAGACATTAAGAACATTTTTGCATAGTCTGACCAAAAGCACTAAAATCCCATCATCTGCTTTTTTTTATTTTTATATCTTTGAATCACAACCTTCTGCATGCATCTAAGCATCTGCAGAAAGGCCGTTTAATAACCAGCAGGATAAAAAAGTTTAAGACCGAGAACAATGCACCAATCAACAAGGTGCCCCTGAGAGAACGAAGCCAAACCTCCTCGGTGTCGCAAAGTCGCTCTGAATAAGAGCTGCGGCTAAGTGCCTCGTATGTGCACAGATCACTTTAAAGGCACTCTCTGACAAATTGTTTTTTTTTTTTTTTTTTGCATGCAGCCATGGTCTCAGTATCATTTTGCCCCTTTCAGCAATACACACTTGCTTAAATAATTTATGCCCCCCCCCTCCTCGCCCCTCAACACCAAACAAGTGGAAGCGCCCCAATCCCTGGGAGTGGAATTGCACAGGGGTAAAAATAAGCTGCTGGCAAACTCCTGCCTCCTTCTCCCAGTGGCTGCTCTCATGAGAAATAGGATTATACCCTGGTCTGTTTGTGTACTACCTACTTAGACATGCTGAAACATAGACTTTTTACGCAGAGCTGCATGACCAAATGAGTGTGCGTGTGTAAGTGTGTGTGTGTGTGTGTGTGTGTGTGTGTTTGTCTTGAGAGAGGAGGTCGGGACTGACCATGATGCTGACTGATGGGATAATTATTATTTTGCTCATCAACCTGAATGTTTACTTAGAGATAGGAGGACCAAACCTTTTTTAATTAGCTTGCAACAACCCAACGGACAATTCATCTCTGAGCCACGGTGCTACTGTGGTTCATGTACTGGACTCAGCCCACTTTGAAGCTGTCGGGATAACACACACATTTTGTTTTTTCTCTCAGTTCAGATTGTTCAGTTGAGGTGGGTGAGCCACATAAATCCTGACGCATCGTGTTTGCTCTTTCACTCAGTTAGCTGAGGAAGGCCTAACCGCAATGAATATATGTAAAACAGCACCTGCTGGCATTCACTGCCTCAGCACTAATCTAAACTCCATAAACATGTTTTTCTCAGATGAAAGTAATAAAGAAATTTAAAGTACCTTTTTTTAATTTATTTATTTTTATTTTGTTTGTTTGTTTGCAGCCTTGGTACATGGCTCCTTCAAAACTCTGAACACTACTTTACATGAGATTCTACAGGCAGCGGTGGAGAGCGCTCCACAATGGGCTTGTTTTTCACACCATCCTCACTCGTGTTTGTGTGGGAAAAAGGTCTGTGTGCAGCACTAAAGACTGCGTTTAGTTTGTGTACGTGAGTTATTCCTCTGTTTTGCCTTCGGCTTGCACCCATTGGTTGGAGCTTGCTCAATATGCAGCTGGAGCTCTCCGTGGTGCTGAACAAGTTACAAAAGGTTCTTGAGGTCTGTTGCACTGCTCTGTCTGGGCAGCGAATAAAACACCAAAAAGGGGCTCGACCTTGCAGCTGCGTGAACATATACTCGATGCTGTTTTGAATTTTGCAGTCCTGAAATTATTTATAGCTTTTTCAGTTCCTATATATTTTTTTATTTTTATTTTTTCTTTGTCACAGCGAATGCAGTGCTGTCTATCTGGTCTGTCTATAGATAGTGAAACAAACACAACCCAGGTAGGAGTAAATATTTAAGGTAAGAATGTTAGTGGCTGAGGAATTGGGAGAAAATAAATTGTTCTGGAGGTAAATTACGATGGAAAGATTGAGGCACGGAGGAATAAGTAATCACTGAAGACAAACCTGTGTTTCCTCTGTCAAAAAAAACAAGGATCCGTGACTCCCCGAAGGAACCTGCCCATGTGTTTTATTGGTCTCATTTGTTGCCTTACATCTCTGTCTCCCTCACACTGCTCGTGCTCATGCTTCCTGTTCTGCCCTCGGCCTCACCCTATCCCTCAACGTCTCTTTCTCTATCTCCAGCCGCCTCTCTTCCCCTCCCTCAATCACCCACCCCCCCCCCTTCCCTCGTGCGTGCACTCACACACGACGATATCTAACCCCACCTCGCCATCCGTCACTCTCCCCCACATCCCGTATTTCCTCCTGTGTCTCAGTGCGTGCCGAGGAAGCTCATTATGAGACATTTCACTGCAGAGCGTCACCTGTGGGGCCTTTTCTATTTGACACCTGTGCCGCCCATGAAAGCTTTGCAAGTCTTATTCCTCCCCTCCTTTCATTAGTAAGGGATGAATAACAGCAGAGCAATGGCAGTCGAGGCTTTGAATAAATCAAGGCCGTAAACTGAGCCATATGGTAACATATTGCTGGGGAATCACTGGGATGAAAAAGTACTCTTGTGAAAATCAACAGGACCCCAAAAACATAAGGAGAGGGAACAGGAAGACCCTCATATTCCTGGAAGGAATATGAATGAACTACTGAGGCAAGAACAAAACCTGCTAAAGTCACAACAAATCAGACTCTAATCTTTCTGCCTCCGTGTCTCTTCCTGAAAGAGACGGTCTACCATCTCAGACACAGGAGGGAAAACCAGCTAATAGCCCCGGGCTTCAGAGGAGTGCTATGAGGCATGGGTAGCGGGGGTCACCGCAAGGTCAGGAAGAGGGAGAGAAGGATAGATTGTGTCTCGGTGAGCCAAAAAACCTCTTTGTATTAGTGTGGGGAGAGTGTTGGAAGATGGACAGGAGGGCAGATGCCTTTAAAAAGTATTTCTCCTGCAAGCCGGAGCTGCCACCCGCCATAACTCCGCTGGAGTGCTGATAAATCCAATCCCTCGGCTTTCAGCGGCTAATTCTGCATCAGGCTATTGTCTAAACAGTCGGCAAGCTACGTCAATCAAATATCGTCAGTCATGATCGAGATAAACAATGATTCAAACTGCATTCTTCACTAAAAAAACAAAAAACAGGCTTCGTACCATTTTACATCTAGAGCAGAAATCAAACCCCACAAGTGACTCATGCCCTCATTTTGAATTGCACCAGCTGTAAGGCTGCAAACGCACCAAAAGCAGTAATTTGCATGTCAAACTACCTTGCTTCTATGTCAAATTTCCTCAGCAACGGAAAACATAGCAACCGAGCCACAGTCCTTTTTTTGGGGTTTTTTTTTTGCTGCCGCAAATGACCTGTTTGGATGCCTGCTGTGGTGCAGCACACAGGCTGTAATTGACAAAACAATTGTTGTGAGTCAGTTATCACCTTTAATGTGTCTGGGCCCTCACACAGAGGCTGCAAATAAACAGGGAGGCATTCAGTCTGTTCTTTAGGGACACGAGGCTTCCTAGATACATACCAATTACTAGCTGTTGTAGTGGATCATGGTGATTTCTTTGATATATCTTTTGAGAGGAGACATCGATAATGAGTCAGTGGTGCATTTTAGGAATAACAACTGGCTATTTTTAGAACATTTTGAGATACTATTAGAGTTGTGCGGTAAGCTGGAAAATACTGCAGGGATCCAGGAGTATAAATCCTGTTTATTTATGCATCGACAGGGTTGGGTGACTGGCAGTTGGAGCACTTCCAAGCCTTCGATGGGCTTTAACAGAAGAGCAGTGACAATGACAGTGTGTTGATATGTTTACCATCTTAATTTGTTAATGTTGGCAGGCTATCATTTGCCAATTAACACTGAAATTGGAATACAGCTGAGGCTGATGGGGGCGTCATTAGTTGCAGACCTGGTCATGAAAAAAAATAAATTGTTGAGCAAATTTCAAATTTTGATCTGATGATGCTGCCAGACAAAAAGTCAGGGGATGATCAGGGGCACTTGAATATATTCAAATTTCATGGCAATCCGTCCAATAGTTGTCGAGACATTTCATTTCAAGGGCCGGCCTCATGCAGGCGCTGGAGGGAAAGTCAAGACAGCGTGAAAGCTGTTAGGATAAACTCACTGAGAACCAGGAATCTCTGCACGTTCATCCAGTAGGTGTTGAGCTATTCCACTAGAGCAATGCTGCCGACGTGGCTGAAGACACAATCTGCAGCTCTGATGAATTTCCTTTAAGATTCTGGGTCAATTTTTGGAAGAATTCAGCAACAATGGTGCAGTGTTTTGGTCCCAGCTGCTGCATCAAAGCTTAATTCACTACAGCTCCGACTTGCACCTCTGACTCACTTCTTCTGTAAAGTAACAGTGGGCAAAGCTCATGGATATTGTGTATCATGGATTTCTCAGAGACAAAGCTGATGTTAAAAATGGAGGGACATGACATAAACATTTTAGTATCATTACATTATCCAAGCCCACATGTTTCTATGTTGATGATATTCAAAGAAATTTCACTTAAAGCATCGTGATCCGTGCCAAAGGCATCAAACCTGTGATATTTAATTTATAGGGCAGTCTTCCTAACCTAGAACATCCTGCCACCATCAAAGCACAAAAAGTCCTTTATCCTCCTGATTACATAAAAAAGCTGCGGCGTCTCCTTTTCCAGTCGTATCGCAGACGAGCAGCACAGCGACCAGGTGAATGCAATAAACAACGAACCGGCGAAGACCTTCAAGGAATGAGAAATGTGCTCTTTTCTTTTTTCCAAAAACAGAGGGAACCTCTCGACAGACCAGCGCTGATGGCTCTACAACACATTCGTCACTTCTTTTCCCTTAGCGTGTTCTTTCATTTAATTCTCGTCCAAACACCCAACTGTCTATTTGATGAGATAAACATTAAAAAGGCAAAGGCAGGGGTGTGTGTGTGTGTGTGTGTGTGTGTGTGTGTGTGTGTGTGTGTGTGTGTGTGTGTGTGTGAGGGTGATGGACGCGGAGGGAGCTGCCGATCATCTCCTCATGGAATGAGAAACTCCGACGGGCGCCAATCTCCCCGACGTCTTAATTAATTGAACAAAGTAACTAATCATGCAAATTGTTCCTCAGCAGGAGAGACATGAGCAGAGAGACGGGGAGAGAGCGAAGGAGCTGAATCATGCAGGTGATGGACGTGCAGAAGGGACAGGTAGGGGATGTGTTAGGGGAATGGATCTCCAACTCCAGCTTCGTCTTGGTTGCCTTTTTGACGTGAACCCCTCGCTGAATTGTGAATCAGGACAGGTCTGCCGAGGGAGGCAGAAGGTCTGAGATGAAGGAAATGCCGCATCTAATACTAAACACCGTACATCATGTCCCGGAGGCGAGACCCTGGCTGGTGCGGGCCTCATAAAACGCCAGATATACCTTTCATCTCTCCACCTCTGACATATTTCCTCGGACTGATAAAGGCCATATTGCAGGTGTAGACTCGACAAGTTAATTGACAGATTTCCACAAAATCTCAGAGTGAATTACAATCAAATATGCCATCACAGCCGACTCTTACCGAGCGCCGACAGGTTTTCATTTTTCACAAAGGCCTTGCCGCTCCTCGCTGAATCAGACCTCACATTTCATTCACTTCACTCCCAGACATTAGCCTTGTTCTTACTTCCCTGTACCTGAGGAGCCCTCAATCAAGGCCTGAAGGCACTGCGGCCCCTTCAGAGTGAAATGAGCGCTCACCTCTTCCTGTATCTGCGCTGGGACTTTGCAAGCGGCTTGTTTACGGACGACCTCAACAACATGAGTCGCAGCAGGCTAACGCTGTTGTCTAATTACATGGGGGGGCGGGGGAGGGGGTGAAAGGAAAAAAAAAAAAGAGTGGCGAGGAGACGGGGCGATCTGCATATCAAAGGTGTTGTTCTATGAACCTTTGAAGATCAAACATCAGGAGAACCATGACTCAAAGTTCAAGGTGAGGTGAGCCGGATCTATACATTTTTCTGTTTGAATCCACATATTTTAGCTGACACGTATTCTTTCGCATCAAGTTACCGCAAACTTTTGTTTTTTTTAAATTTCTGACTAACTTCTGGCTGAATGACACAACGAGACTGTGTATACTGTCAGACTTTATCCCCCCCACCCTCCCAGCAAACATGTGAGCCAAAGTAACTATCCCTTTTTAAAATCCCTGGTTGAGCAGAACTGCTTTATGGAGATTTCTTTGTGATTTTTGCATCAGTGTGATGAAGTACTTTGATTTCTCGGGCATTTAATTTGCCTGGATTCGCAAAAACAGACCGCTTTTATCCACTAACAATTTCTCGGTCCATTTTCCAAGAAACGTCAATTCATACTAATCTTGTGATATTAAAAAAAAAAAAAAATACCTTCGACATGAAAAGATTAGACAGCTGGATCCGACTTCCTGAAACATGAGGGTTTGATGCTTTTAGTTTTGGACAAAAAATGAGCAAATTTGGGGTTATTACTATTTTATAGTCAAACAATTAATCGATAATGAGAATAATCACTAGCTGTTACTGTGTTGACAGAGGCACAGTGACATGATACAGTCACATTACATGTTGTGCATTATGATTTACACTTGCAGAGCACAAATGAGTACAAGCTCTTCATTCCTGAACCTTCACAACTTTCAAGGTGACACAAGCTCCAGCAGACCGGTGTTGAACGGTGGATTGCTTCTCTACTCTTAAATTCAGACCAGAGTTCACTAAACAGCCATTTTATTATATATGACAACGACAGACCATCACAAAACTGGAGCATCTCTCTCTCTCTCTGTGTAAACACTCGAGTGTGACTTCCAGTCTGCCCGGTCTGCCTCGCTGCCTTTCTCTGCAGCTCCACGGACCAAACTCCAAGGGGGATCAGCTCATATATAATCCTCCGAGCCCTTCAGGCACCGGCAGCACAGATAAAGGCATGGCATCGGTTTGAGATCACGTCCCTCTGTGTGACCTGTAAAACCCAGTGAGCTGTCTCACGCGAGTCAACAGTGATACACTTCAAAAAGCAGGCGATTAGAGCGGCTGGACGGATGAACATGGGAAGCTTAGTGGCGGGGAGCCGGGCATGAAAACAAACACAGAGCGGCCAGTCGCAAAAGAAATAAAAAAAAAAAAACATTTAGCATTTAGAACAAGTTTCTCCTCTGAGAATCAGCCATGACAACCGTCGATAATCAGGTTATCACCATCGACTTTCCTCCTCTGCTAAAAATAGGGCCCCTTTATTTTTTTTTATTTTTTTGTGGCTCTTAAAGTGTTGAACCTACAACAGAAATCTTTGACTTGTTCTGACATCATGCTGCTTCCAAATTCCCACTTGCACATTTATATTTAATTTAAAGCAGGAAATAAAGAGAATCACTGATTGAGGGGAAATTTTGACAGGCGTACCGGCGGCCCTGGCTATATGCATGAAAACATGAACCTGTGTCACTCATCGCCTGCGCAGACGCGTAGCAGAAGCTCCGTGGTTGGAAGAGGGAAAGAGCAAGATGTTACAGTTTCTCTAATTATTTCAATGTGCCTGCCATGACATTTGACAGACGTTAATTTCACCATTCTTCAGACTCTGGTGCGCCGCCGCAGTCACATCAGTCGACTGTGCACATTAGATCCAATATTAATACACGCCATTCACCAAAGCCTGTTGCTCTAAATATTCTTCTTCTTCACGATAAGAACAAAAAACATCTGCCATTTTGCAACAAACCCCCCCCCCCCCCGAAAAAGCTTATTGCACACAGGAACGTGGATAACAAGGTGTCATTTACTTGTGAGTGTTTGGTGATGTCTCTGTGCTTCGGTGCTCGTATACGTGCGCAGATGTCACTCTGTGTGTGTGTGTGTGTGTGTGTTTGTCTGTACATCACATTGATTGCTGCTTCTCCTGGCAACAGTCCAAACAGCCTTTGCTCTACTAAACGCGAGTGGAGCTGCTGGTGGGAGAGACGAGGACTCTGTGGGGAGGGTGAGGGAGGGGGAGGGTGAGGGAGGGTGAGGGTGAGGGAGGGTGAGGGTGAGGGGGAAGGGGGCGACATCTTGTGACAACTCTGTCACATTATTTCATCATCGATGGCGGAGCCTCATTAGGTCCTTTTTTCTGACAGATGAGATCACATCTGCAGGAGAGGGTGAAGTGCGATGCGTTAGATTGTCCGAGTAAAAAACAAAAACAAAAAGTGTGAAGCCTTGGTGCATTTTTAATCTGTAGCAACTGCAGCTAAAGTCTCCTGAACAGATTATATTCTGTAATTCTGTGTCACCGAACAGAAGCAGAGCAGCGGACTCTTAACAGCTCCGGCAAAGATTGTGTTGCACATGATTTGTATTCCTTCCCATGGACATGCAAACTGAAATTTTGGGCAAAATGGAGCTAAGCTGAAAAGAAGTCTAGTCTGGGAGGCAGAGACACACACACACACACACACACACACAGAGCTACTCTTCACACTCGCACACACACAACTGCCCTTGACACATGGCTTGAGATACATGGAGGACATCTGACAGAAGATGTAACAGCCTGCCTCTTGTGCCCCCCCTCTCCCTCCCTCCCTCCCTCCCTTAACCATCAGCAG
>NW_019525475.1:728969-732279 GCF_002814215.2 Seriola lalandi dorsalis | reverse complement strand
GCCCCACAACACACACACACACACACACACACACACACACACGCACGCACACACAACCATAAAGTAACATCTGCAGCACAGAAACGCACATTTATCTGTCATGCGCTGCAGCTTTCAATCACAGCACAAATTGCAACTGAAACAAGAGCTGCCGAGGCCGAGACGTGGAGAGCAGAAAAACCAAAAATAAAACAAGAAGAAGAAAAAGCTGCAGACAACTCTGAAAGAAGTTTCTTTTTGTATGATCAATTTTCATTACCAGGCTTCAAAGTCTTCCTTTGTCTGAAGATGAAACTGAACACGGACAAACATACAAAACACAGACACACACAGACACACACACACAGACACACACACACACACACACACACACACACACACACACACAGAGAGAGAGTAAGTCTCGGTGGTGCAGAGGGCTGGAACCCCATTTGATCTCCAAAGATTCCTGAGCTGCAAAATCTTAAATATTTATGGACTTCAACTGAAACACTCGTGCTAAGCTCAGACTCACAAGAAAGAAGCCGAGATGTTTTTCCTCTTTCCCTTAATGAAATTAATCACAATAAACGACCCCACAATTATGTTCACCTCTCTGATGAAGAACAAAGAGGAGAGCGCACAGATAAATTTCCCACACCACACAAGGGATGTGTTTACACAGCAGCTTCCTAACAACTAAAGAGACCTCTTCCCCCGATTCATCCCTTTCTAATGAATACACAATCACAATCTATAAAAGCCGTGACATGGCTACCACATCTATGCAGCACGGTTACAGAGAACATCTCGAAAATAAAGAGCTGCTGGTGCCAGGAAATAAATAATAAATCGCGATAGTCTCAGACGAACTCTTCCCAAAAGTTACACCTACACAGAAGCCTCCTCACGGTTATGTCACTCACACATCCATCGTTTCGAACATTGCTGAATCTGCAGATGCAGACCTTCTGTAGCAGTGAAATTTCACCCGTCAGTAAAAGGTATTCATCCTGCACTTCTTCACTACTTTTGTGTGATCACTTATTGAAGCCACCAGTGTTTGACAGCGCTGGTCCTTAAGACTAAAATGAGGCTCTAAATCTGCAGCGAACGTTCCTGCACAAAAGGTCCAGATGAGTCCAGACGACATGAGAGGCAACCTTTCAGCGCAGAGCGTTAGCAACACTCAACAACTGTAGTTTTCTCATTACTGACAGATATCTCTTTTTAAAAAAAAAAAAAAAAAGGCTTAGCTTTTCTAATGAAACACCTCTGTGTCAACTCAGGCCACTGGCAGTCTCTTTCTGTCTCTGAGGAGTAAAAACTGGCAGACGAAGTACAGAACAATCTCTTTAATGAGCTCGACATCTTCACCAATTTGAGCCTCATTGCTTTGTTACCCCCCCCGCCCCCCCCCCTTCGCTCTTCGGCAGAGGACTTCCTGGATTTCTCCTCCTGCTCTGTCTCTTGACACTGACTCCTCTGTGCTCAGCGTCCAAATATGGCTTTCCACCTTCTCTATGTACGAGCTTGCAGCTACATCCAGAGAGGCATGCAGCTTGATCTACCTGTAGGTTATGCAGATATGCAAATTAAAAAAGGAGACAGGAAGGGGGAAAACGCACCTGCAGAATGTTGTTTTGACAACAAGTTTAAAGTCTAATTAGCAAGCCGCTAATTTTACATTACTCGTTGAGAGATGTCTAATCTTTCCAGTTTCTTAATTGCTTTTTAATCTGAGCTAAAAACAGTAAAGCAGAATTGCTCTGTGGCATATTCATAGAGTCTAATGCCAATATGTTTGAGAGACTGGAGCCTGTTAGATTGAGCTGCATAATTCCATCCATATCACGCTGTTATAAAGCTGCAACTAATGACTTTAATTTTAATCATCAGTTAATCTTCTGATCAGTTTCTGGATTAATTGATAAATCTTATCTTTATTTGGGGGTAGAAAATGAATTTTTCACAGTCCTAATTAGCATAAATGCAAAAAAAAAAAAATTCATCTTTTAATCATTTGTTTTGTCTGACCCAGAATCCATAACCCAAAGATATCCCACACCAGATAATGAAAAGTCCAACGTTTCCACACAATTAAGAAGCTTGAACTAGGTAATGTTTGAAAAATGTCCGAGTAAACATTTCATTAATTACCCAAACAGTTGCCCAACTAATTGATTAATCGACTAATTAACTCCTCCTTTGCATCTCTATATTGTCATCTCAATTTTGGTGGACTGATTGCTGCATTAGTTAAGACTTAACGCTGTCAATCAGCACATGAAGTGAAGTCAATTAAAAGGAGATTGCGCTGTGGATTCACCACACAAATCTAATGTGTGTGTGTGTGTGTGCGTGTGTGTGTGTGTGCGTGTGACACAACAGCAGCAGCACTTTGCAGAACATCCAGTATTTGTTCGGGAATAAACGTTTCTAAGCTCATAAATCAGTGTGAACTGAACCCGGAATGACTGTTTACATTATTAATAGCAACCTCACAGCCGAGATAAGTCAACACATTCCATGATAATGTATGCTAACTCCAGCAGAATGAATATATTACCACAGACAACAGAGCAGGTGCGAGCAATGCTTTCCCGTCTAACTGCTTCATGCAAAAAATAAATAAATAACATTTAAAAAATATAGGCCTAAATATACACATACATATATATATATATATATAAATAATAAAAATCAGCTAGTGCGCAGCAGTTGACTTGACTTCCTAATAGTCGGCTATAGAGTTACCCATTTAAAGAATAAATACAACACGACAGACAAGATTAACTTTGACAACCTTTTTAACTGCGTGTGTCTGCGTGAAACCATCTTTCATTCCGCAGATTGTAACAACTTAAAATAGGCCTCCTGCACCCGGTTTAAAGCGACCCGGGTTCATCTTGGCATGCACGAAATCCCCCCCCCCCCCCCCCAAAAAAAAAAAACAAACAAAAAAAACAACAGCAGCAGCTCAACATTTGCAACTTGTGTCTCCACCAGCGTGAAGACAATGCCCGAGAAGCGGAGATAAACGACGCCGTGTAAACTTACATCGATGATTGCGACGCTTCCCCTTGTACATGGTCATTATGTACGGGTCCAGCTTTGCGCTCTTTCAGATCCTCTTTCAGGTGCGAGAGAGCGCGAGAGAGAGAGAGAGAGAGAGAGGGAGAGAGAGAGAGAGAGAGAGAGAGAGAGAGAGATAGATAGATAGGGGGGAGACAGGCGGAGAGCGTCGGGACTTCGTGCGCGCGGAGATACTTTCTGACTAGAAATAAAATTAGTCCTTCAGACGGAGGATCGGAGGCGCTGCTTGAGCGAG
>NW_019525475.1:725566-728885 GCF_002814215.2 Seriola lalandi dorsalis | reverse complement strand
CACACACACACACACACACACACACACACACATATCAGTTCAGTACCAATCACGAAAATAGGGGACAAAAATGAGGAAAAGAGGAATATGAGTTTACAAAATAACTCTGCAACAAATACCATCTTCCCTCAGTTTGTGTTGCTTTTAGAAAAATCTCTGTTTTGATTCTTTCTCCTCAATTTTACCTCATTAATTTAATTTTAACATCTACAATCATTCACATATACAGGTTGTTTTGGCTACTTCCTGTATACCTATATCTGTTAAATAGTCTAGTGGAGAAAAGAACAATGCTATGCTATGCTATGCTAAAATGTATGACATTAATCTATAGGTTAATTTTTGGAGGATGTGTGCTACATGCAATTCACTCTTTTACTACATTTGTCAATGCTTGACAGATTTAAGAGCAAGTTTCAAACTGCTTGCTCATTTAAATCAGTAGAAGAGTGTACAGCTATGCTAGCACGTTGCTATGCTAGCTGTGGTGCTCGGAGCTAAATGCCAACGCTAGCATGACGACGCTCAATCATGACGATGCTAAATGGTTTAAAGGGGCTATTTGCTACAAGAGTCGGTGTTGCCTCTGGAGACAGCTGTTGGCGATTTAAAGGAATGAGCTACAAAAAGCTCCATTTTAATATTTACTATGTTCTGCATCTTAGCATAGCGTGCTAGCATGCTAATATTAAACACAAAGTGCAGCTGAGGTGGACTGGAATGGTGCCACGAAAGTATTGGATGAATTTAAATTCTGACCTTTATGATGGCACTAAATGAAAAGTTAAGGGGATCTCCAAAGTTGTTACAGTCCAAGTCTGTCTCAAGTCAGTCTCAATATTTGACAGATTGCTGTGATAAATAAAAGCCTCAAAAGTCAACCTCATGGTGGCGCTCGAGGAAAAGTCAGGGCATCGCCAGAGTCATAAGATTCATCCTGTGGCCACCATTACAGTTAAAATGTATAAAATGTCAAAGAAATCCATCCAATAGTTGTTGAGACATTTCAGTCTGGATCAAAATGGTGGACTGAATGGCCGCTACAGGAGCTAGAAATGCACAGTGAATTGTCATTTTGTCCTCCAAATGTTTGCATCATCAAAAATGCTTCAAATGTATTAAATTTTTATTTGTATAGCGCCAATTCACAACATGTGTTATCTCTTCAGTCCACTGGGAATAAGTTACACTCAGATTCATTCACAGTACACGCCTCGTTTCCTTGTGATTTCCTGTCACTTCAACCTTTTGAAGGACTTCAAAACCCTGAAATCGAGTACTGTCTGTGACCTTCAAGGTGACACTGTTCCTTCCTATAGTTCACACTATAAAGCAGCTGCTTTCTGTATTTCTTTTCCTTTCTGTAAGACGAGGAGGTTGGCATCCAGCAGCTAACCACTCCCCGCTGTATATTGACATTGGCATAAAAATAATATCCCACTCCTTCCACAACCTCTGGGCACACTTCAGTAAAGGTGCATCTCATCTCACTTGCAAAGGGGATTGTGTTGCTAGGGAGACGAGGATACGGAAGCAGCCTGTATGCTGATTTTGTGCGATTCATTCCACTACATTATTACATTATTGTTGTGTGGGTTGAATAACAACATTTTTTTGGGGGGGGGGGGGGGGGGGGCTGAATTGTGCGGAGGAAACTAACAACTGAAAGCCAACTGCATGGAAGTAGCAGGAATTCAAATCAATACCGCTCTCCTCTGGAACTGCTGCCGCTCTCACATGCTGCAGAATAACAAATGGTCCTCTTTATGTTTTTACTCTGAAACTTAGAAAAGATAAAAATCCCTCAGAGTGGATTTTTTGTGAAAATGGCCGAATCGAATAAATCGATGCAGCAGATATGATCACGCGCTGGGGCTGTAGGTTGTAAAAAAAAAAAACAAAAAAAAAAAACACACGGCCTTTTAGCTTTGTGCAACTGTTTTTCCTTCATATTTAAAACTGTATTTTTTATGGATGAAGAAATTAAAAAGAAAAGAAAAAGGAGGTTTAAACATGCCACCAGCAACCAACACTGAGAGTCTGTATTTAACAGTGAAGCAGGGACATCTGCTGTCCGTGATGGATTAATACAACAAACAGCCTCAGGAATACAACAGAAAAATCAGGACGTACAATATGAATCCATCATGACTGGTACTTTTCTACCAATGTCCTTAATTTTGCAACTTATTTCTCTACAAATGAGAAATTAAAGAAGAGCTTTAGACAAGGCCAGCTGTGTTTAACACTCAAAGCCTTTTTTTAATGAGCATCAGACAGAATAAATCTCCCAGTAAAGCTAATTTGAGAAGTTTTACATTTTTTATTTAAGAGTAGATTCGTTTTTTAATTAAAATGCTCTTTTGTGAAACAGGCTTTAGCTGCCTTGTGGTTAAAGAGAGAGAGATAAAAAAACTGCACTTCATTCTTTGAATAATCATGATGTTTTCTCTTGGATGTGAACTTTAATAGAACTGTATTCATCTAAGTTTTGTACTGAATATCTCAAAACGACAACACTGTGAACCAGCTCTTTCACTGCTGCAGCATGGATGACGATATTCGACGTCTCGATCAGGAACATGTCAGCACTGAAGCAGATATAATCAATTAACAATGAAATTGTATGAAATACGTACGTGTGATGTGAAGAGAGTCGATTGGTAGAGACGAACTTCTGAGACAACGATCGCCAAACTTTCTCACAGTGCTACAGAGCTCTTTCAGCTCCTTGTTTTGGTTTTAACTTTAATGCTTTGGGGGTTTACTCCCACTTCTCCTAAAGATTCACTGGCAGCTGTTTTCACTGAATAAACTCCTAAAAACCAACCGAACAGCACCTGCTCAGCACCACACAGTTAGACAATGAACATAGTGGAGAACTGAGCAGCTACAGATCCAGACAGTTTCACTTAGGAGATGGTGGAGACCAAAAACGGAGCTAAAAAGAAGAGTGAATATTGCACTTACATTTAGGAACATGACCACAAATGAATGCGAATGTGTAAATAAGCTACTGTTTGTCAAAAAAAAACAAAACTGTTTGGCAAAAAAAAAAAGTGACAATATGTCAGTATTGTGTTCCCGGCTTATTTCCACTGCCCCCAAAGAAATCAGTTATTTTTAGTATTAAACTTGAGTTTGGTTCCAGGTGTTATATATTGTTTAAATCCCCAATGCTTTTCCTGTGACAAACTTTAATCTACACATCTCCCCAAAGGATCACGGTGCTGTCAATTTTCCACAGTGATATCCATCAGTGCTGGTATTATATTACAGCCTCTCAGTAGCAGCCACTGTTATTTCACTTGCCCCTCCC
>NW_019525475.1:720055-725546 GCF_002814215.2 Seriola lalandi dorsalis | reverse complement strand
CCCCCCCCCAGCTTGCACCAGATAAACTAATTTAACCCAACAATCCGGGTGCTGGATTTTCCACAGTGTGAGAGGAGAAGACTGACGTGCAATCATCAGCTTTGGTTGTGACGATTTTGAAAATAAGAGGAATATGCCCATGGGCTTCTTGGAAGCCTTCAAAAACACTGAGCACATCATTAAACCTTTTTAAGACACGAACAGCTTCCGAGAAGATGAACAAGCATCGACTTCAGCTGAAGCGCTCGACATCCACAGAGAATCTCTGCTGGCATTTGAAACAGACTCCCTGTTAACAAATGATCCTCATTTATAGCTGAGATGGAGGGGATAAAGCGGCTGCCCGGGGGGAAGATTTTCGACATGATGGATATAAATCTGCTCAAGCCATCACATCTCATTGGCCTATGACTTAAGCCTCTCTTAGCTCATTAGACAGGCACTGCTTTTGGCACTGAGTAATTGCAAACGTATCTAGTGTGTCAACTTGCTGCAACTGCTTAGCAGTCTGTGACAGCAAATCGTCTCTCTTTGCTGATACTCTGCTTACAGAGCCTGAACGCCTCATTGGTTTGGATTTGGTCCAATTCAACAGACCAGTGTAAAAAAAAAAAAACCCCAAAAAAACTCAGAAAATGCAAAACTATTTCCTGGACGTTTCTCACTTTCCCTCTCCAAGTTTGCACATGTAAATTAGCCCCGAGCACTCAAAGGAGCATTGTGCTCAAAGACGACCTCATACTGCTGCGAAAATTACTTCAAAACTGACATCAGGAGTTTCACAAGGAGAAAACAGACACCCTGTCCCACACATGTTGGTAATAGAACATGAGTATCTCCTGCATGTGTGAAAGCCGCAGGAAACGTCTTAACTGGTTCTCAACAACAGCATCCCTCTGGTTCAAGTGCCGACTGAATCATCCCAGACCTGGGAAAGGAAAATTGCGCACTCTAGTGGAGAGCCAACAGCGTGACAGCTGCTTCCAGAGATTTAAAGCGAACATCAACCTCAACACTAAAAATAGAATTCACATATGTCGTTTCTATCGCTGCCTCAGTTTGTGGATTTTCTTCATATGATGATGATCAGAGAGACAGACTGTGGTGATGATATCATATAGGCAGTTCCTAGAGCTGCTCCACAGATGGTAAACATGAAATGAGATCCTATGAAGCAGCTCTGGGGATTTTATGTACATGAGTGCATTTCCCTATTCAGCTGATTAAGCCCTATACATTTTAAACGAACCTCCCTTGGATGTATCAGTGGGCCAACTCTAGAAATAACTCACTCAGCTCTAATTTTAATCTAAAGTAAAGATACCCATACATACATTGAAACAGGCTTTTCTTGCTGTAATCACCCTGTTTATACTATTCCATCTTAATGCGCTTTCAATGTAAATGATGGAAGACAACATCCACAGTTTTGTGCAAAAATCGTACTCAAAGGTTTATCTGGATCTAATATGAGGCCCCTGCAGTCTGTGTTAGACAAATCAAGTGGGTATTTGACATTATTCTGTTTTAGGGTGGGTAAGGACTGATTTGGAAGTCGCCTTTAAAGTTATAATAGTAACTTTTCTGCATTAAAATGACTATACCTATTGTTTTTTACTTGTACATTTACGTGTCCATCAATTCTCAAACAAGAGAAATCCGTAATTTCAATCATGGTAACGGTCTCTTTCTTTTAGTCACCTGTCAATCCTTTGTGCATATGTAGTGAAACTGCTTCTTTCAGTGTTTACTACCGGTTTTAATCTCCTTGTCTGTTTGTTATGGAGAGGAGGACACCTCTCAGGACATCAGAGAAACAATCGTAAGAAAGGTTAGCGGCAATCTCAGTCCTGCCCTGACGCCTCTTCTCCGCCCTACGGCATCGGGAAAAACACTGGTTTTTTAATATGAAACTTCTTTATTCTGTTACTGGTTATAATCATGTGGTCTGTTTGTTTTTGAGAGGAAGAACTGACACTGAAGGAATCCAGACTGGGAGAAGCTGATGGGATTGGTAGTGAACACAACAACTCCCACAATCGCCCGCTACTTGATGAACACAACACAAAATCATTCCAATAAATCCAGTTTGTTAGTAAATGTCTGTTTTGATGAAAACATGATTTTAATACCAGCTGGTTTTGTCGAGGATGTCTGGAAATAAGAAGAAAAAAAAGAAAACTTGATCCTACAGATGCTGGCAGTTCCTTTGAACCCCACAAATCCTTAATAAACACACTCTACTTTAAATTGAAGGATTATTTTCTAAGGCTTGGACAGAAATGAACTATTCTCACCCCCTCCTCTAATGTGCCCTCATTTAATCACACAGATGAATCTATTCACACACTACACATGATTTACATTCATCCAGCCCTCCTCTCAAGTAAGACCTCATTTGGTTTTTATTTAGGCTCTATAGTCTGCATCATCCCTCCCTCCCTCCCTGCTTCCTTCCTTTTGCTTATTTCCCCTCCCTACTCCTCCTTCCCTCACTCAGTTTTTGTCTCTCTTTCTGCTTCCCTCTCTCCCCTCTCTCTCTCCATCTGTCAGGGTCAGCAGAGTGCAAAGAATCACATTAAGAAGTATTCAAATGTTGAACTAGTCGCAATTGCTATTCATACAGGCATTAAAGGCTGCCAAATCTAATTCAGCTCAGACGCTATCAGTGCCACGGCCGTTCACCCAGTCAGCAGAGATAATACAAACCACACAGGGTGACAAGGGTTAGAAAAACCCCATACAAAGACAGTAATTTCTCCTGGGTGTAATGGAGCTACAATCACTGAGCCAATGCCCACTGAATGACTTTAACCAAAGAAGGTGAAAAAAGAAAAAAGAGGAAACAAGGCTGATGGATTTCACTTCATTTCTGATTCCACATACTGCATCTGAGATTAACAAGGCTGTGTTTTCTTTGCCACGAGCGGGAAAGTGGCACTTGTAAAGAATAGAGGGATTAAAGCACCAAGGATGATGAATGACAGATAATCAGAAGTAAAAAAAAAAAAAAAAAAAAAACCTTTAGAAGAGAAAAAGTTATATAGTTTTACGTTTCTCCACTTCACAGTGACGATCGCTGATGTGTGATAGTTGGTGTTTAGTGGCTGCAAGAACACGCAGCTCGCCGCATTAACAAGAGTCAAATCCAGACCAGGAAAACAGCATCAAACAACGCAGACATAGTAGACTGTTGCAGAGTTTTTCCCATCATGCACTTCACGTTTTACTGATCCAGATACATACTGTTGGGAACAGGCATAATTTGTGTGTGTGTGTGTGTCCCTACAGCCCTTAACCCAATAGCCTTAAAGTCACACTATGTGACTGTTGCATAACAGCAGCCATTATGGACACAGTGGAAATTAAATGATATGCTAAATGCTAAATGCTAAAAGCGTAGGAGTATAGATGAGTTAAGAAATCAGGGAGCTGACTCATTGCAAACATTAACCACCAAGAGATATGTTATTGCAACGTTTCATTTCTCAGAGGAAGAATGTGTTTGTTTTTTCCTTCTTATAAATTAGTTTCACGTTAACCGATCCTTAACTTTAACCTTAAACCTAAAACTAATCTCAACTCTCACACAGACCTTTAAATGAAAACTTCCTCGCTCTCAATTACAATGCTGTAATTACTAAATAATTAAGTAGAATAATGATGATATTCCTAAAACTTTATGTGGATTTACTTCAGTGTCAGCTTCTATAATTGCCAGCTGAAAGTCATCACAGGAATAGATGTGCAATAGTAAATAAAGAGCATTGAGCCTTGAAGTCTAAACTGCAGGATGTGGGTACCTACAGTGACGCATGAGCATATTCATACTGAACAGCGAGTCCCTGTCCCTCTGACAGCTGACACAAAGACATGAATTCACTCAGTAAAAGGAAGAAATGAATGATCGTCTACCCCATGATTGCACCTTAATGCGTATTGTTGATGTCAGCCAAGAGCGGTAATAACCGCTGTGTACCACAGTGTGGTGCTCAGTGACCGCAGAGTGAGCGCCTGCCTTCTCCATGATCTCCACTTTACGCCACACATAGGAGGGGGGAGACGAGGCCGACACTGTCTTGACCCGTCATTTCCGACCAAATTAACACTTGATGAATTTCCCCTTTTGTTATAACAGGCGCTCGTCTTGGCCGAGGCTCAAAATTTCATTTGACAGGACGGCTCCCACAACTCAAAAGTAATGAAGGCAGCCCATCTTCCCCGGTTAGATGAGGTGCATAAATACAGACACAGCTCATTAATAATGCTGTCACACAGGTAGGCTACGGAGAAGTCTCTGACACACTTTACAACTGAAGCACTCCCAAGTCCCAGAACTCATCAGCTGCAAAGGCCCACTTATGTATGTCCACATGACTGTACCCTGAAAAACTAAGACGCTTAAGACCTTGGTACTGATTCCACATAATGTAGGATTACACTAGTGCACAACAATCCTTTCAGCCATTGTTTATCCATCTATCATGTATTGCATTTAAATTCTCCTCGTCTTTTTCGTGTGTGTTCTGTGCAAAACAACTGTTCCCTGCTTTCATACGACCATTAGTTTCGCAACTTAATTCTTTGTCCACCAAGGCTACAGGACGATGAGGATGTGCGAACAAGCCATAAGGAGTTGTCAAGGTCAGGAATGCACAACCAGCTGCTATCTATTGAACACAACCCCTCCCCGTCTGTATACAGCTCGAGTTTGTCAATTTTTCCTTGGAGACAGGGAGCAGACAGCTGTGCGTTATGCTTCCTCTCCTTCAACAGCTGCAATGGATGTTTGGTCATCCTG
This sequence comes from Seriola lalandi dorsalis, assembly GCF_002814215.2. Taxonomy (NCBI): domain Eukaryota; kingdom Metazoa; phylum Chordata; class Actinopteri; order Carangiformes; family Carangidae; genus Seriola; species Seriola lalandi. The sequence continues at coordinate 720,745 of NW_019525475.1, read as the reverse complement.
TCAGCTCAGCTCAGCACAGCACAGCGCGCTCCTCTTCTTATTTGAGTATCGCTGCAGCTTTTAACAAATCAAACTCTTATCCAAAGTCAGTTTCCACCGAGTGAGCGGGCAGGTTCGGTGTCTTAATCAAATCTTAACACTGAATATGCAAAAATATTCGGGACACTTTCTGCAAAGAGGTCAGTGCAGGTAGAGGTCATTATCACTCGCTGATTTCCCTAATTAAATCTATAGCAGTCACAAAGGAGGAGGAGACAGATAAAGGAGAAGAAGCTGAGTTTGAGAAAAGACATTTTAAGCTTTGAGATAAGTGAGATTGAACAGAAAAGAAGCTGTAAAAATATTAGGATAATGCAGCAGATGCTTTGCCCTCTCGGTTGCAGAATAATCCCTCTAGCTGCTCCTCCACTCGCCCCAGAAATAGCACAGGTTTGAGGTCTAAGAAGGCCAAGCGGCCAGTTTAGTCATGCGCCGCTGCTCTAAACAGGGACTCCGACTACCTCGAGGTGTTTGTGGCCTGACTGTAAAAACCGCCGTCTGGATGGTGTCGGAGAAGTTACTCCTGGCTCCGGCTAAATGCAAATAGTTGACTGCAATAAACTTGAGGTACTTAACCGCCATCATGCTCGGCGTGACCTTTACCGGACAGTGGAGCTCCAGGCCGGGCGGTGGAGGTGGGGTTGGGGGTGG
>NW_019525475.1:628361-720035 GCF_002814215.2 Seriola lalandi dorsalis | reverse complement strand
GGGGGGGGGCTTGCTCCAGCTGTGAGTCACATTTCCACACTAACAACTGGAAGCAGTGATTCACAAGCCCGCGATGTAATTGGCGAGGACGCCTCGTGAGTAAAGATGGTGGAGGAACGGGGGAAGGGGGGGATGTGGAGGCGAACTAGCGTGAGGGAGCGAAGGAGAATAAATGCAAAGTCAACTAAGGGAATGTGAGAGGAAAAGTAAACACATGAGAGAAGAACTCATCGCTCCGGGCGAGGTTATGGGCTGTTTTTAATGTTATTTTGTTTGTACTGTCCGTCTTCATTCAGGGAGGGGAGGGGGGGGGAGGGGGGCAAACACCCCAGTGAGTCTGTCACAGTGATTCTTAATTCGCACACTAAGCAGGGGGGAGGGAGGGGGAGGCAGAGGGGTTACGCTGTGAGCACGCGGTCCGCAGAAGCCCCTCCGGGGGTCGCGGTAATTATCCCAGCATGTGTAATCACAAAGTCACGAACCGTTACTCGCGCAATACGTCACCTTTTTTTTCTTTTTTTATCGCTCAGCCTGAGGTGCGCGTCGACTATTTCGGCGGGAATTAAGAGACAGACATGACATGACTGACTGGATCAATTATTATGGAGTGTTAAAAGGGCAGGTTTTCTCTTTCGGGTGGGGGGTGGGGTGGGTTTGGTGGGGGTGTCTGTGTCAGGTCTGTGATGAAGGTCCGTCTGTCTGTTTAGCTGATGCTCCCGTGCAAAAGGTCGCACTGCAGTGGTCTCTCCGTCATCGCAAGGCTGCGCACCTGGCACAAACACACAGTTGTCTCATTGAAGCATTATCTCCCAGCATGCACAAGTAGAGCGCCTGTAAGAACACTAATCCTACACAAAAAGGCTTATTACTCTTGATACACATCGCCGAGACTCTCACGGAGTGAAGACAAGCCTCTTTAGTTAAATTGCTTCATTCCAAATATGTTGTCTAATCACAACAGGCAGTCTGCCAGCGTGCATACCTCGTGCACGGTGTTACTTTTTTTTTTTTTGGTGCACAATATGAGAGTCCAGCTCTAATTCAAACCCATCCTGTCTGCATCAGCACGCCCTAAATGTGAACCTAAACTCTCAGGAGTAAACAAGCGTCTTTGATTATGCACAGAGAACAATTATCTGTTCTCCTTCACTGGTCCAAAGCCACATCCCTTGACTGCTTGTGTCTCTCTCCCCCTCTCTCTCTCTTCTTCTCTGTAGATGGATGTAAATATTAATGAATGAACACATCGTAGCCCGGATGCTTGTTAGGCTTCCTGCTTCTCCCCAGTCCACACTGTTTCAGTTTATTTACTAACTGAAGGAAGGAGTGAAGCTTCAAGGATCCTCCTGTCAGCTAAAAGGCAGAACAGTGGCCTCGGGCTCTGAGGTGGCTGGTTGGTCAGCTGGAAGATATGAAGATGGATTCTGCTCCCGACTCGTGTCAGAGTCAGTGTTATACTTCAGCTCCTGCCACAACCAAAGGTGGAGAAAGTTACTTTTGAAAGGAGTTCATCGTTTTACTCCCTTTTAAAAAAAAGTCACTGCTCCCCCCCCGATCTTACTGATCAGTTATTGATACCATTAATGAAGTACTCAACACCTGCTGCTACAATCATTATTATTAATATCATTAATATCATGATGATCATCATCATCATCATCATATGTGGTGGTTTGGATCTCTCTTGATAAAAGAAACAGCTGGACTTTCTAAGCAGCATGTTTACTTCAAATCTACAACACTTCCTGTCTCTGAGTCACATGTCGCTAAACCAACCAATCAGAGGCTAGGAGGACTTAGACTGAGGCAAATAACTACAGAGATGGAGCGAGGAGGTTACTGTAAGTGTTTTTAAAGATGCAGATGTAAATATTTAAACGTGTAAATATGCAAATAATAATTTTGTAAACATAACTGTATGTGGATAGTTGACTGTGTGGACATAATGGTGTAAATAATTAACACTGTAAATATATTTTTAGTAAATTAGGTCATTAATTAACATCTAAACCTTACATTATTATTATTATTGCTGTTAATGTCACCATTATCATTATTTTTCTCTCTCTCTCTCTCTCTCTCTCTCTCTCTCTCTCTCTCTCTCTCTCTCTCTCTCTCTCTCTCTCTCAATAAAAACCAGCATCATTACACAAAATGATAAAATATTTCACATTATTTGGGCTACGTATAAAAGACTGTATGTACATATAATTTGTTAGCTGATGATTGTAAAACTCCTGCAACAGCTTTTCTGCCAACTGTGTTTTCACTCTTTTTATTTCATGGCAATGTGATGCAAGACTGCAGCTCTGTTTTAAAAAAAAAAGAAATAAAAGAAAAAGAAACAGCACCAGTCTTGTTTGTATCAAGCAGACTTTGATTGCGTTTCTAATTAGAAGCCTTTCATCTGTGTGAGATTATGCAAGATTCTGTGTTTTTTGCTGCTGGTTTTTATTTAATTTATGCTCAGAGACGTACTGTGAAAGAACTTTTAAAGAAACACCATTTTAATTGAAATGAACAAATCAAATTAAAATGTGTTGCACTGCTTCATGAGTTACCATGTAAAGTGAGGAAAGTAATGAAAAGAACAAAGTCATAATTACTCTTGAAGGCCTTATTCATATATTTTTTTTAGTTACTTACATTTAAAGTCTATTCATAATAAAAAAAAAAGTGATTGCGTTATAAATAGAAACCTAAGTGTGTCTCATGTGATCATAATTGAAAACATTATTTATGTATGCACATATTTCACAAGCACAATAAAACTTTAAATGCCACCTGGTGTTAGCCTCTGTATTAAAACACCTGTCAATCAATTTGGAAGCAATAACAAGGTCTCTATAATTTAGTTTACCTTTGCAGATCATAGAATCCACTGGATATATACTGGAATATCTGGTGGTTATGGAGTGGATATTACATTTTTCTATTTCTCTTTTTTTTTTTTTTTTGCTTGTGCTGAGGAAGCAGCTTTCTTTATCTTGCTCAGAGGAACTTTGACACATTGGCTGTTGCATGAGGATCAAATATGCAACCTGCCAGACAACCAGCACAGCGCCCTGAATCATGCATGAGTGAGATCTTTTTTTTTTTATATGATATACTGTATTTACTGGCCTGTTGCTTTGTGGCAGAGATGAAGGACAATTAAATTTCAAATGTGAGAAGTCGTTATTTTGCTCGTATTTAGAATGACACTATTATACAGTAGGATAACTGAAGCACAAAATAAAACATGCAGAAACACTAAAACCAGCTTGCTGTCTCACTTGCATGATATGAGCTTATGCATCTACCCACACACACGCCACTGCCCACACACCCACATATACGCCCACACACAAACACACACACACACAAACAAACAAACACACACACACACACACACACACACACACACACACACAGCTTTCTGGAGCCCACTGAGCCCTGCGCTCTGACTCTGATTCACAGCTCAGTGTTTCTCTGCCTTCTGAACCCAGGTTTCTAATCAGAGAATTAGTTGCAGTTTCTCCTGCCAAAATCCACACAGTAATCCATCTCACTTTGTCCACACTGTGGCTCATGCCCCACTAAAGCATTTGTCAGTATGTATGAAAGAGAGAGAGAGAGAGAGAGAGAGAGAGGGATAGAGAAAGGGACAGACAGAGAGAGATCCTGGCAGCCGGGGAAATGCGCTTTCCTGGTTTTCCTGGTGGCTTTATTAAAGCCTATTAAGTGCACAATGACAATCTTTTAAATTTCTTCAGTATTGTTTCCACAAAAGAGACATGCTCTTATATTCTGAATACATTACAGCTCAGATAAACTCCCCCCCTCCCCCTCTCGGCTTGCCTACATTCTTGTTGTTGTTGTTGTACGACTGTGAGCCTGCACACTGCTCTGTACCTGCTGTTATGGATGCTTTTGTCGAGCGCTGGGTCAGGCCAACTGCGCATTCGACGTCCAGCCCAGTCTCTCCGAGTGTGACTAATGAGGGAGGAGACGGACAACCAGGGTGCATTCTAATCACCCACAAGGACGGGAAGAGATATGGAACGGGAGAAAGAGAGGGACTACGACGAGGAAGAGGAAGAAACAAAAAAAAAAAAAACAGAAGGAAAGAAATAGTATATTTATATTAGAATTTTCTGAATGAAGCACATATCTGAAATTTCAATATCAAGCGTTTTCCTGTCTGCAAGCTCACATAAACCGCACATACAAGCACAGCACATGCTCAGACACGCTGAATACTCTCACAGCCTCAGAAACAAACACTGGGACATGAAAGACACAGAGGGGGCCTTATGGGGTTCGCTTTGGCAAGGTTCAGGCCACTGAATCAGGGGGAATTGGCCCATCTAGCTGCATACTGCCAATACCCATAAGGCCTCTCACTCATGACTGTTCATGCGTCTGAACCCGGCTCTCAAAACAAAGTTACTGAGCTGTGCAGTTATTGTAGACATAGTTGGAATTATCTATGCAAATTTCCGAGCGAGAGCGAGCCTGTGAATACTAATGGTGAATGATAGAGAGAATTACAGCAGCCAGGTGGAGAAGATGCAGGAGGATTGGTTTGGATAGATATAAAAGAAAAAACAAAATTCTCCTCCCCCTTCCCCGGGGTTTTCATTTTGTTAAGCCTGTGATGTTCAATGCATTCAAGGAGTTACCTGTGTTCTTCAAGAGGGTGTTGCAATGTACTTCTTGCATTTTGATTGACACATTTTATCCGAATGCCTTTGAATATTTTTTACATTCCACTCGACATATTTATTAAGTCAACTGTGCAAAATTATGAGTCTTGAGAAAAGCATTCGTGGTTTTTTAAATTATGGGGCACTGACACCAAATTCTCCAAATATCGCATCGTGCTGCGCGAGAGAGAAGTCTTGGTCGCAGTTTGTCAGCGTGCTAACATGCTAACATGTACTGCTATCATTTCGTGATCAGTCCTTCTGACGTTGACCGTGTCGCTCTTTAAACTACGTCACCGGAATAGCTACCTGCTGCACAGACGAACTGAGGGCTTGATTTTTACTAGACAGTCTCCTTTTATCTGTGAAGCTCTTAACTGGCCGTCGGTGGATTAAAATCTACCCCAGGAAAGATTTCACCAAGTCACGCTTGTAAATGTTTTTCCACGAGGCCAAAGTCGTGAATGTTCAGGGCCTTTAAGAAAAGGGAAAGCTTATATGCCAACAAAGTCCACTCCAAACTCTCCAAAATAGCAACTGTATTTGGTCAGTCGTTGAAAACCAAAAAAGAAAAAGTTCCAGAAATACAACCCATACATCCAGTAGCCTTGTATTTGTTGCCACACTTTAAGCAGTACTACCTGCACATTGTCCTTCTACCTGTCCCTCCTCAGTCTTCTCCCTCTTATAGTTTAGTTTCTGTGTCCTGTGCTGCTTGCTATGCATCATGTTGGCCCAAAATGACGATTGATTGCAGTGCCACTGCCTTTGTAATCCGCTTAGGATGGATTTTGCATCTAAATCACTTTATTATTTATGTGCCTAACTCGTGCCAATGCCATTTGGAGGCAGTATGATTGGTGATCCATCACACATTATCCTTCAGTGTGGTCATTAATATTGTAATGGGATGGACCTTCACCATGAAACTTCCAGGTGGAAAGGAATGCAGATCTCCTCCGGGAGGGTCAGGCTACTCAAAACAGGAGTCAACAGAAGGAAGATTATCAGGTGTGTTGCTACCAGACGGATTCTCCAGAGATGTTGTTAGTTCGCCCTCTCTCTCTGCTATTAACCTCTCTCTGCCGATCCCCCTCTCTCCTCTTTCTGCTCCCAGGTTGCACAGCAGCTTGTATCTTCATACATGGGCTCTCATAGAAAAATATAGGATGTTATTGTCCTTTTCCATCGGGGTTTCAATCACCACCTGCCAATCACACGCCTCTGCTGCCTCCAGGCAGACACACACAAACACAAGGTGGCACATCAAGACATGTTGAAACAACCACCTCTATAGATAAGAGAGACAAGGAAAGACAGAGACTCATCTTGCTACATAAAGGGCAAGAGTGATATGAATTGCAAAGTATTTGATGTGAATACATCAAAGGAGTCTTATACAAAAGTTACATACTGTTTGTGTATTGTATAGATTTGGAGACTCAGCACTAACATGAGGCCTGGGGCATGCTGGGACGGCTCAGGGCAAAAAATCTGTCACTCTTTGTCTCCGTGGCAGCCCACTGAGTCCACTAAAGAGCGGGGCCATAGAGATACAGCGCATAGATCTCAGTGGGCGAAGAAGGAAAAATGCTTAGATGCGTCTGAGGTGCATGGATGCCAGCAATCATCATGTCACTGTGTCACGAGGAATTCCCCCATGTCGGCTTTTAGCCAGAGGGAAGGGAACGCGCAGTAACACAAGTGAGTCGTAGGAATATTTGTGCTTAACGTGACTTAAGCAAAAACAGAGCAGCTGGCCTCAGATGGCTGAAACACTTACTTGTGTGATTGTAAGTGGAATTAAAACTAGTTTGGGGACAAACTGGAGAGAGAGAGAGTGAGAAAGGAGAGTGGTGCTATGTGCTAATTACAGTTCAGACTACACATTTATTTTAAGCAGGATCTGACCATGTTGTGCATCCACACGCAAAATTAATTATACGCCAAGATTTCACTCTAAATGTACTTATCATGCAGGTGATTTTAACTATTTTTGGCTGATTAGACTTGGATTGATTACATCTACAGACTGTGCTTAATTAGGTGCACTCCAAAGCACTGGCACGGTGCAAGTTTGAGCATATATTATATTATATTATATTGAAATGGTACTGTAGTGTCTCTGCCATCTCAGGCTGTTAGATTAAGAAGTTTTTGTATTACCTGCTGCTGTTCTTTTGTCAGTGGAGAGGGATTTACGCTGCGTACTAAATCACTCACTACTTCCTGTACACAGGGTTCGAATTACCGGGGGAATTGGGGAGGTTTAACATCCCCTGATAAAGACATGGACTCCCCCCCAAAGGCGGTAAAAACAACAGTCCGGGGGGATTGCAACATCCATATATTTTTCTTATCTGTAATTATAACTATTACAATATATTTCCCATATTCATGCTTGGAAGAATCTTGTGATACGATTTCAGACACCCCTAACGTGGGCCGTACCATTCCCTAACCCGGACGTTAAGTCTTGTTTACTTTCCTTACTCGCGCCAGTGGCTCCCGTTGCGTCTCTGCCCCCGTGCGACAGCGATGGGAAGTGTAAGTGGCAGTTACAAACTATCCAGGTGGTTTAATACACTTTACTGTCTTACCCACACAGTTTCTGAATGAGACTGTGTGAAGTATTTAAAGATGAACGCTGACGTTATCTATTTTCTAACTTTTGATTTAAGTTACAGTTTAGCTAACTAATGTTAGCTAGCTGATAGAGTCCAATCATTTCCAATGTTAGCTCAGTCATTTCATTACCTATATCTAATGTTAGCTAACACTGGTGCTCAGTCACTAACAGTGAGACAGTGGGGATTAGGTGTTGTAGAGATAAGTTTTGAGATGAGTTTATTATTTATATTAATAGTCTTTTGTGTGGCTGTGGTGGCTTAGTTAGTCTTTTACCTTTTGGGTATTAGGTTTTTAAGAAACACCCTCTTTGTTTTCACTGAGGAGTTTTATCTGGTTTGGTAATTGAACAATATTGAAATACATGTGTGGTGAAGGCTAAGTAATTTTATTAGCAGTGGTGGAGAGAAATTAAATGTATTTCAACTTTTTGGGCTTCTTACATCTTACAAAAAGCAGTGTTTAATCGGGTCATATTTCAGATGTCTGAGTTGTTAACAGTTACCAAATAGTGATTTTTCCCTCTAAACTTCTCACATGGTTTCATTTCTATAAATGCTGAAATGATCACATATTTCACCAAAAATCAAAGATTAGAGAACAAGTCTAATCACTGAAAACAGATTTTTGAACCAGAGCGTTTTTACTTCTTTCCTCTCTGATTAATCATCTGATGACCCCTCAGATTTATCTGGTGACCCTGCAAATAGTCTGTCCTCTTTTCCTTTGTGGACATCAATCGAGCACCTTTGGAGATCTTTGACCCTACTCTGTCTGTGACGTCCTGGGTGAAAGCTGGTCATCGTTTGTCAACATCATGCGTGACGGGGAGGAAAGCCCAGGAGGATCAACTCAAACCTCTGTGGTCAATTCTTTAAGGTAAGACTGATTTGATAGAGTTTGCATTATGCTACTGGCTAAGGCCTGAAACATTAACCTAGCTACTCCTTCAAGACATAGACACACAAAAATCTAACTTTGTCAACTGTTTTTTATTACCTTGAATAGTCTAATAGAAAAAAATTAATTCATACTCTACAGGACCTTTTTCATTGAATTCATATGTTTCTCACTTCTGAATTAATGGAAAAGATAGGATTCACTCCAGTTTAGGCTTTTGAGCCAATAGTCCTCTTTGTTACTTTGATAGTGTTTCTGGTTCTGCTTCAGCATCGTGTGGGTCTGTATTTGAGCGGAAATGATGGTCTACTGTTGCGGTTTGTGTTTGTGGGTCTGATGTTCTGCTGATGTTTTCTGCGCTTGAATACTTTGTTGGTGAGCCCTGACTACAAAAGTTGTTGTGTGGTACATTCTTCATGAGCTGGTGTTATGGATTTGATTCATCATCATCATCTACAGACTGTAGACTTTAAATTAAACAAGCATGGTACTGTAAGGATTGTAAGACTTCAATCACTGAAGCATGCGCTTGCGCTGTACTGGGAAAAAAATTGCAATTACTTGCAAACTACCCACAATAGCTCTATACTGCACAGATTCAGCACCATGGACAGAAACACAGAAATGACAACATCGGTATTCATACTAAATATGCTTGATTTTTTAGTGTTGACTGACAACACTGTCCCATATAGGATATTGAAATGCTACTTAAAACATTAAAACTATTTTTGGAGGGCGATGAGGCATCTCCCTGAACAACTAGTATTACCAGTTGTTGTATTTTGGTAGGAACTTTCAAAAAATTGTTTAGTTAATGTCCAAATAAATCTAGTACCATTTCTCTCTAGTGCTGCCATAACAGTTTCCTTGCATGTTTCCATATGTCACACTGTGGCATTTATTGGGACGCAGCCTTGGTTTAAACGTTTCCACACCATGGAGAGAGAGAGAGAGACAACAGAGGAACGATTTCTCACGTCTGCTGTATGAGACTCAGCGTTCAACATCAACACATTCGTGTAAAGTGCTTTTCAAAAAATGTCTTCATGCTCGTAACTCTGAATCTCTTAGAGATACTGCACTTACACCATTCAGAGTAGCGTCACATGCATTGCTATTTAGTGATGATTGCTGTGCTCACAATCTTAGATGCATTCTCATGAACTCCTATTCATATTTGATAGGGTAATGGAGCATCCATTTCTCACTCAGCGGCAAGGAGAGGAAGGTGCTGCCAGCTGTGTTATTTTAAAATCTTTGCATTCGTTCATCAGCTGTTTTTCATCCGTTAACACACACACATACACACACACAGCTATGGTCTCATCTTCTGTGGTGGCTATGACCTTTGACCCCTGGTTATCGTTGAGTGCACAGATTAGTCATCAGCAGTGTGTCTGAGCAGCTCAAGTGGATCTGTGCAGGCGCAGCATGATGTGATTATTCCACTGACCTCTTTTCCAGTGACCACTGCCAGCAGAGAAGCATGCTTCTGAAACGTACCTCTGCGTCCACAACAACATGTTCTGCCTCTTTGTATGTGGGCGGTGGATGAGCTCAGTAAACAGAGGCTGTGATTGTTGAAACACCAACATACATGAATGCAATTACTCTAGTAACACAGCAATATTATTTTACGTACAGGTGTGAGTTTCTAAATTGAGGTGCAATCATCTTGCAGGTAATAACGCCGTTAATGAAACATTTTGGAACAGAAAGACGGATCCTTTGTGGAGGTCGTTCCTCAACTCAAATCATTATGTGGCTGATTCATTTCCCTGCCAAGTTAATATAAAAAGCATCAGCTCGGGAGGATGAGATTGAGGGTGTCCTTAATTGTCAATTAAGGATGTATTGAAATGAGGCACGGAGTAATGAAAATTCTTTAGATTATGTTTGCTTTCTCAACCTAAATCAAGCCATCACATGTGGTTTGCAGAGAAGTCACAAATAAATCACTAATACTATTATTATGGATATGATAGAGCGCTCAGTGATGGGTTTTAGCTCTGACTGGGAATGGACATGGTTGTGACTGGGTTTTAATAACTGATGTGTTTTTCTGCTGATTCACTGATTAACACATCCATAATGTGCCAAATATCAAACTAATGAAAGCCATTAGCCTCCATTAATCAGGCAGAGAGAGATCCCATCATTACTTGCTCTTGTTTTCCATTTTGACGGAGAAATGGTCTCCTTCAATAAAAAATATTCAATATCTATCATATTTTTTTTAGTAACACCAGATCATGAAATCAGTTTTAGAGGGAATGTCAGGTGTTAAGTGTGCGGAGGCAACAGCCAGCACCTATCCAAACAGACAGGCCTTCGCAGACAGCCAACATCATGTAAACAATAGGAAATCAAATAAAGGAACCAATTACATCTGTCAGCTGTTGGGTTCTTGCAAATGGCTGGGAAGGCTATTGGTTTGATGTTTTTCCCTTTTGAACAACACAACTAAGGAAAGGTTGCTATATCAATGTAAACTTGTCAGCTGTTCCCCTTACAGTATACCCTAATCTTCTCCAATTTAATGAAATACACCATTTCCTTAATCCATTGTACAAATGTCAGAGGATTACAACCTTTCCATTTCCAATTTGTCATCTGGCTACCAGCATGACGAAAGACAAAGGCCTTTGTTTATTGTGATTTAAAATTAGATTTGATGTCACCACACAGTAAAGCAAGGGAGTGGGGGGGGGGGGGGGGGGTGTCTGATGTTTTTTTCATGTTTTATCACTAGTTTTGGGAAAGCATATCAAATATTAATTGCCAGATATTAGATGACATGGGACAATCCCAAAGCATCCCAAATCCCCCAAAAAGCGCATCGATAACTTGTCCTGTTGAGTCAGAGGAGACACAACAACCTTTAAACCAGCTCTGTATTTTCTGTCTTCAAGTGTTCAGTTTTTATTACACACAAGATATTTTTAGTCACAGCTAATGTTGAATAACATAGGAGTTAAATGTCTAGAGAATATCATTTTTACTTGTTATGCCCTTGAACTGGAATTGTTTGCCTCACTTGTGTTAATTATCTTGAATAAAACTTTTTCTCTTCCACTCCTGACCCCTAACTCCAAGAACTGCCCCGAGGAAACTGTGTACTGGTGTGGCAGAGTGCACGAGCGGTTAGAAAGATCATTCTCAAGCCGGAGGAACTGAGTTGATAAATACGTGTCCTGCTGAAATGCCAGTGGAGACGCTATATTCATACCAAAACAATAGCTGAACTGTGAGTGAAGCAGGCTAGTTCTGGCAACTAAAGTCTGCACCTCCAGCTCCACCCCAGTGTCCACCTGTAGACTCTGGGTCTAGTCTATATTCTCTTAGGGTGGGGCAGTTATTATTTTCACTCCCCAATGCTGAACTTGGTGTATCCCTGTGAAGTTTGACCGGGTCACAGCTCAGATGCCAAATGTTACCGGCTGAAATTCCATCATGTCCTACTTCGCTTTAAGCATGTAACACTGTCACACTGTGATATTTTTTACTCTTTACTTCATGGCCCATATTTCCTGGTTGAAACACCTCATTATCATCCTAGTTCCTAATCCCTCCTGTCCTGAGTTTACTTTATCCAAGTGGGGAGTGATGAGGTCAGAGCCTAGATGCCAAATATCAACTCTGTAAATATTCTACATTTACATTATAATCCATTTCACTTCCTGGATTTAGCTATGTGATTGAAGCATACATACGATCCAGTCTGTTGCCCCTCCACCTCCATCCCTGCGATCCCATTGGCAGGAAGTTATTATCGTCAGGCCAAATTCCTGCCGCGAAGAATTTGATGTATCTTACATACAGTAAAATCTGTATATATCAGTTTTCATTGTCACTCCCCAACCACCACTATACATAGCTCTGCTTTGTGGTTGAAACACCAAACATCTTGCAGTCTGCTGCACTTTCACCCCAGTGTCCAGCAGTAAACTCAGGGTCTATGTTCCCTTACGGGGCAAAGTCATTATCATCACTGGCTGTGTTGAGCTTGATTTATCCTTGTGATAAGGTATCAGCCTAAAGTATGAAATATCAACCTTCCATATATTCTACATTCACGTGATAATCCATGCTACTTCCTGAGCAAACTACGTATGATCCCTTAGGGGGGGAAGTTACGATCGTCACTCCCCAATCCCTGCAGTGTAGAGCTTGGCCCCTATGTTGTAGTCCACTGCACCTCAACCTCCATCCGAGTTTCCCGCCTTTAGGTTCTGAGTCTATGTTACGCATATGGAGGAGGATACTATTGTCACTCCCTAATCCCTGCTGTGCAGAACTTGATGTATCCTTGTAGGGAGGGATGAGGTCAAAGCTGGGAAGCCAAATATCAACTCTGCACATATTCTACATTTACATAATAATCCATTCCAGTCTCTCACTGCACTTCCATCATTCACTGCTCTCTTTGATCATCTCAATAATGATATTTTTAATTCTGTAACGTACTGACATCCAGTGATATTTGCACTCTTTACACTCCACACCCCAGGTGCCCTTGTTGAAACACCAAGCATGCCTGTATGCAGTATTATCCAGTCATGATCATATTAAAATTATGTTTTCATAGCAGTAGTGTCTAGGAACTTGCTCTGCTGAACCTTTGTAATTAATCCCAAGGGCTCGTAAAGATGTTTTAACAAGATAAGGCCCAAGACAATGCCCTCCGCAGACAAAACTGATTCTACATTCTAACTTAAAAGGTGGCTTTGTTTGCTAGTGGAGGTAAACTCAAACACAAAGACCTGCATAAACAAAATTTTTCTCTGTGCTTCTCTAAATTTCCTCAGATTGTCTAGAAAGTTACTTTATGAATCATATCTTCCAATCGCAGGAATATTTTGCCTCCCGGCCATAAGCAAAATAAATGTGAAGAAAAAGCATTTTACAGTCAACATTCACAAAAAACAACCCATTACAAAGTGCATGCACACTAGAAAATCAATGCTTGCACAGCAAATTGTAGCAGCATCCCATGCCACTTAACACACTCTGCTCTGTTCTAAGTAGTGTGTCACAAGAACTTTGACATACTTTTTGCAAGTTGCTGCCTGATAAATGTTAACATCAAACTGTGCTTACATTCACTAGTGGATCAGTTAACGGATTCTGCAGGGATTTTCTCCAAAACAGCGTGACAACAAACACAGACACTTCAGCATTTAGGAGCCGAGGGAGGTTCTAAACTAAAAGTCTGAGAGGGGCCCGAGGCATTTTGTGTTCCAGAGAGAGACAATCCATTCCTCTAGCAAAGAACAGGCTTTAACGAAATATTCTGTATTTAAAGGGGAAAGTTTTTGGGGAAGTGGAGTATAGACTGTGTCTTACTGTCTCCATGTTAGTTCCTAACGGCATCTGCAATGCAAGTAACACAAAAAAGAGAAATGAGGACTCACCAAGAGGCTGTCCAGCGATGATACGGGCATTTTCTCCTGCCACAGCCGCCCGAGCGTTCCTCTCGTTCAAGTACTGTACGAAGGCGTAACCCTTGTGTACAGAACAACCCACTATCTTTCCGTACTTGGCAAAGATGACCTCTATATCGGTCTTCTTGACAATGGCTGTGTTGAGGTTGCCAATAAAGACTCTGGAGTTGAGGGAGCGCGGGTCATTCTTGTTGGTCACGTTGCTTGTCTGGGTTTTACCAGTCATTCTCCTCCAGTTGCCCTCCTGGGACACAGACAGAGGGGAGGACAGGACTTTAGAGGTTTTGGACAGGCCAACTCCAACTAATTCTGCTCCTGAAGAAAACATTATAGAACCCCAAAGTGAATTAAATCAGTAAAATAAGACATTATGAAATAAATAAACATATAGTAAAATATATGAATGAACCACAAAATCAAATAATTTAATGAATATAAAAACTCATTATCATGAAATGGTATTTTATCATTCTCTTTTGATATCATATGCTCCCAGCGACGACCAACCACCTGCTATCTTACCTCGCTAGCTCCTGTTGGCGAGAGAAACCACAGAGAAAGACTGTGTTTTAGCTCTTTAGAGTTTCATGTCTTTTGTCTGCCACGTTAACTTTGAATTAACCAGTTAACTGCTGCCATTCACAGTGGCTCTTCACTTTGAGCTTTCACTGAGCTAGTTAGCTTGTTAGCCAGGGAGGCCGGTGGCATGTAAGTATCATCTGCTACCGTATGACATTTAGCATGTTAGCTAGCTCCTGCTAGCTAGAACAACAACAATGCCAAAGTAATATGGAATGAATACTTTAAACACAATACACAGACAACTAACTCACCTTTATTACCTTCACATGCTACTTACCTCACTAGCTAACTCCCTAAGCTGGTTTGAGAGCTTGAGTTAACTGTTAAATTCAGAGTTACCTCAGCAGTGTCGTGATCTTAAAGGCGGTTTCTCAGAGAAAGGTATAGTCTTTGTAGTTCTCCAGCTAACAGCTAGTTAGCCACCTTGCTAACTAAAATAAACTGGGGGTTTGTGATAGCCTTAAAAGTGGGGGGGGGGGGGCAGAAAATGGTGACATGAAAACTGATATTACAAAATAAAATGTGACATGAAATAAAACTGTCACTGGTAAAAATGCCTGAACTCTGAAATAAAAATGGACACTTTAAAGTGGAGGTTTGAAAACAAATAGTAATGTGAAAATAAAAGTGATAAAATAACATTTCATATTAATAAGTTAATACATTCAAAAAGCATTTCACAATTTACAGCTTTTTTTTTTTTTTTGCATAATTACCTCTACTTATTCATATGATTATATATTTCATAATGTCTTTTATTAAGATCAAAATCAATCACCTTTGATGGAAATACACACTTTTTGTTGATGAAGGCTTTTGTTGATGAAGGTTTACCCTCTTGCACTGGCCAGTCAACTGCTTACCTAAGCCACATTTTTGCATGGTTGAAATGCTACCGCTGCATGGCTGAGTCGGAGAATTAGAGGGAGCATCAATGTGTGAATGCTGCAGCAGTTTTCTCTGTTTTGTTGAGAAGCCGAATACAGTGGCTATCAGTGAGAAAGCTCTGCTATCTCAATACCCATATTGTTGCATCCCTAATGCTTTGTGTGCCGTTTCACGGATCACAGAATGCGTGGGCTGTAATTCATGTTGCAGTTTTATTCAGACTTTTTTTGTGCTGTCAAGTTATCAGCGCACATTAGCCTCAGCTTTTGTAAGTCTCCCCTGAAATTATTTCTAAGTGTCCTATTCATCATCCGAATGTTATTTTTTGTGAAAGGTGATTGGCTGCAGAGTCAATGAAATTATATCTACCCAAGGAAAGGATGCACTACTCAGCTATTCATGGTCTTTATTTAATTAGTTATCTTGAAGTAGATTGATAGACACATAGCCCAGATAAATAGATCCCACATACGTCTCATTGCTTTTCCAATTGATTTTCTTTTTAATGGAAGCACATGATTTCATTTTTTATAGCTGTAGAAATCCAGGTTTTCATTACAGTTTATATTCCAAAAGGGATTACACTTAGTGCATTAAATACTGTGAAATATTGTAAAGAAAAGACTGAATATTCAATATTTGCCTCCTCTGAGTCTGTGTCCCTGACACACGCTGATAACAACTATTCAGCTTTAAGACGAAGAACCTGAATAATGGATCCAATCCTCAGTAAACAGGATTAGTAACCAAGGTAACACTGATGTTGCTGGAATATTATGCACACACACACATGCACACACATATTTTCTCACTGGAAAATAGTCTCTTTTTTATTTTTTTATACTTTATCCAACTTAATTTTCCACTGCAAGAGGCTACTGACACTGTGTGGCCTCAGTATCTTCACAATTACATGATGCAGTTTTCCCGTGAAGTGCTATACTGCAACGGGTTCGTTCAGCTAATTATAGCGTGGCATGAGATTATGTCGAAATCACAGCAAGAGCATTGTAAAGCGGAAACTGAGTGATGGCTACGTTTCACTGTAAGGTCGCTCGTTCTCGTTTCCTGCAGCGGATGAAGGAGGAAACTGAGCGGTCATCCAGAATTGCGAGAGCAGCCATTTGATTTACAGGGCAGAGATTCTCTGTCGGGGCAACCATTACACCTGAGACTGCGATCATGCTACACATTCAGCTGCTCATTCATGGATGAACGCACATTATTTCACTTGGCAGCACATGTTTTTAGCATTACATCACCCACAGAGTCTAATGCTATTCACTTTCCTGTAATTATTCAACACCCACTACAGGTGCGTGATGATTCATGACTCTTATGGGCTCGCTGTTTACAGTGCTGCACCAGTGTGTGTGTGTGTTGTCTCGGCATGTGGGTGTGTGTGTGTGTGTGTGTGTGTGTGTGTGTGTGTGTGTGGGAATAAACTGCTGCTTGCCATCTCTGAAGTGACCTTGACATTTATCAGCACCAGACACTGAAAATTAATGTGGCGTAGGCACACACACACACACACACACACATACATGTGCGAACTCAAATGAGCCCCACAATGACCACCTGATGGTAGTTTAAACCCACAATGTGACACCCATGCCGTACTTATGTCTGTGGACAGGTCACAGGGAACATGACAAATCAGTGGAGAAGGGTTAGATTGCCTCTCTTGTCAGATAAATCAGCGGTGGGGTGAACGGTCACGGACCCCTTTTACCGCTCTCTACTGTTATATTTCATGTTGTCTTCTCTGTTGTTTTCTTTAGAGCGGGACGCTAATTTATTCCATCAGTGGTTTTCCTGCTGACCTTGCCTTTTAGTTTATTTACAACCTCCATTAAGCTTCACATCCCACGAAGTGATAGCGCCACGATGAGAAACATGGGAAAACAACAGAGGAAGTGATAGGCGAACGGTAGTGTAATTGGCAAAATAATTGTTCCAAGGACTTGACATTTGTTATCAAAAAAAAAAAAAGCACAAAGAGGAGCTTCATCACAGAAACACAGGCTGCAAACTGCTTTTTAGAGGGAAAATGATGATCTGGTGTTCAAAACCGGCTCTTTAAAAACGATTACAGCTTCTACAGTACTGCTTTTTATTGTCAGTATAGGGCAGAAGACAGTTAAGTCTTCGTTCTGGCATTACTGCCTTTTAATACAGTACAGAAGAGCATCCCAATCTCATACCAATAATTAAAAAAAAAAGAAATATGGATAAGGTCAGCAGAAAAAGCACCAAGGTCATGTTGCTGACAGCAATGCTGTGTCGGGGATCGTTGTAGAGTGGAAAGAAATAAGGGATTTACTGTAGAGCAGAAGTAGCCATATTACTGAGCTCTCCCTTGCCTTGCTCTGTAATGCATTGTGCCTTTGTAGACAGGCTCTTAAATGGTTGTTGTTTGGGTCTGGCCACCTGCCTGATTTATAGACATTTTTTCATGGAGGGAGGGAACTCATTGAATTGATTCCTTTTGTAATTTCCTACCACTCCACCACTGTACATTGCTCTTTGCCATGCCTCAGCCACTCTGCTCTGATTGTTGCCAAGGCAGCTTGACGGGGCTGAGGAAAAGGCTGGAGAGGCTGCTCACTGAAACAGAACACAGACAGGTAGCCCCATACACCTTTTCTCCACTGGTGTTGCTGCCATGCACCGCAGAGGTGGAATAACTGCGTCATGGATTCTTTCCATTTATATCTTGTCTTAAAATGTGTCTCTCTGCCTCTGAAAGCAACAGCAACGACTGAGGGAGAAAAATTCCCTCTATTTGTAAATCAATGCCTCTATTTGTATTGTAGGCTGCAGAGCATTTTCTGTGGTGTACCCAGCCATAAATGTGTGCACTTTTCTCACAGGCCTAAGCTTTTCTGCCCCACAGTGACAATTGTGTCTGATTTTGAGGTAAAGGAACAGTTGCATGGATTTAATTTAATATCAGAACGCAGCAGAATGGCTTTAAGGCAATGATATGCCATATGGTACATTCTACCTCTCAACCTGCCTCTTGAAAAATAAGTTTAGTCTTCAAGACAGACAGACAAAAAAAAAACTAATTTTCCCCACGTTTTCAATCAGTTGCTGCCCTTTGGTTTCAAAGGAGTCAAGGCGCATGGTGTTGAAGCTGAAATTCAACTCGGCAGCCGCAGCACAGACGCTCTGTAAAAAGAAAAGGAACAACTCTAATTTTGCCAGCCAAGGGTTCATGAAGCACTGTAAAAAAGCATAAATGGATTACAGTGAACGGGACATTTACACAGCACTACTATTTATGACTACAACTCAGGGGGATTATTCAGCACAATATCTTGAGGCCAGTGCCTTTCTATTTATAATGGTGCGAGGAGGCGTCAAGGGGTGTGTTCCTTTGTCTACTACCCTCAACCAGGGAGCTTTAATGTTTGCATCGTCTTTGATAATCATCTTCCGTGCTCGTTTTAGAAGAATACTGGATCTGATATCAACATGTGCGTGTTTTCAGTGTGAGTATATTTAGGAAGAACCAGCAGGTGGGGAGAGAGAGAGAACACACATCTGGGCTGTATTGTTGTGTCAGCACGACTGTTTTTGTTTGTTTTACCGTTGATTTTTGCGCTTCTACCATTGGTCCGTGAATGAATGATGTGAACGAATGCTGAATGATGTGCAGTTCCAGTTTGAATGATCATTTTTTTGCATTTTTCCCTGAAAATTAAAATCAAAAGATGATGATGATGATGTGTTTTTTTTTTTTTTTGTTGGGGCTTGTACAAAACAAGCCTGTTCACTTGTGTCTGGAGAATATGAATTGTAGTCCGGGGGCCGTCTCTGTATCACCACAACGCTTATGATGCTAACAATGTACACACAATGTTGTGACACATTTTACCTTTATCAAAAAATTGCAGCTCCTGCGGTTTGGATATGGCACTTGGCCATATTGCGATTTCGATTATATATTTCAATTACTTGCGCAGCCCCAGTTTGAAGTCTTCATACTCACAAGAAAACCCCGAGCTTTATTCACTCACTTTTCCCCCCAGCTCGCATTTACTGGTGCTAGACAGTGTTAACTGAGCGTTCTTTAAAGCGAATGAGAACTGAGGGTCTCCTTAATCTGTCTTGACTCCTCGTGACACTTTATTCTTTCAGCAACTTCAGCACACATTTAAAAAACATAAAGGTATACTGAATAAATGTTCAGTTTTTTTTATATTCTCGAGAACGCTTCTTTTTTTTTTCTTCTTTTTTTTAACTTAGGTGGTTATTATATTTATGGTCTTGGAAGAAAGACTATAGCCTGTGTACCTCATACATCTTATCTCACTTCAATACCACAGCCTTTCTCAGCAGGGCCTTTTCCTCTTACCTGCAGAAAACCTCATTTCACTACAAACAGTGGCTTTCGCTTTGCAGCTCCAACAGTTTCTTATTTCTTTCCGAACTCTGTTCTCAGAAAATTCATTGACTATTAGGAAGCCTGGAGCAATGATACAATTAGCTAAGATGCAAATGGAGCCATTTCTCAGTTGGTCCTCCTTCACCTGCAGCGGGGTGGGAGGGGGTGGTGGGGTGGGGGATGGGTAATATGCGGTGGGAGAAACTCCTGTGTGCCGGGGCATGGCAGACACAGGATGATATACGAGTGGAATCTGTTATTGTCCAGAGGGAGTCGGCTGTTTGTGATGGACAGGGGGGAACACTTCACCTGCAATGACAAGATTTTCATTTCTTTCTGTGGTAGTATACAGCTGCACAGAGTTGAAACTAATCTGGTCAAACACAGTGAGCTGTCGAGCGCAGAATAGATCAATCTCTGCCTGCTCTTAATCCAATTTGATTGGTAAGGATAGCACTGGGGTGTTTTATGATATAAAACCCACTCTGCATGATTGTTTTGAAAAGCTTCCTCTCCACTATGTAACATGGCTCCACGGGATGTTTAAAAGCTTTCTCCGCACCGTACAGTGGGATATCCCCATCTTCTCAAAATGGGAAGGCAGACAATCAAATGCAATCAGAGTGTTTATGAGCACATCAGACAAATCTCCTCTTAGGATAAAATCAACATAAAGACACTTTATGCAGTGATGCAAGCGTTTTGAAATCCTTCACTCCAGCACAAGCAGCAGAACAACAATGAAAACAGAGTCAAGGTCAGGTCTTAACTGCTTTGTGTACTGATGGTTACCACAGCAATGCATCATGGGTTATGTACTTAACAGATGTTTGAAATGCAAGTGATTTTCCCAGAGATGTGGTGGAGTGAGGCTCACAAAATGGAAAAAAAAAAAGTTCTAGTGCACAGTGTGCTTAACCACACTCTCCTGGGAATAACCTGTAAACTTTCCACCTTGTATCTCTGCACTTAAACGTTGGCATGCTAAATGCATTCACTCTCCCGCTGCAACGTTCATACCCATTGCATTTACTTTATCTCTGATGTGAAGATATTATCTGTAGTGCTGACTGCTCCCTAAGTCTGATACAATGTTATGTTCATCTGAATCACCCTAGTACAGTGAATACTGTAGGCTATAGCTTTAAAGGGGGCTATTTACAAGATTTCTCTGCTGCCAAATGTTGGTTTCTTGCCAGAAGCGAGTGTAGGTGATTGTCGCTTGACACAGGCCGGGGCTAGCTAGTTAGCATGCTAACTTCAGTGCATGAAAACTGCTGTCCACAGCTGGAGACGGCTCTTAGTGAGTAAAGGAATGAAGTTTGATGCCGACGTTGGCCATGTAGCAATATCAAAACTTACAAATAGCTCCTTTTAAGATGCAGTTGTTTTGGGAAGTTGATATGTTGCAGAGTCGACACTCTGCTGTTTGCTGCTGGGCAGGTGGTGGGCTATACACTGGGTTTTTAGAAAGAGAATCAATAACAGCAAAGTCTCAGAGGGGCGTAAAACCAAAACAATCACATGGAAGACGCTTTAAAGCTCAGCAGCTGCAGCTTTTGGTGATGATTTTCATAAGGTTCATCACTATGGGTGACCCTTTTCACATACGCGTCGTGATGCAATCTGTTGCAATCGTAAAAATGCAGATTATAACCACATTAAACGAAAACATATTAAGAGGATTTCATACCCAAACTCCTTCTCAAACTGCTCACTGTTTAAACCCTCTCTTGTGTAATTATATTATAACCAACAGAAATAAGGAAGCTACATTTAAATCCAAAAGGAGAAACTAATAAAATATAAAATAAAATGACATAAATGAAACCAAAATATTTAAAAATGCCAAAATATTGTAAAGGTATGCTGTGATATGTTGGGTCTAATGAATCCGGCCGTTGACCGTTCTGCTCTCCTCATTAAATCTGAATGTGTCATCATTAGTGCGCCAAGTTGCAGCTGCAGCTGGGACAAATTTTTAATGGGGGCAAATTAGCATTTGTTAACATCTACTCTGCAGGAGAGGTAAAACAAAGTCTCGGCTCTTCATTAGAAGCATTGGTGTACACTTTAAAATGTGTTTGACTGTAATAAAAACAGCCATGTAGCCAAACAGCAGTATTTTTTAAGTCAGAGTAGTGAATGTTTCATTTAATCTTGTCCTCAGCTCCCTACAATTAACAGTTTGCAGAGGAATATTTATTATTTATGGACACCCCTGTGAGCCACACTGTGCTCAATAGCCTGTATTGTAAAAGGATGACAGGCAATTTTTTGGCTTCAAAGGCTTGGCAGCAGCTCAGTGGAATTTAAATGACCTTAAAATTCACAGGTTTTGTTTATGGAATTACAATGCAGAAAATCAGGAGTATTATCTGTACAGTTTCATCAAAATATAAGCTCATTTTTTCCTATTTAATGCACTTTGCCTTTATCGCGGGCCGTGCATATGAATGTGCGTTTTTGAGCCAAATTCCAAGAGGTTATAGCGAGGATATGTTTGGCATCGCCTCTTCTCTGGTGGTGCTGCACAGAGAGGCTGGTCGGCCATCTGCAGCCTTGAAATGACCTGTGTGTCAGCACAGGCCTCGTCCGGCAGCAGTTGCCCTTGCCTGTAGCACCAGCCTGGCGCCGAAACTGTTTTACGAGTAGACGCTTGTCCGTCACCCTCCCCGGGTGTGTGTGCATATATCTCCCGATGGCGGTTATAGCACTGGCGCGGTGACTAGGACGCGCAGACGTAGCAAAGCCCCGCTCCTTGACCATACGTTCGCCCCCGCAAGCAACACGATCAATCAAGTCAGCAGAAATTCATTAATCTCGTATCGAGGTGAAGCAGCCAGGGAAACTCAGCGAACACATGCAGAGTTGGCTGAGAAAATTTGGCCATGGCTCCACTTTATGTGGACCATCAGGCTTCACTGGGCAGGTTCTCCTGCTTCGCTGTTTTCCAACGTCAGTTTCATTTTTATTCATAATCATTTCGCCTGCCAAGTGTAAAATGGATGGGAAGTTTATTCTAGTCATTCATGGCCTCCCACATGACAGGAATAAAACATCTCAGAACCACAATTGGAGTGGCGTAAACCACTTGTTGGTCAGATAGAGCGACTTAGAAATAAACAAACAGGAAAGTATCGGCCTAGTTCTTTTTCCAGAGGCATACTCCCAACGAAAGAGATCCTAATGACTGAAAACAGCATTGACAGGTCTGTGTGAAGGGACCTGTAGGATATGTACGCCGAGTGCATCAGTTTGAAACACCCGTCAGATGGACTTTGATGATACAAATCTCCATCATGTAATGTTCATGCCTGCGACTGCTCCCTCCTCTTATTGCCACGCTAAATGTTCAAAGGTAGCACAAACTTTGTCTAACGCATTGACAAGGTAAAAAAAAAAAAAAAAAAAAAAAAAAAAAAAAAAAAGAAGAAGAAAAAAACTCACAGCGCAAACTTCAAAGAATCCCCAACACTTCAAAAGCTTCTTCATGGTTCGGTGACTAATCTTCAAAGTCATGCCAAGGATTGAACTGATAGTGCCGCTGTGTGTATAGCAGGTACAAACATCCTTGTCAGCGTCACTGAGGTGTGAGGTGCAGAGAAAGGGAGAGGAGATAAAACCAAAAGCTAATTGAGACAAAGTCTGTCCCTCGCCTGTGTGAAATACAAAGCCCCTGGCTGAAGACATTTAGTAATTACAACTGCCAGAGAACCAATCAGTCAAATGGATACGCCATTAGAGGTTGAAGCCAGACATTAAGGTAAATTGGAAAATTATTGGTGATCCTGGAGGTTTATCCCAGTCATTGTGGAGATTACAGTAGATCTATCTTACCTCGTTGCTGCCTTTGTGCACCACAAGCTCAAGAAACTATCTGGGGAAAAATGGCCTTGGGAAAAATACTGTTATGTACTTTGCTTATGAACTTTGTACAGTTTCTCTTGCTGCACCTGTCCAGTCATTATCCCCCTACTAATTGACATTGAATGTATCCTTTGGCCAGAAGAGACTGAAATAACTCCTAACTTGTTATTAGGACTTTTATCCCTGCAGTGGAGCGGTGCAGTCAATGAAATCCTCCAAATTGCCTGAATCGTTTGTCATTGGTGAGTTACCGGCCGATGCTTTGTGTTATATTCCTTGAGATACTCGGTAGTAAGAGCAAGTGTGTTTTAATAACGCGAGTCCGAGACTTCTGTTTGAAATAAGGAATCGTGACCCTTAAGGGAAGAACAACATTGTTTTGCGGCCAAATGAAAAAGAAGAACTCAAGTTCTGGATCTGTTTACAGTGAAACAGAACAACCTGTTGGCATTTTGCTAAAGAACATCTGACGCAGTAACAAACAATTGGCCTCATGCAAGAAAATTGTTGTATTCTTATCCTTAAACTACTCTTTCTGTATTTTTTCCCCTTGAGGTTTGTTCGTACGGACGTTTCAAACTGGATTCAACAAACCCTCTTAACTCATCTGATATCTGTTCATTAGCCCTAAATCGTTCTGCTCCATTTGCGGGAAGAGTTTCCTTGACAAAAATGTTACCCAGCTCTAAAAAGGAAAACTTTTCACGATGAAGCTGTGGCAGAAATCCAAAGACAAAAACAGCAGCGACGGCAGTGGTGTTGGAAGACCCAGATAAGTACGTCAAAGCTCTCGGTAAATTAGCAGTCCAGGATGCACTTCACAGTGACACTGTTTTATTTTTAATGTCCAGTTTAGTTGATTTTTGTAACACCAGTGACTCAACAAGTGTTTTTTTTTTTCCTCCACTTAAAGAAAGGTAGATTATCTTTTCATGACTGTGTGGGAAAACCTGGATCCAACAGAAAATTCTACACATTTGTGAAATGTGCTTATGAAACATCTTTTGTCTCGTGCTTGACGTACAGGACAGGGATGTCCTGTATTTGGGTAAACATTTGGAAACCCATGCAGAAACAGTGGACTTCATTAGTCACAGTTAAAGCCACTGTACAGAAACTGAATGCAAATACATTGCTGAAAAAATACTGGCCGTAGATACTATCAAAAAATATATGTATATATATATATATATATATATATATATTGTGTGTGTGTGTGCATATACATATATTAGCACGAATGGATTGAAGACAAAAGCGGAGCTCTCTTGGTGTTCAATTCAATTGATTTCCCTCAATTTGAAATGTGCATGTAAAAGTAGCCTCATGTAGTGAAGAGCACAGTTACCAGAATTCAAAGGAGCAACATGGCGACTGAGAGCATGACACGTCTCATACTGTAATGTTCTCACCAACACGTGTTATGAATTCAAACACCTAACATGTTAGTGTCATGCAGAAGGAGACGGGGAAAACCAAATGGCATGTTTTACAGCGGGGAAACTGAATGTTGAAAAGCTTAATTTAATAGGCCGGCTACATGTGGTGTCACCCTCTCTCCGTCTGTAAATAGACGCTTCATCACGCCCACCTCATTTCATTTCTCTTTGATTGCACAGCGTTCGTAGCGTAACAGTAAAGTACAATTAAGACAGTCTCAATATTTGCTGACAGCCATACGCTGCAGAAGAGTTCACTTGCTGTCTAAATAATTCAGCGTTGAGAAGAAGAGAAGAGACAATGCGATGAGCCTGATGAAGGAGCTGATACTCCTCTCATCGCTTTCTTTTTGTCTCTTACCACAAACAATTGCAGCAGGTAGTAATTGCTGCTAATTCTACCTATTCTAAACAAGACAAACCACAGCTCTCTTACTCCAACCAGTAATTGCAAAGCACTGTTGCAGATTTTTTAAAGCCGGTTGAAACACAAAGGGAACCCTCAAGGGCCTCCCTGGGCAATGAAGCCCTCAGCATGCTTCATGAAGTGTAGCACTTTTCTTCTTCTTCTTCTTCTTCTTCTTCTTCTTCTTCTCGTCCTGGCATATTTCCATTCATCAGGCCTAGTGAGGTGCAGTATACGAGTTTGCAGACTTCAGTGAAACAGATCAGAGTGTGAGGTTTGTCAGAGAGAAGCAGGCAGTGTTGAGTGTGCACGCACAAACATGCGTAAACGCTCAAAGGTGGATGCACAAACAACAGAGGAACACGTGTCTAGGCACTCGCAGGTGGATGAATTCGTAGTCACTCACTCACTCACACACACACACACTCACGCTTGCGCACAAACACCGCAGACATAAAAGCGACGGAGAACCTCACACGGCGGACCGATCACAATCCTTGAAGTACAAGTTTTGACAGTTTGACAGCGCGTGTTTTTCTTTTGTTTGGCGGCGGAGGCTCATGGAGTCTGTCTGCTGCCCTCGACACTTCTTCTCCTCTTAGAGTAATGAAACACACACACACACACACACACACACACACACACCATATGGCTTTATGCATAACACCACACAAGCCGGAGAAACTTCACTTTTGCGCGAGACAAAAACAAACAATGTGTAAAAATAGACACGGGAAAAAAAAAAGAAGAAATTCTCAGTTGCACGGTTCAGGAAGCAGAATTATCATATGCATTTGAAAGATTTTTTATTTATTTATTTTTAAATAAGACCTCAGTCATGGAGAAAAAAAAAAAGACACCCACTCTCTTAGAATGATTGCTGTCACAAAAATAAGGCTCAGAAGTTACTAAAAAAAAAGTATAAATATTATATCTGAGAATGTATTTATATCTAAGCAAAGAATCATCTGTTTTAGAAAGAATAACTTTGACTGAAACCTTTCATTTCCTTTTGGAGCCACACTGTATGACATGTATGCCTCAGAGCGCCGTGCAAAATGCAGACACACATAATGACACACTAGCTGTGGATGAATGCTCACGTCCTCTTAAGAGCAATATGAACTGGGATGAACTCAAAGCGAAGTAGGATCTTATGAGGGGAAACGTCACTTTCAGGGGTGGGGGGGGGCTTTAAAATGGTAAAACACCATCGGGTGCTGCTTCTCCAAGCTGAAAGACAACTGTCATCTCTCGGTTTGACAACTATTTCTCACCCCCCCCCCCAAAAAAAAAATGACTTGAAATGACTCTTCCCCTGAAAATATCTGTAAATAATGAAATAAGTAAATAAATAGTTGAAAAAACGTTGACACATGAAATCTTATCCACGAGGATTAGGGGCTCTATATCTGTCAAATACTAAAATAACTTAAGGTGAAGTGAACTGCTAAACCTTTGATCCTCATCCCTCTGTCTCTATCTCCCTCTCAACCCTTATCACATCATCCATTTCCTCACTTGTTTGTTGCTGTGAGTGACACCTCGTACTCAGCCTTATACAATATCTGTCAGATTGCATTATTAATGCTGATAGAGCGCCGGATGAATCGTCATGTGAATAAACTGCCGCCGTGGAGGAGGGCGGCGGAGGAGTGGAGAGAGGTCACAAAATGATCAAAGAATTGTGGGGGAAACGGATGACAGACGGGGCGTTTTTTTTTTTTTTTTTTTGTTGCCTCGCCACACCAACCCCAGGGAGTTTAAAACACATAGATAAACAGCTTTTTCATGGAAGAGTGAATCCTGTTAATTTGTCGTGCTGGTGGAGTAATAACAAGTATTACACAATAATAATAAGCTTCCCTCGTGGATTCCGTCTCTTTTACAATCCTGTAATCACCGCAAAATACATCACCTACAAATCAAATTTCACATGGCGTTGTCCGCGCGGTTGCAACGTTGTGGATTCACTTTTAAAAAAAATAAATAAAAAATAAAAAATAAAAAACTATAAACAATGTCATATGATAACAAGTGTGTGCTGATTCCCTGCTTTGCCTCACAGAGTTGAAGAGGATTAAGCCTGGGTTCCCTTCATAGCTAACCCAATAATATGTGTGACAGAGCTGCAGGCGGCTTAGTGTTTACTGCCTCACATCTCTCCGAGGAGCTCGGAAGTACAGCACAGACAGGCTTGATGTTTTTCCCTCCATCACCTCTGCTCCTTCTTCTCAGTTAAATCATTACTGATACCTACTGCACTGCACCCGTCCACAAGCCTCTGCATTATACACCGACAGCTCCATCTGGTACTGCAGTCATTTGGTCTTGTTTCCTACGCTGCACAAGTCGTGTGTAATCAACACACGTGGCCTTAGCTTAGCACGCGTAGTGTGGCGTCCAGTGAAAAGTACTGTAGGTCACCGACGAGGACGTTGTTGCCTGTTTTTTTGTGTCAGAATTTCTTCACCTTATCACTAAATCCACATTGTACAAAGATCAGTTACACACAAGTCACATGTTGGGTTTGAATTCAACGGTTTGTTATGTTTTCGGCACAGGGAATTTCAGGTGTAGCTGTTAACTTGAAAACTTGTAACCCAGTGGCCTTGATTTCAAACTGGATGACTTGTTCCTTCAACACAAGATAGATATTGCTGCAGTCTACTAACAAGACTTGAAGTGCTTCAGGAGGTTATCAAATAAATAAGAAATAAATAATATAGTAAAGATAGCTTCATGTGTTATTTTTTATTTGACTTTGATTTTATATGACACCCAGCAAAGAGGAAACGTTATGGTTATGGTTGAAGCACTGTTACACCCCTAATAGAAATATATTCACATCCACAAAGCAATTTAATCATGAACTGTATCATAAATGAACAATATGTACGCTGTCACAAAGTATTCATGATCCAGTGTTTGGTTGCATGTACCGGAGTTAAAGGCCCCCGTGTTTGGAGCAGTGCTCCGTTTGCAAAACACCTTGTCAAGAGTGGCATTTAGATTTAAGTCATCATCTTTCCAAGTTGCTACGGCGACTTTGTCATCAAGTTGTTTATTGCACATCCACCAGACGGTGGAACAACAGCAGCTTTCAGCTTTACAAACAGAATATTTACTCCTGTTACGTCGGGTCACATGGTCATTTCCCGTGAGTTTGTGATTTAGAAAGATCCCTTGATACAAAAAGTAACGGGCCTACACACGAACACTGCCGGCTTTATAATAGTTTCTTATCAGCTAAAAGGTTTGTCTACAAATTCGCCACAGGCACATGTACCCGACGGTGTTTAGGTTATTTATGCTCGCCATAGTTTTTAAAAACACAGCACATTGTTCACGGCTCACTGGCTCGGCTAGTCGCCTCTCTCTTCCAAGTTAGTCATCAGAAGTCCTTGGCTACATGACATACATTTTCAAGTCTATCACTCATGACAACAGCATGGTGATTATTTCAAAAGACAGTGACAGCATGCACAAACTGCCGCAAGAGAGAGAGAGAGAGAGATTTTTTTTTTCCTTTCCTTTTCGTGTGACAACAATATGATGCCTTCTAATGAAGGGTAAGAAAAAAAAGAAAAGAAATGTGGAGCCGCACTTTGTCAAATTCCTCGTGTGTATGTCACATGGAAACACAGTCACAACCAATGTGACTTTGTCAGCAGTGACTAGAAGTAAATCTGATTCCAGCTTACCTCAGATACTGCCAGTATTTCTTTTTTTATTTATTTATTTATTTCTCTTTTTTTTTGTCAACAACAGAAATGGAAGAGAGCATGACTGGTGCTGGGAAAAAACTCAGAGGCGCTGTGTCCAAAACAAGTGAGGGAAAAAAGGGACAAAAACAAGTGTTGTTAACATGTGTCTTCTTGACATTGCTGTCAGTTCGGATCACAGCCTTCAAGATACGAACAGTCATCCAAAGAATAAAATAAGATAAAATAAAATCAGAGATAAGCAGCAATTTTTTTTGGGGGGGGGGCATAAAAATCTGCAGCATTTCAGTCAATTTCAATTTCAATGTGTTTGTTTTTTTGTTAACGACTTAATGTAACACAGAAATGACTCAAGTGTTTTCACTGAGAATCGAATCTGGAGTCTTGGTGCATCTTGGTTATGAACATTTTAATGACAAAGCACCGGCCCCCATTATTCAGTATGCAGAAGACATGTAATGACTTTCTCCTCCTACTAATGACTCACCCGGGAGCTTATTGATGAAAGTATATTTGGGTGTAATAGACAGGAGATGAAAGAGGATATGATGAAAGATACTGTGACTCAAGCTGAATGTCACTTTCAGAACCATGTGAATGAAATAACAGACGGTTAACACAGCAGTAGTTTTTCTTCAGTTCGGCCACTTCGGTCTCACACTAAGGAAAACGTGGATGCAGAGGATGCATCAGCTCCTCTGCCGCACACACATCATTTAGCAGTGATGACACTGGCTTAATGCAATCATAAATAATAATAGCTCACAATCATTTTGTACTCAATTCATGGCGCTGTGCCATCCCTTAGCTGCTAGCTAAAAACACAAGCACAGTTGTGGAATATTTCATCTCCCAGTAACCGGGTTAAAAAAAACAACCGAAAGGCTCAATTGCAAACTTCAGCATTTTCTTCAGCGTCTTGTCTGTGTCTGATGTTAAACCATGAGCCTGTGAAAAAAGGTTTCAGTGAGTCTAACTCCAGCATCAACCTCCGAGGCTGGAAAATGAAGCCAACACTGAAAACTGCAGTTCTTCAAATGGCCACTTGAGGCTGCCTCCAAAAGTACGGGGTGAATTTTTATATATATATAATATAACACACCTGTTTAAATATTTATTATTAAGGGCTTATTGTCCACGGTTGTGGAAAATGTGCCTTCGGCTTCACAGGCGGGTTAAAACCACGTCACTGTAGCTCACAAACAAATAAATACAACAGTAAATGAGCACAACATGCACAGGACATACAATATATTTCTCCACACAAGTAGAAACACGGATGTATTGATTTAGGGTTGCATGTTGTAAATCCAAATTTTCCGTGCGTTTGATTGCTTTTCCTGGGGGGATGATAAAGTGCGTACGAAAAGGTTCAACAAACTAGTCATTGAACCCGTAATTCATCAACGCAGGACAGGCCTCCTCTGTGTTTATGGCCGTGACCCGTGACGCCCAGCTGGATGAGGACGACGTGCTGGAGGACACCTGCTCACTTTTGTCACCTTTTCCCATATGATGTCACATTTCCAGGTGGCGTTCACGGTCGCTCGGAGGCGAGTTGGAAAAATGCCAGGGTATTGATTTTATGGCAGTTGTTGGGAGTTGTAACAGAGCTGTAAGCAGGAGATTATTGTCGCAGCAGCCATTCAGCCTCCAGGTTGACATACAGTATATGGCCTCTTTAGCATTAAAATGTTTTCTCTTTTTATTTTTTTTACCGTCTTCATGTTTCTCAGCCTTTAAATGACTCCTCTGAGTCTGAGTCTGATAGATTTCACTCTCGCCTCCAGTGCAATGGTTATAGAAACATACTACACTGACAGCGTCTTAAATTATCCAGCCTTTATTGTCTCGGTTGTTGGATTACAAACTACCAAACTCCCCTTGCTTTGCTTATATTTTTCAAAAGAAAAGCCGATTAGGGACGGGAATTAGGGAGGTGTGATTTCAGTTTTGTGTGATATTCAGAAGTGTTTTGAATCTGTTTTCTCTGCTGACCTTGTTCGTGGCCCAGGGAGTTAACTGTGCGCTTTCAACTCTTGTTCTATGAGCCTCTCTTTTATTTATTTATTTAGTTTTTGGTTTTTTAGCTTTTGCTGATAATTTTGTTTCGTGAGGGAAGGTCTGGATCTCAAACTGGATTCTGAGAGTTGGAAGAGCTGCTGTTTCCTCAAGCAAATCCAAAGTGTTCATCTTTGAGTACTGAGAAAACTCAGACTGTGCAGACACGGCGGTCATGACTGAGCGTGTCTTGAGAATCAATACAATCAATACAGGAAGATGAAGAAACGGGTTACTCTATACCCCATGTGAACATGTTGTCCTGTGTATTATTATGAACAGGACGACTCGTAACTGCGACACTAGTGAGCATATAAGTATGCTTATTATTCATTTCATTCACAACACTTGAGCATAATACAAGCGAGATCTTCACCTTTGGCACAAACATTCACTTGGACTTAAGGAGGAACTAATTAGATTTTGGTGCTCAAAGGTCAAAGGTCAAGGTCACTGTGACAAAACATACATGTGAGCTGTACTTTGAGTGGTTAGTGGAGAGATACAACTGCAAGTAATTCTGTTTTCTTTCTTAATTTCGTGGGAAGTTAAATGACGTAACGAAGACGTGATTTGTGTACAAACTAACTGGCGAGGTCACTGCGAACATTCACTTGTGATTATGCATCTAACATATGGAAAGCTAGGCTCTAAAGAGTCATCACCGTGCTACACCCCCCCCCCCCCCCCCCCCCCGTGTGTCTCTGCTTAATTGGCTCTATACCAGGTTTTCCTTCAGTGTCGAACTGTATCAAAGTGGATTAACTGCCATTTTTAAAGCTGTTGTATCACTGATTTTGTAACGGTTTTAATTTAAAATAGATGGGCAGTGAAATCACTTCTTCACAGGGATGTTTTGAGAAACAATATCTCCACTGAGCAGCACAATGCATCATAAAGGGAGAGAATCTTAATGTTCAGCTGAATTTACCCGCCAGTGTCCGAAGGGGGTATGTTCATCAAACCCCAACTGCGTCTCCAGATGCTACATTCTTTATCCCTCCACTGGTAATCAATATGAGTGCTGTAGTCTGCTGGTTTGTGCTTCTGGGTCAGGTTTACTATTCAGTGTATATAGCAGACACACATCTCGAGCAGCTGGCGTAAAGAATTCTGTTTGAACAACACGGAGGAGGAAGAAACCGATGCTGCTGCCGCCGTTCTGGGTCCAGTGTTTCTGTAAGTGCTGCAACTGTCCCGTGTCCACAGATGTAGGTTAATAATAGTAAAATTACGCTGCTGTTCAGTGGGTGCAATATGGATTTTATGTTCGATATTTCACAATTTGACAGTAAATCTTACACTGAACATTGTGTGTCCAGGCGTGTTGGTAATTGCTTTTTTGTTTGTTTCGGGGTTGTGAAATCTCCCGTCACTTTCTGTCTCCCGGTTCAAGCATATTAATAATAGTTCAGTAGATGCCACAGCCTGTGAAATCACAGGAGTTACTATCTAGAGCATTAGCACCACACATCATATAACTCCCCATGAAAGCACAGCTGCTTCTTCTGCGTCGGATGTGAATTCAGAAGCCTGAGACTTTGCAAATGAAATGTGAGTCTTCTCATCAAGGCATTGAGTTACAATCATTTTTCTTAAATTTAAATAAACCACGTTTTGTTTTAAAGGAATAGTTCCACGTTTGTGTAAATCTGCTTATTCAAGAGAGATAGATACGAAGATTGACACCAGTTAATTAGCTTAGCTTAGCTTAGCTTAGCGTAAAGACTGGAAGCAGGGGGAAACAGCTAGCCTGGATCTGTCCAAAGATCACTCACTTAAACATTGTTCTCATTTGTTTCCCTCTGTACTCAAACAGGCTAAATGTTTCTCTCTGCTTCCAGTCTTTATGCTAAGCTAGGCTAATCAACATCCAGCTCTTACTTGATCTTCTTCGCCTCTGGAAAAAAGGCCATTATAAACCGATATTATGTAAAGTTGATCTTTTATCAAGCTACAGTTTCAGAAGAGTCAGGGCAAAAGGTCGTGAACTCCAGAAGAAGTCATTAGTATCCTGTAACAACCGTCACAACACCCTTGTAGATATATTATGGTCATTTTCTGCGACAGGACGGGCAAAATCTCAGTCTCTTTGAAATCACGACAGGAGCTCATGAAATATTTATGCGGCAAACAACAGGATGTGTAATTATCATCAAACACAAGAGTACACAATGGCTGCAATCAAGCCACTTCTGTCTCTCTGTCAGTCAACCCAGGGAAAGGTTAAGTTTCCCTCCTACTCCTCTAATTTTTGCTGACCTTTCTGAGGTGACGTCTCAAAGCGCCGCAAAGTTTCTCCAAATTTCTCAACACTTATCGAATCACTCAAAATACAATCAGCGCCGCGACGGTCTAAAAATAAACAAGAGCCCTGATGGAGTGTGCGTGGTTAAAAAAAGAGAGCCCTTGACAGATTGATCTGCTGCCACATCCTGACACATTACGATGACAATGGCAAAGACCCCAAGCAGGGGACAACAAGGCCACGGGAAACAATCTTCAGGATTTACATGGAGTATCTCTGCTGCCTTTTAATGTGTTGATTTCCCACACGAGACACAACGTGATTCAGCGCTGCTTGAAAATGTTTTTTTGGCGTTTTTGTGCCGCAGGAATGTCATTTCTGATCAGACTGGTAAAAATATGCATCAGAACACATACAATGAATGCTTATTTTATCTGTTGTTGTTGAGGTTGGGGCGATTGCTACAGAACGCGAGGTCGGAAATTCAAAGTTATATAACAGATTAAAGCTTTTTGTGTCCAGCACAAACATGGTTTGCGGAAATAGATTAAACAAGGCAAGCAATCACTTTGAGTGGGCAACTTATTTTTCCATCCATGTGCCAGTTCGAGATATGGAAGACATAAGTCCTAATGACATTATATATTATAACTGGAACTTATACACGTTGTATATTCTACATTATGCCACTGTGTGCACTGTGACCCCGCATTATAACTATTTACGTCTTTATTCTCTTAATACGACCGTTTACTCTCCCATACGGAGACTCAGTCTATCATATCTTTACGAGCATGGGGTCTATACTGTGACCTCGGTTGCTATGGCAACTGTCGTCAGGGAACAGGCCAGCTTGACCCTATCAGTATTTTCACAGCTATCCCAAGACACAGACAGTGAGCTATTGTTTTTAGGGTTAGAAACCGACTTATAACTCTTCCAGATGATGCTAATGAAAAGATCTAAAGAGGGAAAAAAAACCCTTCACATTCTCCTGGAGTGAAAGGATATTTTATTGGATTTCATTACCAAGATGAGTCTGTGGAGTGACTGTCATGAATCAGCACATGTTCATGCAGAGTGACTTTTCCAGTCTGCAAGAAATGTGCAAGAAGCGCCTGAATCACTCAGTGTTCCCCATTAATCTGCTCATTTACAGCAAAGTGACTCCAAAGCCTGGTCCAGTGTTTTATGGGGTGCACCGTAAAAATAAAGACAACGGACGTTTAAGTTAGACAGTTTAACTTAAAGTCACACGTCACATTGTACACATTTATCAGTTTGTCATTTTTAATTATGTGAGCAGCCAGATTCAGATCAGGATCAGTGCTGACAGATAACACTTCTGAAACAGATCAAAAATATCAGAACTACAGTAGATCATTTTATTGACCTGATGTGAAACTGACAAACTCATCTAATTAAACTGAGCTCATGATAAAAGAAGAGTTTTAAATCATTGATTTTGCAATTTTTTTCCCCCGATCAAATAAAAAACTAAAAACATTGAGTGAACTAAAGTTTGTGAACTAATGATGATGTGATTGAAATTTGTGTCAAATTATTATTATTTATGTTGTAGTAAAATAAGTAGACAAAGCACATAGACTAAAATGTTCTTCTACAGGACATAAATAGAAATCCAGACTGGGCTGATATTAGATATACACCCTACAGCGTCAACTAATTACATGTCTAAATAAATAAAAATATATATATATATTAAAAAAAATGAAGCATAATTTATACTGTAGCTTTAAAATTTTACTATGGCAGACAGCTAAATAAAACACATTTAATTCAAAGTTTGTGTCTGTGAAGTTCATCTCCAGATGTCTGGAAGGCAGGGCCAATCCCAGCAACCCCTGTGGCACTTTTTTGGACCTGCTCTCGGCTATATTACACTGCCCTGGGTAAAATAACTGTCTACTCAGTATACACACACCACTCAGAAAATGTAATGACCCTCCAGTTGAGCTGAATTATTTCTTCCCAGTGCTCTCCAGCCTAACAACACTTACATTTAAGGGCTTTTCAGCTGATTTTCAAGACCAATTCTAATGGAATAAGTCACACGAGACATTCAGAAAAGAACGACTGTTTTCGACCGTTCCCTCCAACTGTCTCATTTGCATTTACATATTTTTTTTTTCACTTCATTTCACTCCTGTTGCTTAATTTTTCCCTGTACTGAAAGTAAGTAAGTGAGTAGTAAGTTGTGTTTTAAACTTTCCATATCATGATCCTCTGCGGAGTTAACAGAACGGTTGGACGTTTTGGGAAATAAGTTTGTGTCACTGGTAACTGGAGATGGTTAGCGTAGCTTAGCACAAAGACTGGAAACGGGGGGAAACAGCTAGCCGGGCTTTGTCCAAAGGAAACAACATCTGCCAGCCAGCACCTGGCACAATATCTCACAAATTAACATACTGTATATCTACACTAACAATATCTATTTGATTCAATCTGCACAAAACCCAACGTTTAAAAAATGCAGGTTTTATGGGGGGGGGGGTTATTTATTGGACTATATCTTCGGATATTGCAGTTTATGCTAACATGAAGTAACCAGCTGCTGGTTGTAGCTTTAATTAATCAACATGGCTATATCTAGCATTTGGAAAGAGCCAAGCTAGCTGTTTTCCCCTTTTTTCCAGTCTTTATGCTAAGCTAAGCTAAGTTTCGGCAAAAACTCTTAAACTATAAATCCTTTGAATCTCTGGAAGTGGCAGTGTAGCACTGATAACACGTCTACATTCCTATTTAGCTACTTAAACAATTACGCCCGTGTGAAAATGTGAATTAACACGACACTTCACTTTAAAATGAACCCTGAAGAAGATACGTTTTTGCTTTGAGCGAACAAGAAGAAGCTATTGTCGCTGCCGCTCGCACCGATGTATCTCATCCTCATGGCCAGTATTTTCTCCTCCTTATCTCAACCGTGTGCGACGGCCTTCAGTCAGCCGCCCGCTCGGAGACGTCTCGTAGAGCCTCTGAACTGAAATCCATTTAAACAAGTCCTTCAGGTTTTGATGAGTTGGGACCGTTCGTTCTGTTCCACTGAGGAAGCTGTAGCCAGCACAAATATCAGTAAGGTGACCTTCTCCGTGTCCTCCCACTCGCACACCTTATGCCAAGTGGCTGAACGGGGGACACATGTGGGCCAGAACTGACCATCTATAGCATCAAACAGACGTTATAAAACTATGGTGCTTTTCTTTTCTTTTTTTATTTGCCTTTCTTATTTCATTTTTCTTAATATGCATGTGGAGTTTCCATCTCCATGCTGTTGTGCCCACACTGCTTCTCATTGTTACCGCAGCAGTAAGTAACAAGACAGGTTAATGCACTGGCTGTCTGATATACCGCAGCTGTTTGGTAGTTATTGCCTGGACAAGTGGATGTTTAACACCCGTGCTTACTTTGGTAGAATATGAATAAAAGAGATTTTTCGAAAGCACAATAGACTCCCACTAATTACGCCATGTGTTCCTTAAACATTGATCCGGGCGATTTGTGATTCGCAGCAGCATCACCTCATCACCTCATCACCTCATCACCCTGCTGCCGACTCTTGCCGCTGCACCTCGCTTTAATACAAATCTCAAGCCACTTCTCAACCTCTTCAACACCTCCTGTAGCAGCTCACCGCTCCTCTTCGTGCCACTGTATGCTAACAGCCTCGCTTGAAGGCTGATGTTGGCAAATCTGTGTGTCAAAATCAAAGAGTAGCGAGACTGGGTCCTCCACAAAGGGAGAGGGGGAGGAGAGGGGGAGGAGAGGGAGGAGGGGGGGGAGAGAATCAGCTTAGATGAGTCGGCTGAAGCCCCGGGAGCGAGTGAGACGGGCGGAGACAGAGAGAGGCTATATGCAGTCTCTGGCGTGTGTGCATAGGAATGGAAATGGAGTTAAACTGGTTGCTCCTTCGCCTCCATCTGCAATAACAGCTGGTGATGCTGTGACATAAAAGACAAAGAAATTGAGAAGAAGAAAAAAAAAAAAAACTAATGCCCTGAGGCATTTGTTCCCATTTTTCTGAGAACTAACTTTATGTTGTCACAGTAAACATTTGTATTGTGATGGTATAGGCTACAGAGCTTGATTAATTGCTTCAGCTCAACAACAAGCATCCCTCCATATGCTGCTGTTTAGATTCTTCCCATACTGTATCGCTCTAATAAATTCATTACATCCAACGGAGCTAAGCACTTTGGATTTGTTTCTCGTTTGCGATGAAGTGATTATTGTTTTTCCCTCCATGAATGGGAATTAAAGTAAACCCCCCCCCCCAAAAAAAAATCTGGCAGGTCAATCATTTTGAACTCCTTTCATTGTTCGGCACAGTCGGGATGATGTTACTGGATGTGAGTCTTATCTGTGGATGCGCCGCTGTCCTGAAGCAGAGCTAACACGGAGGAAAAGGGGGCTTGCCAGTAGATAAAGAGAAAGAGACAGACAGCTAAATAATCAGCCTGCAAAGACCTGGCAGGGGAATGTAATTACCGAATGAATGGACAAAGCATCCGTCTCTCCGGAGGCTTCTGGTGGGATCTCTGAGGATGGAGAGATGGGCAGGTGGAAACTGAGAAAGAGGTGGAAACCAGGTGAAGAAACGAAGGGCAAAGCGAGTGCAGGAGGCCGCTGAGGGCATCGCCCGTCACGTAGCTCACATATACACTATACTGTAAACATGCTTGAGATGCAGCAAAGAGAAAGACTAACAACATTTTGCACAAATTAGCATATGTATTGTAGAAATTATATTATGCTCATCTTATATATATATTTAGCTGGCTTTAAGTCCCCCTGTTTAGCATTTATAAGAAGTATATGAATATTTAATAGTTTATAATGCACTATCATGTAGTTATGAGCTCATATAAGTGGTTAATAATATATATGTTAACAACTATAACACTTACAATGTCCTTATAGATGCTTAAAACTGCATTATTTAGCCACATGTTTAGCATTAAATGCTAATTAGAGTAAATATTTTATCAGAATTTCCATTTTCAAAGTTTTGAAAAAGTGAAATATAAATTCAGTTGTTGTGTTTGTATCCATCAATTCTTCCTCCAGAAGCCAAGCCTGTCATCGGTATCATGTGTTCGACCGTGTCTGTTTGTGTCGTGTGTTTCTGAACAGAGTATGCGCCCTGCGGCTGGTTATGAACTCTCCTCGGTGGTTTGTTTTCGTATGAGAAAGGTGAGAGAGTGTTTGGCTTTCATCTGACCCTATTCAGCTCTACAGCGCTGAACGGTGTTCCTGAGAAACGTCCAAAATCCATACGGACTGTCCGCTCGGCAAACACACACTCTGACCCGAGAAACAGAGAGAAATAATGACAGCTGAGCTTTTGGTTTTTCGTGCTGAAATTTCTCCTCGCTCTTTGCTGTGTTGATTTTCCTTCTGTCCTAACCATTGCTTTACACATTTGCATCCGATATTAGTTTCATTCTCCTAGTGAAGAATTAATTGGAAACTGAAATTGCGTTTCAAATTGTTTCAACTTGCATTGACTGACCTAATTAGTTCGATGATTACGCTCACTGGGAAAGGATCCTTGCCTAAATGATGTGACTAATTTGAATGAATATTTCAAACCCATGTCTGCAATTAATGTCATTTACATATGTAATGTGTCTGCTTGATTACTTAATTATGTTTATATTCCCTGATGATGTCACTGCCAGGTGTATTTCTCATAGTAAAATAAGGAGAGACCCCAGCAGATGTCCTCGTTCATTCAAGTGGTACAAACTAAAACTGTGGCCCTCCCTGCTGTGCTGAGCTGTCGTGTTGCCCGCCATGACGTTACATCTACCCCTGATAAATATATTCACTGCCATCCACTGATTTGTCAGGAACTGACAGAAATGGATTTTCTTTGTAGTCAGTTCCCCGTGGAACTGGAAAATTAAATAATAATAAAAGAAAGATAATAAATAATCTAATAAATAAAGTATAAACAAGTCTTTCTTTATCTGGTCACAACAATGTTGGACTGATGTTGTCAAAGGGAAAATATGCCCTGAAAAGCTGGTGTGATGTTTTGGTTTTCAATTAATATTTTGATTAAAACTTTAATAAGCATTTTTCTGTAGTTTTAGTCATCTAGTATTCAAACGGGAAAATGTCTGCTTCAGTTGAAGTGTTTTGTGATACAGTTTGAATTGTTTCACTGGATTTCTTGGAAAAATATTTGACCTGAAATGAATTTAAATTACTGAAAAGTTTTAAGTGGAATTAGGAATGAGGTGAACAAAACAGTCCAGTAAGTATTTCCTCCTCTGGTGGGAGCAACATGTTCATTCTTGCAGACGAGAAGATTGATACTGCTCTCATATCTGTCTGTTTATTACAAGGCTGCAGCCGCTTAGCTTAGCTTCTCTTAGCATAAAGTCCCACACTTAGACTTCAATAAAACCAAATATTGTTGTTTTTATATGTCAGATTTAGTGATTTACAGGTGCCGGTAGGTGGAGCTCGTTACTTACATGAATAGAGCCAGGCTACCTGTTTTCAGTCTTTATGCTAAGTTAAGCTAAGCTAAGCTAACCAGGATAATTAAGCTTTTCATCCAGCTCTTGTCATCTCTTGCTCCTGGCCCCTCTGGGCTTTCTGAGGCCCAGAGCTCACAATGTGGCAATTAGTTTGATTCATTCATTAAGTTTCATTAATGGAAACTCTAGTTTTAACACTAGTTTTAGTTCATATTATGCTGCTTGTACTAGCAGCAATTAAGTAGCTAAGAAAAGGGGGGGGGGTGAATGGGGAACCTGGGCCCCACCAGCTGGTTTGTCCGGCCCTGCCAATGAAGGAAAGCTTCAGAAATCAGAGACAAAAAAGTGATGTTACACAAAATGACAGATCCATTGTCAAGATTCTTCTAAGCTTTGATTTTTTTCAAATGTGAATTATTGTTTTGGATCGTTTTCATTCTTTAGGCGTCTCACTTCGATTCAAGTGAAACCACATCTTTAGTTCTTTGCTGCTTTTTGACCTGGTTACAACTCGCGCTATAAGATCTGGAACCACTGGTTTATTTAAAGCTTGTTTTTCTGAAATATCCTGCTCCAAACTGTGTGGAAGCTGAAAGTTTAAAAACTGTAAACACCCGACAACAAAATGTCAGCAACATGAGTAATAAACAGAATCCAGTGAAAAACATTACCATTAACAGGCAGGGGAATTAATAACTAAGTCAAATCGATATCTTCCAATAAAACAAGACCAGGATATTTGAGGATGACAGGTGCTTCATAATAAACGAATTTCTGATTTTCAATGAACAAGGCAAAAATCCAAACCACGTCTCTGCCCAAGTGATGAGTGTGGGATCATGATGTTTATTAGAGAGAGTGAATGGAAACAGAAATAAAAGCTGGACGAGCCCCCGGGATCTGCAAGAGCACACGGCAAAGAGCTCCTTGATTTCCTCTGATGTCAAAACCCGGAGGAAAATCAATATGAAGAATGAAGCCTTATTTACACACGCCACCTGATAGACTGCGGCTCGCTGCACGATGTCAACAAGCTATTAATGTTTCAGGAGAAGATGCTTTTTGAGGCTAAGTGGGGAATTAAACGATGGGAGTTCTATTTTTACCCATAAGCACACTGGCGACATTTTAGCGGGACAGATGTTTTTGTCTTTTTTTTTTTGTTAACTCCAATTTAGCCCAGAGAGCTCCTGTAGCCTAAGTGTAATCAGACAGACATTTGCAATTCTTAATCTCAACCTGGCAATCCGGTTCAGAAGACGAGCACATGCACACACACACACACACACACACACACACACAATGGGGATTATCCCATATGGGCTGGGCTCACTTTATGTCACATATGGATAAACCAAGAGCTGAGATGTGTAATAAAGTGTAATAAGGAAAGAAAGATGATAAATGTCTGCATTGTTTTCTGCTTGATTCTGCAGAATCAAAAACAACCACAAAGGCCAGAAAATATTTAAATAACTCCACGAAAAATCTCCAAATGAAAAGCCCCCCAGTCTGCCCATATGCCGCAGTCAGTTAAGGATTCCCTGTCAGGCTCAATCAAAGTTTGAATGTGGAGCGGAATACATTTTCGCCATCACCGACAGTCCCTC
The DNA here is from genome assembly GCF_002814215.2 of Seriola lalandi dorsalis. Classification (NCBI taxonomy): domain Eukaryota; kingdom Metazoa; phylum Chordata; class Actinopteri; order Carangiformes; family Carangidae; genus Seriola; species Seriola lalandi. The sequence continues at coordinate 678,641 of NW_019525475.1, read as the reverse complement.
GCTACCCCTGAGTGAACCGTTTGTTGAGAGAAACATAAAAGGTTTGCTCGGTGGACATGTTTTTGCCCTCGGGGGTACACAAACTCAATAGCTAGCTAGCTAGCTAGCTAGCCGTCTCTACTTGAGTGCACCTGCGCTTTCCTAGTGGCAGACACTGAAAATTGAGGTCATGAACCTCGTGAGTATGTGAGTCAAGATGCCTCTGTGTTGAAATCTCTTTTTTTTTTTTTTTTTCTCGCTCTCAGGTTAAATCTCCTTGAAATATCCATTCAGGTTATTTCTACATATATAGATATAGGCTCTATACCTTATTACTGACTACACAAATTACACATTAAGTGAATTTGCAGCCTGTTTTCTTTCTTTTTTTTTGCACAATTCAGTCATCTCATATATCCGATTCTCTTTGTGCACATCTTCTTTTTTGTGTAGTAAACATCACTGTGTGCGCTGACATGATGTGACTCTGTTTAAGTTCTTAAACCCCTCCGACTGAACTTGAACTGCCTTGTGAGCATGGACAGACTATGAGACAAACGGGCCCCTGGGCACAGACGTACAAAAGCCCCCCCCCCCCACGGCTCCTACATGAGATCAAGGCACTCAGACTAAAAGAGACACAAAGCCACAAATGATGCACAATGAAAGAGAAACAAAAGTTCTGTCTCTTTGTAGTCGGTTTGTGTTTCTTTATAGTCGTTTGATTGACTTTCCAGCAACAAACATTCACACTCACTTCAAACAGAGGCTCTGGCCCCGGGGCCCTCTGACCTCTTGGGGTAGGCCCGTGCATTATAATCCTTCCACGCCTTTTTGAAAAGCGACTTTATGCAACCGTCGTCAAAACAATAGCCGGGGTGTCAGTAAACTTGCAAATGCGGCCGTGGCTATACGGCAGGTACAGCACAGTATATCATGTCTGCTGAGACTGTGTCAGTGCATCCAAACGGGTCACGAGCAGGTGAGAGACAGCTGAGGACAGCAGGACGACAGCGAGAACAGCTGATCCCTGCAGAACCGGCTTGGAGCTGACCCAGATGAGGACGCTCCACTGTAATCGGGTTCCCTGAGGTAATCTAGGCAGGACATTATCTGCTTCGCTGCTTCTCTGCAGCATCTGGAGGGCTCCGCCACCTGCTCTGGAAGGCCTCACGCCGCTCCTCCTTTTTTTTTTTTTCCTGTTCGGAGCTTCTCCTCTCCTGGACTGAGCGAAAACATCACGCAGCCTGAGGAAGCGCGGCTCAGGTCCTCGTCGTGAATTAGGCGCACTGAGAGTCACATGCGCTAATTGCCACGAGGAATTATCTAGCAGCAAACAAAAATCATCTCCCCAATTAGATGTTTCCCATGCATGCTGTTCCTACACTTATTATCTTCATGCCCTGGTCATTTCTAAATTGCCAGTTGTGCTCTCTTTTGCATCTTAATGTTAAATTAATTAAACTGCCTTATAAGTTGCCTTTAGCAACTAAGAATCTTTTAAGTCTTTTTCTCTTATTCCAAGTGCAATCGGAATTTAAAACTCTCCAAATTGACCTGTAAGACCTGCCTCATGTTATGTTTTATATTCTGTATTAATTATCTTTTTGTGGAGTTTTCTACAGTGCCCTTCAACAGAGCTTTGCTGCTATTATTTGCTCTACTACATGGTCTAAATTTGGGGCATATTTCATATTTCAGTGAGGTGAATACAGTTTCTCTCCGTGCTGGGAAAAGAAAAGTTATGTTCCTTTCTGAATAGTTGATCATTTTGCTTTTTCACATGGCTTCATTCAAGTTCTGCTTAATTCTGAATGACTTGTGCGATGATGAAGAAGCAAGTTACTGGTATTGAAAAAGAGATTGCATGCTCTTGCCATTTCCTCCAGGCCTTTTAAAGCATTTTCATATATTAATCTGATGCTACCAGGTATCAGGCAACTACAGTGATGATTTCTTATCACTAAGATTAAAATAAAATGCACACGTCAGAAATGAAAGAGAATCTGACTTGTGAATCTGCCTTTGAAAGGTCAAAAAACTATACAAGCGTGATTTGTTTTCTTTCTCCTGCTCTTTCTCCAGCTATTTTTCTGTGCATGTTTGACTTTGTGCATGTGTTTGTATTATATTGGTAATGTTTTATGGAACAAAACTGTTGCATTCTGCTGAAACATTTCAGCCACATTTCCATAATTCTATATATATGTATACCAGAGCGGAGACTTTCCATTATTTTCAGAGAAGACAGACACGAGCAGAAAACTAAAGTCATCTGTAGCGCGGTCATCTTCCTGCCTGAGGGTTAAACTAATGATGGCGCTCTGCGGGCGGATGGAAAAACATGGATTAATATGCCAAAAATTTAAGTGTGATGAAACAAGCTTGTGTCCCCACAATGAGACTCACCATTTTCTAAAATTACAGTTTAATAACAGGAGGTTGGAGGAGGAGAGGGAGGAAGGGGGGTGGGGGGTGGGATGCTGCTGCAGAGAACTCCATTGTGTGAATTTTGATTTATCCCTGTCTAGAAAAACAACACGTTTGTGTATCAGGAGAAGCAAAGCTGGATCTATATGTAATCTTAAAAAAAAAAGTAATTTTGAATGTTTTGATCCTGCACGATGCAGCGGCTGGATGTAATTTGATGAACAGTGCGATTAGAAAATTGGACTGAATATGTTAAGTCGACCTGAAACAGATGTAGCCTGGAAGCTATCAGGTTGGCTGGATCGATATCTGCACGCCGAGCTGACAAAGTGGTGAAGCAACATAAACTCCACTACTTTCTTCCTTTTAGTAAACAGCTCAGAGAAGATCACAGCGGAGTGACATGTGGAACATCTGAGATCCATCTTTTCTCTGTGGGCGTGGGTTACTCCTTATCACGCAGCGTGAACCTTATTTCCCTCTAAAAATAGAAAAAAGTAATTCCTCTGAGTTTCTTTGCTCCCAATAAGGAAAAATAAAATGGAAGTGATTACTGTCTAATTGGACTGCACTGATACTGCTGTGAGTTTCTCCTTTACACAAACACATGAATACACACTTAAATCTACGCCTCTGTCTTCTGTATTTACTCAAAGGTCAAATAAAAGAATATTAATTTACTCTACAATTCCTTCATTAGCATGTTGTCAAGTTACAAAGAGGTCATACCAACAGTTAATGAAATACAACTAAAGCACAACTTTAATACGAAAATCTAAAAATACAGCGAGGTCTCAGCACGTCAGCGCTGAAGGCTCATTTAAGTGATGCACTATAACTCAAATGGTTCCCATAATAGACACTGGAAAGTCACTCAGCCTGACCCTGTTCTTCAGATATGGGTTTAATTGCCCAGAATATGAAGTGAGAGATCCCCTCACTTATCAAATTAACAGCTCAGAAAGGGACACTAAAGTGCTTAAACACTTGTTTCTGTGGAATGAGTCGTGCCAAAGGTAAGCTGTTTATCTGTTAAAGAGCTGGGGGGGGGGGGGGGGGGGGGGGTAGAGAGAGAGAGAGAGAATATCTCCTTGAGGGAGTGAAACATGATGTAAATGCCACTTTTAGTTTGGTGCTACAGGTCAATTCGATAGGATGCGCAGGAGCGTCAGACTGGAAACAGGCAGATGAAAGAAGCTCTAAGCTGACATTTTAGTTGACTTTATTTCTGTGCGCTTAGAGAAATTAAGCTTTAGGAGCAACACGGAGACACACACCCACCCACACACACACACACACAAACACACACATATGTATTAGTGATTTTAAGTAGTTATGATGTAGGATTTTTCTTTTGTCGAAGAATCTTTTCATTATGTTCCAACTAAAAATCTTTCGCCTTTGGTTTAGAGTTATATATGAGGACTGGACTGCAAGAGTCTGTGGTTTACAAGTGAAGCCACAGTGGAGTATGAATGAGACCTTCACTCTTAAGTCTGGAAAAAAAAAAAAGAAGCTTAATACGAGAGAAAACTGTAGATGGATTTTGCAGCTACCAGATCGTCAGTTGATATGAGGTCATGAAAAGGCATTTTACACTGAAACTTTCAGCTAAGTGTCTACGTTTATGGAATAAAAGGCCCATGAACCCAGTAAAACTCCATTATTGCTTCTTATATAACTTCTAACGTCTTTCAGACTGGACCGAGGTGTGAGTCCTTCTGATGGAAACGCATGTGGTGTATCTGCACTGAGACTAAACAAGCCAGACTGAGGAAAAGCTTGTTAAAGATGCAACAGAGGATGCGTCTGCGCTTCCTGCGTGTGTCTGTGGAAGTTACTGCGTTCAGAGTATGTGGCGCTGAATACAACAACCCGGGACGATTACACAGAACATGCGTGTAAAAGATGCGGCGTATTATTAATGTTTCCATTTGTCCGGCTCAGTCATGCTGAAAGCTGAAGTGTTGTTTCGGTGGCGTGGATACAAATTCCAATCAAAGCACCAATAGTGTAAACACAGTAACACATACATTCAGACAAGCATGCATGCAGACGCACACGTCTCCTAGTGGATAAACCTCGTGATGTTTTATTCATGGCAGCGGAGGTATAGCCACACGTGAGCTATCATATTTCTCCATAAGTGTCCTGTGCAGCTCTGGCTTGGCCCAGATAACGGAAAAAAAAAAAAAAAAACCTGCCTGGAGGGGAGACACAACACCGCAGGACGTAATAGAAGCTATCATAATGCTCAGCAGGAGAGGCGTCCAGGAGCTCACACTGTGGCGGCGTGGCAGAAACACCTCCTCTCAACGAGGGGCGTGCAGCCACGGCGCTGTGTTGTGGTGCAGCGCTTTGAGGTTTGAAAGGCAAGATTTGATTCAAGTCTGTTTTTAATTGAATTGACTTGAGTTTGCGGCGCTGAAATGTTACCAGCGGATTACTATTTACACAGCTAAAAACTTATTGTAAAAGCCTGAGTTTGAGTGACTTGAGCAAATGTTTGTTCTTCAGTCTGCAGAGCTGAACAGGAGAGAGGAAGTAGCTGAAATCATCATCACAGACTCTGAGCTGCTGTGGCCTGAGGCTGGAAATACAGACCTTCAAAAACTAGTAACTTGGTTCATGACTTAATCAAGTTATTGGATTGAATAGTTGCACCCCTCCTCTCGATAACTTACGCACCAGTGCTTGAACCTGTTTAACCATTCTCTACGGGACTGTTGATACAACCAAACACTGACTGTAAACACTGGAAGACATTCCTTCCTGATTGGACTCCACGCGTTGTTTCTAAATCGTCTTGCAGCTTAAAAACCCATTCAAACGTCCCCTGTGGCTCTTTTTTCTTATTATTTTTTATCGACATCCCCTTTATGACCTGCATAGATTAACCAGGAGACAGGGGGATCAATACATGATAACAGCTTTCCAATACATGATGGAATGTATTGCCGCAATTACGCTAATCAGTTTGCCTTCTATTAAGACTGTAAGTTTGCCTACCTACTTCTGCATTCAATATTTATCAATATTCCATTTCACCACGTTAAACTGTACTGACTCTGATCTTCCATGGCAGCCTGTTTAATGACACGGGGCTCAACAGTCTATACTCAGACTTAATGGTCCGGTCTCGTATATTTTATAGGCCTACAGTATTCCTCTGACAAAACCTGTGTTCTGTCAAGCTGAACACATATGGAACCAAATGGAGCAAACTGACGAGATCTGACGCACAAGCTTGTCACAATGTAAAAGGCCAAAGTTAAAGCAGGAACTGATGCAGATGAGTCAGTCTGGAATAAGTCAAATCAGGTTTGTGGATTTCTGCTGAGCACCAGTACTTTGAAGACTAAATTTAGAGAAGGTTTCGTTGGCAGACAACAACGTTAAAGTGGCTCAAAAAACTACTCCAAACAGCAGTATTGTAGCCTAGAAAACACATGAAAAAAAATAGTTCCAGTAACTGGTTGCAAGCCATGCCCTTTTCTAAGACTGCATGTTATCTATTTGTTTGCATATCCTGCAGCACACCAATAATCTGAAGTTAAACCTGCCTCTTGAAGGATTAATTCAGCCTAAGCCCCTTTTTTTGAGCCCTGTCATTAGCTCTATTCATTTCCTGCAAAATCAGATTTGACAAATCCAAGAGTATTTATGAATCCAGGCCCACGAAAGCCGATTTCAGCAATGAGGAGGGCACTTAAGTTTGGCAAGATGCTTTGCCCCGTGATGCACAGTAGTAGGCTACTGTAGTGAAAACTGTGGTCATCCTAATTATTTCCCCCCCAACTTGTAGTTTAAAAGAAACGCTGGCTGCAGCAGAGCAAATTGTTATTCCTGCCCATCCAAGTGGATGTATGGATGGAGTTTGGATACTTTATCTGTGGGAGATCATTAGAGTGCATCCATTCCCAGGGACCTGAATGTAGCTACTTACATTATTCCTCAGCTGCGACGGCGTGGAGATTGTTGAACTCAACACAAAGGAAACATTGTGATCAAACGACCTGCGTGTGATTTACCAACCTTTGTTCTTGAATTGTCGATCACGTTACTTGTTTTTTTTTCTTTTTTTTTATATGGAGCATCACGCACAGATCGATCACATCAGGTAACCTTCAGATAACATTGATAAAGATTGCCTTCTCTAATGAGCACCTTACAAAATAACACGTCAGCCACAGGTGCATATTTCTGTCACCTTAGTCTTTATTGTAAATACAGAAACTCATATTATGTTATGTACCTGCAAGAGGGAAAATGTCTGTTCATCCTCGTTGATACAGAAAACAAAAACGCATTGAACTCCCCCAAGAATCAAAACTCCCCTCGTCCACCCAGCATCATCTAGTCAAAAAAAAAACCGATAACATCCAAAAATACTTGACACTGCCACCAGCAAAAGTATAATGAAATCGAAAAAAGAGAAACACAAAAACAACAAACCTGTGAGCTCAGCTGCAAGAAAAGTATCACGTTAAAACGTCATCGGGCTCTTTTAAAAATGACTCCTTTTTTTCTCTTATAAAGAAAAGAGGAACAAAGTAAAATCAAGGGTTTGATCGGTGAGATTCACCGAGACATCAAAATCACAAAACTCGAAGGCAACAAACAACACTGCAAAATGCAAACCAAAGCATAGCAACAGCAAAAGTCGACAGAAACAAAAAAAAATAAAAATGTTTCAAAACCACCAATAAATGTTTGAAAAATCTCAATACTGACAAAACCTGCTTGGTTTCGACCCTCGAAACAAAACTGCAAGCAAGTATAAAGGCTTTCTCAAGACCGATAACGCACCCGTTCACCCTCTTGGCACTCTCCATCAGAATAACTGCATGCTAAAAACTTGAAGCCTGGATGTGAAAAACGCTCAAAACCACCATGTCAATGCTCAATTCAAACACCAGCAAAAGGAGGAAAAATAAAAAAAGGGGGGCAATTAAAAAGACAAAAAATGCTTACAAAAAAAAGCCATTGGAAATGTACTCACCGAGCGGGAGTAAAATGTTGCAATAAAAATGTGATATGGCTCAAAATACAGTATGGCGGTGCAAGCCGAAATGCTGTGCCTTTTCTCTAGATCTCTGCCTCCAGTTCTGTCATGTGACTGATTCAGCCCCGACTTCCAGCAATAAGAGACCAGTGTTGAACAGCTGATGCTGAATGCTCTCCTAACGGCTTGGCTCTCTCCAAAAGTAAAAAGAGGTAGTCCTTATCATCCCACAGTTATGACTGAGCTGGTTGTGTGTTTTTCTTTGGCTTTTTTTTTTTTTTTTTCTGTTTTAAAGATGCAGAGCTCACTCGGTGTCAGCGTCACGCCGGGATCCAGACGTGCTTTCATTTCATTCAGGGGAAGCATTGGGCTTTTATACACTGCATGTGTCTGTTCTCAGGAGGAATCAAGGGACAGGAGGGTGGGTGATTACAGTGGGGTTGGTCAACGGGTAGCACATGGAAGAAAAAAAAAAAAAACTGCATCATCCTCGTAATAGCGCGAAATGTGGCACATTCAGGGCAAAACAAACAGCAGTATCATACCATTAACATCACGCCAGCTCTGTCCATGGTGCTGAAATCTGGCGAATATGAACAAACAAGCAGTAGTTACATACCCAGCCCAGCCCATCTCTGTCCATGGTGCTGAAGCAGAACGTGAGGACAAGCAAACAAAAGTGGCAAGAAAATCAAGAAGCCCTGTTCATGGTGCTGAAACTTACAACAATTAATAGTATCAATAGCTGTGTCCCAGTTAACGAGACACACTGCTAATAATGCAGATCAGGTTTTGTCATTGTCCATCTTTAAATCACCCCAAAGAATCAGTGGGCATTAAAAATAAAACAAAAATCTTTTAATGGGTTGTTGATAGACACTGTCTTCCCTTGATGCATTGCATGAACTAACATGGAGATGCAGACAGCTGGAAAAACTAAGATAAATTCTGCAAGGTGGTAAATGACATGTGTTGTCAGCACACACTGTATCACTTCCTGTTGGTATAAAAGAGTGAAGTGTGTTGATACAAAACAATAGTATCATACGCTTAACATCACGCAGCTCTACCCGTGGTGCTGAAGCAGAGGTCATGCAGAACATTGGGGGCGAACACTGGCTATGGTGCTGAAACTGTGCGAGAAAACAACAATTAAGGAGAAACAAAACCAAAAAATTGTAGCATGAATAGTACGAACATCACACTGCTTTGTCCATGGTGCTGAAAGTGTGGGCGTAAAGCATAACAAACAACATTTTCATAGGCTTGCATCCAAAATTGTTCACTTATCTACTATTCACGACTCTCTACTGCAGTATACAAAAGACTACATAGTCTGTAAGGTGGCAAATAAATAATGATTAAAAAAAAATTCATGAACACATAATGGTGTGGACAGAATATTGAATGGTGAGTGATTTGTTTGCACAGCTATAGTCTTAATGATGTGCACCTCTGTCCATGGTGCTAAAATGTGAAGGTAGCACGAGCTAGAACAAACAACAGTATCAAACTGCAACTCAGTGCTGTGCCTGAGCGCCTCCTGTGTAGACACAGAGTTTGACTCTGTCCACGGACTCCAAACCAAAATAATATCTTGCAGTTTTTAGAACAAACAACTGTAACACACTGCTAATATTGTCCAGCTCTGTCCATGGTGCTGAAACTGCATCCCGACGACACATCATGTGTTTATACCTCATTCTTTTTATTTTTTTGTTCATTTCTTATGTCCAGAACCTGACTGAAGATGTGGTGGGTTTTACAGGCTTCATCGCACCAACACGATTACATGTAAAAACCCACTTCCTCTCACTCTCATTTGCTAAATAAATACACCTGAGAAATGTAGGTTATTGCTGATTATGCCAGACAGGAAAGTAATAATGTGTTATTGATGCATTAGCATCTGACTGCAGTTGTCAGACAAAATTCAGTACAAGTTCATGTAACACACAGTGCTGGAGACAACTGTCACCATTCATTCATCATAACTGTAGTTGGTGCACTGTTTCCACCTTAAGCACTGTCTAATTTAATTTACTTTTCAGATCACATCCAAGCCTTTGGGAGGCACAATGTAAAAATGCTTTACAGTCTCTGAAGGATACAATGGGTGTCCAGGAACAGTGATCAAACTTTCCTTGAAGCAAAATCTAGCACCTTTATCACTGCGTGTATTTACCTCTTCTTTCATTTTGCCATCAGTGCCTGTTAAGCTGCTTTGGCAACATACTGTATCGCACAGTTTTCTCTATCTCGTTTGGTGTGATATGTCAACAGTGTCATAGCACATTGGTCTTTGTGCCTATAAACTTGACTTGACGGTTAGCGTGTTGCCGTGTTGGGCATGTTAGACCGTAATTATCGATGCCTGGGGGTGCTCATGACCTAACTCACTGTCAATGAGGTGATTCAGAATGCTGCAGAGGTCTGACTTGAGAATTGGCTCGTAAATAGATAGAGATAGGTTCCAACACGTGGGCAGAGCAGAGGTGATGAAGACAATGATGCAATTAGGCTGCAGCCAGCATAATTCCACATAATCCAATACCACACTCTATAATTGACTAATGCATGACATCGTAATTGACAAAGAGTCATTTGGTTTACACTCAACCTTTCTCCCAGTTTAATGCTACAGAACTTTTAATGCATTCTGTGGAAGATATACTGGTGAATAAAGAATTTATGTCTCCCCCAACATGATTTATACATATGTGGCCGTAAACATGGGAGATGCTGTCATTTACACACTCAGGTTTCAGGTCCATGCTGCTTATCGGCCATGCTGGTGCATCAGAAAGAGACTTGCAAGGTTAAGGGAATGCCCTTTATGAATAGGCTATCTGAAATACGAAATATCAGTCGTACCAACCTTCTGACATGGTGTCGCTGATTAGCAGCCTGAGCACGGCAGAAGACACAACAGAGAGACACATTTTCCTTTTGATTTTGTGTTATATCAGTGAATCTCAGTGTGTTTGCCATTGGTAGTTTTACAAATTAAATAAGATATGAAGCTAAACAGAATCATAATTCATTGCCTAGAATGAAATCCCCATTAGTATAGCACCGTGCAGGGACCACACATTGCCTTTGGCCATAAAGAGCCAATCAGAGGCAGGGCTCAAAACATGTGGGCTTTTGGGTCTTTCCACACATCCAAAGTGTTTCCTCTCAAGGTGCATTAATCAATATTTGTTATTACATTATTTATAAGCTGTGTGCAGCATGCAGTAATGTGGAAAAGAGAGAAAGAGAGATAATTATCATTTTTATAACGATTAGTCTGAGTAATTCAGCTACCTCTTGTGATACCAGGTGCTATAGGAAGAACCAATGTCTATGACCCTCAGCACTAAATCTTAAGATGTCCGCTGTGAAGGGATGTGGTCATTTCAAAAAGAAAATATTACATAATATAACAATATCTTCTGCTTTTTGTGAGATATTTTGCGGTCAAGTGGATGAACTTTCTATAATGTATAGCCACAGAGTGCTCATTCCCAACACAGCTGAGGTCCATGTCAATGTGTGGCGGTAGTGCATGGGATCTTGTGGCAACACAAAAAAACTGAAAGACTGAATTAATTTCCTTTATTAAAGCAATGACAGGATTTGTATTTTTTAATTACCATTTTGACAAGGAGTCTGCAGAAATCATGCAGGATATTTTAATCAAAAATAAATGGAGTGTGCGCACATAACTGTAAGGGGATTTAATGCTCATTACAATAAATGGGTTACATTTACAAATCTAGAGCTTGAGGTGGAGGGATTATATCAAATAATTCAAAATGAAAATATACTTGAAAGCCTTTTTTCATGTGTTCTGTGTTTGCTAATATCAGCACTGTAATATGGGTTTAGTAAAATCATTGCAAAGAGAGTCTTTTTTTTTTGCACCATTATACATATTTTAAAGGGAAATGTGCGTGTGTGGGCTGGGTCAGTTAGAGAAATGTCAACCAATGCATTTTAAGGATCAGACTCAATTGAATGCATCTCCCATGTGTTTATATGGCACCTTCATTTTCCTTCCTCCCTTTGTCCCTGTCAATGGTTGCACTCTGTCCGAGCTGAGTGACCCACAGCGGCCTATTGGGACATAAGGCAGGCTTACTGACATAAATACCAGTCGCCCTGAAAAGAATCCTCATGTTTGAGGATCAGCCTCTGGTACCACAAAAGTCAAAAAATTAAGGTTTATATCGTTAATTAGGAGACAAATGGCTAATTCTTAAATGTGTATATCTTTCAAGGAGCTATATGTGAGTTTTGCTATTGCAACATAGCCAACGTTAGCATTAACGTTAGCTGTTTATTTACACTTCATTCCTTTACTCTCCAAGATGATGTCTAAAGAGGCGGAAAGCAACACCAACGTAACCTCTTGTTTTGCTTCTGTTGCATCACTTCTCTGCGGCTGGTTTCTTGTCGGGAGAGGGTGGTGGTGGTGGTGATAATTGTCGGCTGCCAAGAGTTTCAGTCATTGCTGTGTTTACAAGACAAGAGGTTAGAATACGCCCTCTGAGCAGCACTACTTCTTCATCCTCTCATGCTGGACCGAGGGCAGACTAGAGGCTACAGTGGCTCACTATCACCTCTTGAAATACAAAGTCGTAGCCGTTAAGAGACAGGACAGGCCGGGGCTAGCTGGTTAGCATGCTAACTTCATTAGATATGTCTAGATAGATAGATAGATAGATAGATAGGGGGGGTTATATTTATAATAGTTTTCTTACCTGTAATTATAACTATTACAATATATTTCCCATATTTATACTTGGAAGAATCTTGTGATACGATTTCGAACACCCCTAAAGTGGGCCGTACCATTTCCTTACTCTGACGTTAAGTCTTGTTTACTTTCCTTACTCGCGCCAGTGGCTCGCGCTGCGTCTCTGCCCCCGTGCGACAGCGATGGTAAATGTAAGTGGAAGTAACAAACTATCCAGGTGGTTCAATACACTTTACTGTCTTACCCACACAGTTTTGAATGAGACTGTGTGAAGTATCTACAGATAGACGCTGACGTTATCTTGTTTCTAACTTTTGCCGGAAGTTACAATTTAGCTAACTAATGTTAGCTAGCTGATAGCGCCCATTCATTTCCAATGTTAGCTTGTCATTTAATTACCAATATCTAATGTTAGCTTACACTGGTGCTCAGTCACTAACAGTGAGACAGTGGGGATTAGGTGTTGTAGAGATAAGTTTTGAGATGAGTTTATTATTTATATTAATAGTCTTTTGTGTGGCTGTGGCGGCTTAGTTAGTTTTTTACCTTTTGGGTATTAGGTTTTTAAGAAACACACTCTTTGTTTACACTCAGGAATTCAGGAGTTTTATCTGGTTATCTTACAAAATCAGTGTTCAATCTCTGTAACATTTCAGATGTCTGAGTTGTTAACAGTTACCAAATAGTGATTTTTCCCTCTAAACTTCTCACATGGTTTCATTTCTATAAATGTTGAAATTATCACACATCTCACCAAAAATCAAAGATTAGAGAACAAGTCAAAAAACTGAAAACAGATTTATGAAGCAGAACTTTATTTTTTCTTTTTTCCTCTCTGATTAATCATCTGATGACCCCTCAGATTTATCTGGTGACACTGCAAAGAGTCTGTCCTCTTTTCCTTTGACATCAATGGACCACCTTTGGAGATCTTTGACCCTACTCTGTCTGTGACGTCCTGGGTGAAAGGTGGTCATCGTTTGTCAACATCATGGGTGACGGCGAGGAAAGCCCAGGAGGGTCAACCCAAACCTCTGTGGTCAATTTTTTAAGGTAAGACTGATTTGATAGAATTTGCATTATACAGTTATATAATGTTTTAACTTTAAAACAGTCTAATAGAAAAACATTAATTCATATTATGGGACATTTTCCATAGAATTTACATGTTTCTCACTTCTGCATTAATGGAAAAGGACTCACTCCATCTTTGGCATATTTGACTGAGTCCAATCTTTTCCATTCATGTTGGTATTGGGACCAGTACAGGAGACTCTATGGGATGTTGAATGAGATGATGTGGAGTGTTTAGAGTATTGTGGTCTATGTCTTTAATGTTAGTCAGGCACAGGCCTGGATGCTGTATAGTGGCAACACATCTGCCCAGCTCTTTGTTAGGTTGATAATGTTTCTGGTTCTGCTACAGCATCGTGTGGGTCTGTATTTGAGTCGAAATGATGGTCTGCTGCTGTTGTTGTTTGTTTGCGTGTGTGGGTCTGATGTGCTGGCAGTTTTACTCTTGAATACTTTGTTGGTGAGCCCTGACTAGAAAAAGTACATGCTTCATGGGCTGGTGTTATGGATTTGATTCATCATCATCATCTACAGACTGTAGACTTTAAGTTAAACAAGCACGGTACTGTAAGGATTGTAAGACTTCAATCACTGAAGCACGCGCCTGCGCTGTACTGGGAAAAAAGTTGACCCCCCTGATTATCACTGTATAATTCGCACTCTGACCTAACGCACAATGAGACTGAGTTCTCCCTAAGCAATATAATATTTAATGGGATTGTCATTAGTATGCGGATATTACAAAGGACTTTGTCTACTCTATCAGAGGCAAAGTGAATTGAGAGCTGCATTATTCTTTATGGGACAGCATGTTCTTCTATCTTTGCTCTTCTGTCTAACCTTCAGCTGTGTCTTATGAGATTCACTGCCCATGATCTCACGATAAAAGCATCTCATTATAACAAGAGGATGTTCATATTAGAACAAGATACTGCGGTTTATTTATTAATTTTATGCTCGTGCTCTCAACATATTTTCTGTACATTTATAGCTTATTCTATGCAATGAAGTGAGATCTATAATAAAACAGATGTTAAAACAAGTACAAGCTTTAAATTAGATAAACTGTCCTTCTGACTTTCAGGAGCCACTTTCATCAAAGTCACAAAGTGAGATGGATGTATCAGCATTTGGAGATATGAAACATAAGCTCTTAATTCGTGATCCATAATCGTTTCTTCAAGACAGGTAAATAAAGGAATGCCTTTTATGTGGAACTTGGCAGTGGTAATATCAGCCTATATCATACTGATTAGTAAATGTCTCAGTGGATATATTTCCAGTTTAAGAGTGGTACTATACGCTGCAAGTGCAAGATCATTTTTATGTTACATGGAACCTGACATTTAGATGGTTATGATTCATTAAATACACCTGCTTTGTCTAACTCACTCTGTTTTATGTATACTTTGGTCTTTGCCTTAAAGGATGAACATAGTTTAATATCAGACATATTTGTCAGGACTAAAACATATTGTTAAAAAAAATGTAATCTTCAAAATGAAGTCGTTCCCTTTTTTTGTCTCCTTAAGGTTTTTACTGATTTTACACATCAAAGTCTGTTTACAGGTCTTGGGGAATGCTACTGCATATGTGAATCCCTGGTGTGTGTGAAAATATGGGAATGGCAGCATATATAGACAATAGTATTAAAAACAGAGTTTTGTTTCACTCGATTTCACACATCAAAGCTATTTCACAGGTCTTGGGGGAGAGGGAGACTTGCGGCTCCAGAGGTAGCCTGCTGCTACTCATTTTTAGGCGAGGTGGTCGACGCTACATTAGCTGACACTAGCATGAAATACGCAAATCTCTGACCAAACTCTCTGTGGTTGAGTTGCATTGTGGGTAATATGAGCCAGGTTTGACAAGGAAGAAGAATGTATGGAATAAAAAAAAACATATACAGTATATATTACAATATCTCTGCGACTTCTGCTGCACTGATTTTAATAACTGCCTATTGTGAGTCTGAAAGTTCTATAGAAGCGCAATGCTAAACTGGTGGACTGCCCCAATATGCCCCAATATACACTGTTTTGCTGGAGTCCCGTTTCTTAGCTGGCAAGGGTTAAATAATAATTACCCATCAGTCAGCGTAGCCACAAATATAAGAATAAGATCCAGGTTGAAAAATGTCGTAATTTTCCTTTAGCGAGACTCAATTTATTTATGTTTACTTTCAAGGACTTGTCACTGCTTCCAAACTAGAGTTAAATGATGGGGGCAGTGGCTGGGGGGCACAGACATCCCAAACCCAGATTAGTATTCCTTTTGAGGGCAGACATTCTTCTTACCTGCAGTGCCCCTGCAGACAGCATTTGGATGTTTGTCTGTTTGCTCATTTGCCTGCCTGCTCTATATGTACCGATGTTGAATAGTCAAAGTCGTTCTCATCAGAATCAACAGTAGTTGTAATTCTCATGCAAACCAAGGCATCTCTCCTCTATGTTGTCTGGCTGTGAAATAAGACCCAATTACAGGCGTTCCCTATTCACTCACACTGTGTGTTGCTTCCCCTCCAAGTAATGCTCGTTTTGATGTCTTGTCAGAAGAGGTAAACAAAAGTATGAATTGACAGGTCAAAGGTTCAGACACTCGCAGACAGTCAAATAGCCGGCCGGGCAGACACATAAACACACACACTAACACGCAGGCCAAACTTGAGTTTACCAATTTACTGACAGCACACTGCAGTGCCATCTCACAAAGCATTTACGCTTCCAATTAAGTTTAGAGAAAGAGGAGTCTTGAGGAAAATGTTGGCCTCTGCATTGAATTAATTGCGCTCAGTCGGTGACAAGGAGCTGGAAAAAATAGCTCACGTCGTTACATTCTGATGAACAAAATAATTGGCTTAGAAAAGGGAGGTAAACAGTGTCACAGCTCCATCCCGACTGAATCACAAAAAAGGAGGAAGAAGAAGAGGAAGAAGAGGAGGAAGAAAGGTCGCTCTGAGTAGATGCACGCGCATCTGATGTACTTACCTTGTTAACATCAGTCAGATTAATTGTCACCTCGCACAGGGACATTTCCATTTCAGTGTGACTGCCACAGGCGCCCGCAGAGACTGAGGCAGGATGACCTTTTCACTACGAAGTAGCTGGACTCTGTCGGCCACTACACGGCTGGGAGCATTGTGGGACTGAGACAGGTTGATTGTATTGTTTGGCTGTATGTGCCCTTTTGATAATTAATTAACATAAGTACATGACAGTTAATTTGTTTGCATGCAGCATTGCTGTTCTGCTTTGTGCCAAGGCCAGTCTCCACGACTTTATTAAAGAGCATATTTGAGCATATGGTACAGGTAGGGGCTTTTTATTTCTAACGATGGAATCTTATTCAATTTTTTTTTTGCAAATGCTAAACCACTTAACTATTTTGTTCAATCACAGGAGCATGAAATTGGTCCAACTGACTGTAGGGACTGAATTGCATGTGGCTAAACTGATATAAGGTTACTGGCTTTTAATGTGTCACAATTTTCTTACTTGCTGCATGTCGGTTTTTTACATGGTTGTTCCCCAAATTTCTCCAGAATAATGTAGTCATAGTCTAAATGCCAAATTTTTCTTTTGTAAATCACAATGTCACAACCATTATTTGGTTGTTTGCTTATGTCCCCCCCCCCCAAATTGTATCTCTTATTGTCCCTTATTTAGTCAGCAACATTAAAGATACCTGTACCTAATTGAGTATTTCTGCTAAATATATAAACAGTATTTTGTGCAAGCAGCAAATATAATATTGGGTTCAACTTTGACATGTGAAAATATGGTTAAATATATATGCTGATGCACACGATTACTGCCTCTTCTCTTTCTTTGCTCTTTTCTGAGTACCCATAATAGCAAAGGAGCTTCTAGGTACGACTGAACACACCGCACAAAGTGAGATTATGTAATGGCTAGTGTCATTATTTTGTCACCAGTGGATGTGGGAGAAAAATCACCTGAAATTGTCAATTTGTCTTTAGGATTTTCAAGGCCATTTGTGAAATGTATGGAGAATGATTTGGTATTCAGGCTCTGTATGTTTTCCATTTCTTTGTCTGACTGCAAGTATGAAAAAAAACAAACAAAAAAAACACCAGGGATGTCTTTGATTTTGATATATTAAGGACCTCTGCATAAGTCTTTGTCGTGTCTGATTTGCGACCTCTGATGCCTCTGTGTTGCAGAAAATGAAAAATTATCCCGGCTGAAAACAGGAGTTAGGAATTGTGCCCCAGTAGTCAGAGTTAAAGACAAATATAAATACCTGTCCACCGTTTCACTGAGGCTCCTGAATATACTATATCTACGCTTCATGGTGCATTATATTCTATATATTTTACTACAAACCTGATACGACATCAAGCTCCAACTGTTTTGTGAATCTTTATTCACTGAAGAATTCTGACATTTTGGGTTGGGAAATTTGCTTATTTGCTTTCTTGCCTGGCAACTGGTTCAGACCAAAAAAATAATACTCTGGCAAACACATTTACAGGCACTGATAGGGGGATTTTAATACCTTTGAACAGACCCAGGCTAGCTATTTCCCCACTTCCTGTCTTTGTGCTAAGCTAATTTAGCTGAGGTAGCTTCATTTTAAGCGTACAGACATGAGAGTAGTGTCAAACTTCTCATTTAACTGTTAGCAAGAAAGCAAATAAGTGTATTTCCTAAAATACCAAATGTGAGGGTGGTGTATTACTTACATATGTAGGACTTTTAGTTCACCAAACACACCTTTTGTTTGTCATAATGGACTCTTTTTTTTAGGCTCTTGGTTATTTCTTTCTTTCTTCTCATTTTCTCTTCTCTTATTCTCATTTTTAATGTATTGACTGTTTTTGATAAAGAAATAGTTTGTGTGGCAAATGGCAGTTTGTTAGCTAAAAGGCTACTCTTATCCTCATTGCATCATCTGATTAGCACACAAGCTAACATGTGCAGTTGATGCTAGCAGTTGTGGTTGCTAGTAAAATATTAGGAATTACCCAAAAACAAAATCTTGTTGAGGTGAACTGAGCTGAGTTTTCTCAGTGTATAGTTGTTGTGGAGTTGGTCACTGTAGCTACAATAGCGGTGATATAAATTTGGAAACAAAACTGCTTCATTATACTGCTTACTCTTAATTTCATAGATGAGTGGAGCTACATTCAAGTCAGTTATGTTTTTCAGGAATCCATTTAAAGTGTATCTCTCTTGCCCAGTAGTATAATATACCAGACATTGTTGCTATTGAGTGGTCGTTTTTGTGATGGGGGTCTCATGTGACCCAAATGATTCCTGAGTGTGTCTTTATATTCAAAACTAATTAACTTTAATTTAAAAGTTTGCCGCCGTAATTTGATATTGTTGTTTGATACGTATCTGCTACTGGATTTCAGTTGGAAGTCAATCACATCCCCTGAGACCAGAGAGTTGGTGTGACGTGATACATGCAAAAGCAGAGGCATTCACTTCCAACATTTACAATGCACTTACTCTTTCATATCATATTACCATACATGAGATTTATCATAATTTCTTACCCATATGAAATATTATCTATAAGATGCAGATAGTAAAAAGTCTTAAAACTCTTTTATGTACAAATATATCAAGATACTTGATTAATATTGTGGTTGGAGTGTTGTTGAGACAAAGTAGAAAAGGCAGAATGGTTAAAACTGTTTACAGTATGTGTGCATCTATTGGTAAAACAAGCCCTAAGGTAGCGAATCACAATGAGATCATTCATTACACCCACTAAGTCAAGGTGAAATGTAGGTTAAGTTAGTCAATTATGCAAAACTGTTAAATATGGAGGGCTAAAGTTCCAAAACAGCCTCATTTTAGGAGTTTTAACATTCACACATTTGGTTTTGCATATATTTTTTTATACTTAGGGCATTTTCTTCTCTCACTACCAGCCCTCAATTTGGAGTAACAAAAGGTGTAAAAGAGGAAAATGTGCATGCTGTGGTTGTGTGTTTTTGTCCCTATAGGCTCATTTCCAAGGCTACATGGTCTCCTGCCTCAGCCAAACTGCAGGGCCTTTGGTTTGGAGGTGCAGGTGCTTGTGGAAGGAGGGCTCCCAGCAGCCATGGCAGAAATTATAGACATCCTTCTTAATTAGATTCTGCAGAAGCTGATAGTGGGAAAAAATGCTTCCCAGTGGCCAGTAGTACTTTGGCTGCCATGCAGGTCTTCCTTATACACATCCTGCAGAAAGCAGAGGGCAAATGGAAGACCAGGGGTCCTTGCCTGCTATTGTTTCCTCCTATTGAACCTCTTAGTGGTAGTGAATGGCTTTTTCTGGTGCCTTTGGCATTTGATGTTTGCAGCGAACTGAATAGCTCCCAGCCTCAGCTGTGTGCCACGAGCCTCTTAGCTTTAAAATGCACTCCCCATAGTCTTGCAGTCTCTGCTGCAGGGCCACTTGGACTGGTTGGATCAAGTTGCAATGACGTGGTTTAAATTTCACAAGCTGTAGACTTTCAGGATACTATCCTGTAATATTTCAGCCTCTATAGAAGTGAGAAAATGGAAAGTGCAAAGTGACAAAAAAAGGTATAGGACCAATATAGTGGTAAAAATACTGTATGCCCTGGTTTGTCTGTTATTGCAAGTGAGGACAGGGAGATTTTTAGCTATGGTCATAATTGAGGATAGCAACAGAAAAACACTTTGTCAGTTCTAGAAAATATGTGTAAAGTTATGAAAACTTTGTGAATGTTAAGAAACAGTGGTTGGACAGATAAAGAGCGTGTTCTCCTATTAAAAATGTGGTATGTCTACTTTTTCATTTGACCTCCAAACTCGTACACAGTAGCACACAATTCATACATGAAACTTTTGCAGAGCTTAGATTAAAAGTCCTGGGTGACCTGAATTTTTAATGTTAGCTGCACAAGGACACTTTTTAATTTTTTTTTTAATTTTGCTGTTTGTGCAAACAATAACTCGAAAGCAATTTTTAAAAAAAAAAAAGAAAAAGAAAATTACATCCAACAATGAATTATTCATGTAATTATTTATAATAAATGTAATCATTATACTAGTGGTATCTCTTCCATAAACACAGTAAGGAAACAGAAATAAAAATATTCCAAATTAAACTAACCTCATTTTTAAACCAAATTTCATTCAGGCATTTTGAGTAATGATAGAGATAATTTATTACAATGTATAAACAGATTAGTAACTCATCTATAAAGACACAATGTTTTTAATAGGTTCAGTGTGATTTTCTTTTTTTTCTTTGTCCTGATTGGCTGCATCAGAAAACAGAGATTGCAAATGTGAATCTGCTCTGAGTCGATATCTGACCCACTCTCACTCTGTTTACACGTAACTAGATGCTCATAATTTGAGTTTTGTTTTATAAGCATTAGAATAAAGAGGCAAATGCTGACTGTGGCTCTTTTTTCTACTTGTTTCTCCGCATAAACAGCCGGTTGTGACAAGAACACTGCACTTACTCATCAGGGATTTGTAGCTTATACGCTAAATACATGAATATTAATTATGTTTCCAACCTCATTGTTTAAGCCTCACACATAAGGCTTTATTTAATTAGTGCTTTCAGCTTAATTCACAAACCACTTGGAAAGAGTCAGATTTTATTCAAATTTGTTTTAAAATTAAAAGTGATAGTGGAAGCAGATGAGGGAGAAGTAAAGGAAACTGGAGGGAGAGCTAAATTTGAAACCTTGTTTGCATGTTGCAGATTAGAAAACCAGCTCCTGTGCAACATTAACCGGCGGTGGAAGCGTTGTTTGTTTATTTATTTCCGACCACAGGCATCACTTTGCCTTGAAAGAAAATGTCTCACCTACAGGTGAACTGTTCATGCGGTTTGGCATGAAGCTTTCATCAGAGCACAACAGAAATCATAACGTGCGATCTACAGGAAAACACAAAAAAATGGAGGAGAGGAAGAATGAAATAAAACCAAAGTATCATAAATGTATCACATACATTCATATATAACCACCTCATATATACTGTATATGACAACCACATCTAATAAGACATCCCTTTCAAACTCTCCCCATCATCCACTTCTTCCAACATGACTCCACAACACACCAAGATTGTACTTTTTTAGAGACGAGATATGTGACCTACATGTCAAGTCAAGTCAAAATAATTGGTATATCTTCTCTAGACTGTTAGAGTTGAAGGAAAATCATGAAGCAAAAACATCCACAATGCACAAAAAAAGAAAAAGAACTCGAGGTTCCCAAGGGCATGCGTTTCCCAGTGACGCCACATACGACGCGCTTAATTTCAACAATTAATACGTAATGAGTGTTCCTTCTATCAAAGTATGGATTATTAATAATACAGACTGTCGTTGCATGTTTAACAATCTGTCATCACAACAGTTGACCTTTCTCAACATAATTGAAGCAGATTCCCTCTGACCTCTCTCCTTTCACAAGTCTCTGCTCTCGTCCTGGTTTGTATTCCTCGCTGCGATTCTGCGATTCTTCTGGGCATGCACATTACTATTTGCTTTCCCCCCCCCCCCCCCGCTGCGCCTCAGTTGTTTGTCATGCCACGATGAAAGGCGCATGCTGAACTCAACATAAAGCCGCTGTCGTTTCCGTTGACTTGTTTGTGTGGAAATGCTAGGCTTTCTTAAACCTCAACAGCTCATTAGCCGGTCTCTGGTAGGGCCAGTGGATTCACTACATATATTTGAGAACAGTGAAACGTGACTGTGAAATGCTTTGTTATGCTCTCCCCACATCACAGCCGGTTATCATTATCAGCAATGGCAGTTGTTTTTTTTACTTAGAGACTGATGAGAAGCGTCAGTGATGAACAGTGATGAGAATGAAAATGCATCCTAGAATATTGGATCTTGAGATATCTTGATTACAAATTCTGCTTCATGCGGAGAGCAGCCACTACAGAAGCAGTGATTTTGAGGGAACAGGGTTTGAACCGTCGCTTGTTGAACTGCGTTTATTTTATTAATGTCTTCTTAATGCTGGCCCCACGTTAGAGGATAATTGGGCAGGCGTTTGGTCCGGTTTGCCCCTCCTGACAATCATGGAGGTGTTACTGATTCCAGATTGATCTGAAGTGGTTTACAGAAGTGGATCCGAGTCTATGTTTTCTGAATCGTAAATATCAGAATTGAAATCCTATAGTGTGAAGGGAACAGCGATGGATGTTGCTTATGGCTACCAACAGGAGTTTTGTGTCCTGAGCCGGGTGGACAGGTTAAAGGAGGAGGACAAGATGGTAGAATTATGGCAACAGTATGAGTGCTTTTGTATGTATGTATGTATCTACATCGGAAATGTGTAATTTCAGCTTCCTCGTCCAATTTATCTATTTTGTTGGATTATTTATCAGCCGTAGTTTGTAAGGATTAAGTTTCCTGTTTTGCTATAGTGTCTGTCCGTCTCAGTATCTCCTGAATTGAATATAATGCTGAACATAAGCTAGCTTAACCACAAAAATCACATGAAGTTCATCAGCGTCAAGCTGAGATGGCAGTTACTGCTCTGCAAAGCTAGTTAGCATTAGCAGCTTTTATTTAGCTGTGGTTCTCTCTATCATAATTGGGTTAAGCCACATTAATGACTGATTCAGTATATGTGTAAAACGAACCAAAGATGTCATCTCATTAAAAGAAGTCAGGGCCATGTAGCCATTACCTGTGAATTAAAGATATCAATGTATTTTTAATTCACAGATAATGGCTAGGGGGAAAAAAGCATTGATATCTAGCATTAGCTACAAGTAGCCATGGCTACCTTGCCATTTAGCTTTCACTTGATTTATCTCTCCTGCTTCAGCTGTCTAGTTAGCTGTGTCTCTGTGGGAGTATAATAAGTGTGATGGCAGCTTGTACATTACCAAGCCAGAGTGAGTACTGCAGCCTGGACAGGAATACATACAAAGCCAGAATGTATTTGCAGTTCAGTTTGGTTTAACTGGAGCTCCATTCATTAGTTACAAGAAACTGTACTGTTTTCATTGAAATCATACATTAATATTTCATTATAAGTCATATTCTGGATTGTGGCCTTGGTTGGACAGAACAGACCTTTTCAGTTGTAATAGCAGGTTAAGCACAGGTGAGACAGGTGAGACAAATTGTGTTAACGATGGCTCAGTTCCATCAAGTGAAGCATGACCATGAGCCGGCACGCTCGTTATTTATGTTATTAATTAGAGCTGTGCTTTTCCTGCAGTGACATGGCAAAACATCCCTCTGTGACACAGAAATCGATTGCGGTGCATCAAAATAATAAAAGGTGAACATAAACAGTAAAAGTGGCTATATTTTCTTTCTTACAATTATATGAGGCAACATGTGTGTGTCCTCATTTCAGTGCAGCTGGTTTAAAAGAGGCTCCTGAGGAAGTTTAAGCTCCCTAAAATGTCATAATTGGATTTGCCTTCATACGTTTTTATTCAGATGAAAGCTAACCGACATTAGCTGTCAGTAAGCAACAATAACAGCTAACTATACAGTATTCCAGTAGTTTTGTCTCACTCTATAGATCTGCTGCAGCACTAAAAACCCTAATTAACTCCCTGAGGAAATTAATCAAATTGCATAGATACAGAAGTATAAGATGCCCAATATTTTGAAGTGTTAAGGGATCCTAGTTTTCCAAAAATCTGGAGCCTGACTTAAAATACATTGGCATTCATGCATTGCAGCCCCTTAGGTGACTAGCTTGGCGCTTACTTGTTGTCTATCTGAAGAACATAAGGTGATGGCTCTTTTATATTTCAGTGTGCAATCAGGTTTTAATGATGTGTTTCTTATAATACCTCCTCCTGATCGCTACGTGCTTATGCATTGATGCCCCCACCCCCAAAAAAATCACTTTTGATGAGTGATTAAAAGAAATTAAAGAGGGATCATTGGGACGCATCAATCCTCTTAGTGTTATGTTTGGCAGTTATTTGGAAAACTCTGTTCAATTACAGAGAAATGATGTTTGTGTTAGTATGATGGATACCATGTCTTCAGTGGGAGAAATAAATGGTTCATCATGATTAAAGTTAGATGTTTGGATTAAAGTTTCCAATGAGTCGGCCAGATTTAATTTAAAAACCTCTCATTTATTTTGCATTTCCCCTGATTTTTGGCGAAAAGTAGGTTAAAAAGGAACCCAAACACAGTGTCTGAACGCATGTCTCTCTCTGAGGCCTGATTCACCGGAGGCAGTAAAACTTAAAACGGAAACTTTTTCAAGGACAAAAAGGAAACACTTAACATGAGTGAGTAGACGCAATGTGGTCCATAGACTGTTTCAGTGAAAAGATGTGTAATTAATTCATCTTTTCTCAATTCCACTGCCTGTCAGGCATCCCTGTGGCATGCTGCGCCTTTATTATTTTGCCATTAATGACAACTCACTATCAATCACAAAGAATTTCTTAACTCTGAGCTGCTTGATTATGGACTGCTCATCTTCCCATCCTCAACAATGAGTAATTGCCTGGGATCAGTGTGGGGAGTCTATGACAAATGAAGGTTAACAAATGAGGACTTTGAAGTATCTCGTCTAAAAACGATTAATAACAAATTGACAACTTGTGTAATGGGACAGCAGTGAAATGTTAACGTGGTCAACAAGGAAAAACAGGATGTCCGGAGATTGAGATGATGCCGGCGTACGTCTAAAGTTTCAGAGATTATCATCAATGTTCCAGAGATGCAGGCTAAAAGAAGATGGAGCGAGTGGAAGAGGCAAGTGCAGAGAGTGATTTTTCTACAAAGGCCTAGTAGGGCTGAAAGGAAGCTCTGATAAGGCTTTTGAACGTATAAGTCTTTGCCAGGACTTGCACTGTGGTGAAAATTGAAACATAACAGACAAGAAAAGATAAGCTGAGAAAATAATCATGCTTTTATTCTGGCACCAACAACATGATAGAGGCATCAATCTCACCACTGCAGCTATTACGACATAAAAACACCACACAAATTGAACTCCAAGTGTTTAGTCCAATTAGGAAATGCAGGATATGAAATTAATGGGATTAAGCAGGAAAGTGTTTTCTGCTCAATCCCATTAATTCCCTGCTTCAACTAGTGTTTGAGCATTTTTGAGACAAACAATGGTGTTTTTCTTTTACTCAACCGTGGCTACATAAAATTTTCAAAACATTTTCTCCTTCAGGATTTGGACTTAAAAATACCTTCAATGATACATGACCAAGACCACTAGTTGCACCAATATGAAAGAAACTCATGCAAAAAGCAAAAAAAAAAAAGACAGACTTATCAGAAATGTCAGTCAAAGACAGTTTGGTGAGTGAAGTGTGTCAGAAGTTGCAGGAGGCGTCTGAGGCCGCTCATAAATGATAAATATTGCCATATTTAGTTTATTTGTAGGATTATTTTATTTCTTTTAGACAAACGTCTAAAGGCACATCCAATAGAAATGATGTATAACTTACCCTTAATAATTAAATAATGTAAAATCATTTAAAAAAGATAATAAATAAAAGCAATAATACAGATTTTCTGAATATAATCTTGAAATATTTAAATAATTACAATCGTCATATATAGTATATTGAGTCAATAAAAGATGTGTATTCATACCTTTTCTGTATCTGTTTCAAAATATAAATAATATATATAACTTCGTTTTTTTAAAAGCCATTTTACATTTTCACATTTGCTACAACTTCAACTGTAAATATTTAACTTGACTCTCAAATTTTTCTGCTAAATAGATTCCAAGGAAAACATGGCGACACCTACAATGTACTTTCAACATGTTAAGAAATTTATCATATTTATCATATCCACAAAATGTTCACTGCCCCAGAAATATTCATAGTGAACACATTCTCTATCTATCCATCTATCTATCTATCTATCTATCTATCTATCTATCTATCTATCTATCTATCTATCTATCTATCTATCTATCTATCTATCTATCTATCTAACAAATGGTCAATGTCAAAATTTTTCTACTATAATCGCTCTTTGCAACTGAAGCCTGAATGAGGTATATATACTTATGTTAATGCAACTTAACTATTTGGTTAAATTCAGGTTTGAATTCTGAATTTGAGTTTAAGTCCGACTTGGTACGAGACATGCCACGACACGAACCCTGCAACCTCCGGCATGAACCTGACTGTACTGCACCATTACGTTTCCCCTGAAGCTCACGCTGTAATCCCTGTTGCAAATGAATGTAATTCACAGGACACAGGGGCTTCTCCGCAGGGCTTCTTTGCACTTTGCATATATTTTTAGTTATGTTCCGCTGCCATTTATGCAATATTTAAAAAAATAAATGTTCAGAAAGTCTTTACAGAAGACACTCGCCATGCCTGAAGAAAAGCTGTGTTTGTTCAGCAAGCAGAGCCAGCTGGACTAATGTCAGCCGATGATTCATGGTGACATATTACTACAAACTGTGGTCTGTTATAGTCCAAAAATAACAGTTGATTTCAGCTGAAAAATAATAAAGAAATACATGAATATCTCTAATATGGCTCCAAAAGTCTCAGTCCCCACTGAATATATTCTGGAAAAAGCAGTGGATTTGTAATAGTGTCTGAGGTTTATGCATCAGCTGCCTGACTTAAGTGTCCCCTGTCAATTGTGGCTTTTCTAGATAAATGACTGCACTGTTTGCGCCAGGAGAAGCAAAGAGGAAAAAAAAAAAAAAAAAAAAAATTCTGACAGTGTGATGATACTAAGTAGAGTGAAAGCAGAGACAGGAACTGTGAAGTATCAGTCTGGCTTTCACCACAGAGCGGGTGACTCAGCACAGGCCAGCAGTGGATTTCAATAAATCAAAACGCTAACTGGACTCACGGGGTGGCCATGGCTGAGTGTTTCTCATTACAGCGGGCTAAGTCAACAAAGAGCAGAGTGACATTTTGGAGAGGAGCCAGGGAATAATCTACACACATTTGAGCTTGTAAGCAACTTCACTACAGATTCCTTACTTTTTCCATTTTCCCACAATGCATCAACAATCTCACACCCCCCGGCCCTTTGATTTGTCCCCGCGGTTGAAACCTTCTTCACGTTTACTCTCCACAACAGGTTTGGACTTCATAACTGTAGCCGGAAATGAAAGAGCTTCAGCCAGATGCGCCGTTCTTTGACAAATTCTGCAGCCACCTGCACAAAAAAGAAAAAAGTCACTTTAATCACAGAGTATTTGTGCTGTCGCTGAAAGCTATTAGATTTACTTCTTAATAAAAGCCAAAATGTAAACTGACATTAAGCCAGTAGCTCCTCAACGGCATAATAGGTGAAGAGGCGTTTTATAAATTAGCTGGTTAAATATTTGCTCGGCAGAGGAGGTATATTTTAATTGACAAACTTGGAAATTTCTAAGAGGACAGAGCAACCCTGCCCGCTGCAAAACACATTCATATAAACAAAGCAGACGTAAGGTGGAAGTCACGGTGGATGGTGAGGTATCCAAAGCACAAAAGTCGAGAAGTCGAGATGAAGCAGCTAGTTTCATTTTCTATATTTCGGGGGACATCGAAACAAGCTAACACGTAATGTAACACCACAGAAGACATGGTGCCAAAGTTAGCATTCATTTATTGTTTCGTTAATGGACATGTGACTAATCTAAATCCAATATTCACTCAGTTTTTTAGCTTTCTTTTATGTTGTCCACCACCTTCTATGCAAGATTGTCTGTCCCTTTAGCTGCTAAATGCTACATTATGTTCACCTGCATGTTTCTAGCTCTGTCGGTCTGTTGTTTGGTTCTGAGCAGGTAGTGCACAGCAGGTTCATCACAGCTGTTTTTGTTAAGAAAAAACTGCCTGCTGTGGCAGAAAATGACGCCATTAGAGCAGTGAGAGCAAGTTGTCGGCTAAAGAGCTAAACGATGAGCTGAAAGTCGCTATAAAGCTATAACAGGTGAGGAGAGCTGCAGAGTCAGGTGAAATTCTCCAGTAAGTTCATCGTTACAGGACGGTTTCAGTCCATTAATGTGCATTTTTGTGCAAAAAAAGGACACAAAATATTAGAGAAAAGGTTGGCTGAGGTGGAAAAGTTAGCGTATTGATAAAAAGTAAAATGCGACAAATGAAACAGCAGCATGACATACAAGAAGCATGTGACTTTTACAGCTCTGTGTTCCCCTGAATACATAAAATGTTAATCATCTGCTGTTTTTCTAGGAGCAGATTTTTATGGAGAAAACAAATGGAAAGGGAACGTTTTGCATTTAATATAAACATTTCCTCCTTCTGCTTATTAAAAAAGAAAAAATATGCGAGTGGCATATTATTCCATTCCGATATGAAAATAATATGCCTCAAATTAGGCATCCAACGCTGTACACTATCACTGCAATGTGTTGGACTTCTTCAGTAATGGTCATAGCTGGGACAGGCTTCGTGTTAAAGGTGGTCCCTGGTTCCCCGGCAAGTGTCAGCTCCTCTCAAAGTCTCCTTGAGCAAGACACAAAACCCTTAATTGCTCTGTGGCTCTGTGCTTCCTGGCCGGCTCTCCTCTCGGCTCTCTGGTGACATTCATACATACAATATGCATATGAGCTATTGCCTCATGTGCTTAAGGGAAATGTGCAGTAAAAATGCGGTATACCTGCATGTATTATTGAATAATACAAAATATACCCTTCGATAAAAACTGATTTAACCGGACTAACAAAAGTCAACAGCTATGAATTTAAATGGGGCCAGTGTAAGCACCTTCTATCATTACCAACCTATTTAAGCAGGCTTTGTTGACACTGACCTGAATAATAAAGTATATCGCATTTGGTTAAAACGCTGCCTTGCTTTCTCAGCGACGACAAAACCTATTTCTCCACTTAAGTGAATGCAAAAGAAGCTGCTAATGCTATTGCGGGAAGCAAACAAAATTACAAGCTCTACTTACACAAGCAAACATAATTAACAGGCACGGATTCTGACAGTGCACCTGTTATAGTCCTAAAAACCCATCCTGCCTGAGGAGTAAATCTGCTGCTGATCTGCTTTTTCTACAATGATGCTGCTGTTCTAAAATTGTCTCAGTTTTGAGTAAAATGCCAGCAATTTCCTGTAAATGTTTCCGAAGACAACATGGTGACGGTGCCCAATCTCATGGTCTTAGCTCAGTCTTTTTTCTTTTTTTTTTTTCCTGAGCTCCAGTGAATCCTGCCCCGAGTGCTCATGGACCTGCATCCTAAGTGGCCACTGTGTTTGTGTGCACATACGTGTAGCTGCCCGTGTGTGTGTGTGTGTGTGAGTGTGTGCGCCCAACACTTGACTATAATGAGCTCGTGAAATCTTCCGGACTGCTCTAATGGCTGCATTCTAAGCCATACCCCTGGGCTAAAGGGTCGCGTTGCGTCGGTGGGAGCCGAGGCGAGCACCAGCGCCCGGCAGCCTGCAGCCAAGCCATCTATCAGCGCGGCTTAGGCCATCGCTACTGCTCAACACCATGGCAGGGGAGCAGGATGACGCACTCTACCCTGGCTGTGGCTGGAAATGCAGAGACAAATCACACTTTACGCGGTACATGTTGAGTTTCATTATCTAAGAGCAGCATTCAGGAAGCAAAAAAAAAAAAGAGAGAGAAGAAAAACAGGAGGCAGAGCGGGAATGATGCGCAGACAGACAGAAGCTGCTTGTATTATATTCTGACATTTCAATACAATCCACAAATAGCTGCAATTACTTATCTCCTCTTAGATTAATAGATTCTTTTATTGCTGGTTACTCAATCCATTAGCAGTTTGCGCATCCAGAGGAGAGAACTTATTTTAAAGATGACAGTAACATTAAATTAAAAAATAAATAAATAAATAAAAAATCAGAAAAATCTGATGTGTCACTGTAAATCCATCACCTGTGCCATGGTTACAAGTTTCCAAGTGTCGTGTTCTACAACCCGTATCAGTGCGGCTCTGGAAATGCCAAGCTCATTACCATCAACCGGGCCGGCTTGATGAGAACTAAGCTGTGATTTTAGAAGAAGCTGATATGAGAGGGGAGGATTAGCAGCCTGTCAGCATGCTGGAGGAGCATTCAGGCTCTGCGTAGTAGTTGTTGTCTATGGCATCAAAAGTTCATCTTTATTAAAGAATCTAATGAGAGGATTTTGCAAATACAGCATCTAACGAATCATACATGATTAATGCAGCAGATACAGAGTTGTTTTTTTTTTCTTTTGGTCTCAGAGGGAAGTATCTAATATTCAGCTTCTTCGCCACTTCCTCAAATCTATTTTCATAATTTCAGACAAGTTCATACTTTCATTGATCACAATCGCCGGGCCATAAATAGCACGAGCACCAAGCGATTAATTTCCCAGAGTTATTACAAAGCTCATCATGAAAAAGCGGCGCGTAGATCTCACAAGATTCCAGTTTAACGCTGAGCAGTCACATCCTTTGTTTCTGAACTCTAAAGCCTCGTGTCACCTAATGTAAAGGACTATTAAAAAGCAGTGAGAGACAAATGTAGTGTTTAATGCAAATTTCTGCAAGACAAAGACGGTATCCGATACCGAATTTGAAAAGAGAGCGGAGGCAGTTCAAGAGGAAGAGGTCTTGATTTCCAATATTAATCAAGTTTTTTTTTTTTATGTATGGCTTGTTAAATAATGAGGTCAATCCATAATGCATAACACAAGGGGGTAACAAAAGCATTATATCAAAGACAGGAAGTGGTGTCTGGGGGTAGAAAAATGCTTAATCCTTCAGAAATAATCAAATAAATCTTCACATAAAAAAATTTTATCCGCTTGTACCGTTCCTGAATAATCCTTTACTGTGACAGCAGGAAGACGGGAGCCCATAGCCATCGATCGTAGCTGTGATTGTAAGGAAGCGCTGGATTGAGTCAAACAATCACCCGCAATTACATTGATTGGATGAGTCTCCAATAGAGCGCTGTGGCTAAACAAAGAGGAAGCAGTTGGAGACCAGGGAGGATAGTGTGAGGTGATGAATGATTCACTGTGTATTCTGCACCTGTAATTTAGTTTGACAAGCTGATGAGACTGCAGCGCGTGCCACGCTGCATGCTAATGTGCTTCATGCACGCTGTAGTCCCGGCCGCCTATTCGAAAACCGTCTCACCACGTAATGCGCTGAAAAATTTGGAAAGAAAGAATAGTGCGTGAGAAGCAAAGAGGCTCTGATGAAGACTGGGAACCGGCCTCACGCTGTTTGGGTTTAATTAGACATCAAGAACTTTGAACAACCCAGCATTATCAGTCTCACCATGTGGAAGGAGACGGAGAAAAAAAGAAAAACCTCTGACAGCTTACACCTGGGTGAAAATGACCTATTCCTATTCATCGGCGAAATAATTCCACGATTGCATTCTATCTCCCCTACACCTGTTCATCAGTCACATCTGTGCCAGCGCGTTGCTCTCCGTCCAGAAACCATATCAACCTTCCTCCAAGACTGAGGAAACCGTCTTCCCTCTTTTTTTGTTTCATTCCTTTCCCATACGTATAAATCCTTCCATCTGGATGAGCGATGTGCAGGATGATTTATGCCAGTTGTGAGGACGGGCATCCAGCTTCTTAACACTGTGCAAGCTGGTTTGTGTTCAAAAGTGGATAAACCGATGCACCATTTCAGCGAGCTTTATCTTTCAAGCCCTTTAGAATTCAGCAGGTGTATAATGTGATTTTAAAAGACGCTCTGTTTTATTTTTATGCAGTTCTTATAACTTATGCAGAAATTTCCCTGTAAAAGTGCAAGAAGAAAATGGCCTCTTTTACAGAATGAACTTATTTTTAACAAGAGCGTAGGTTTGGTCTCAACATTGCTCGGGACACAACAACTTTTTAATGCTGCCAAACAAACAGTTTCTTAACATATAAGATCTGCATTTACATTTAAGTAAAAACTACACACAAGTCAACTTCAGGAAATGTACTTGTTAACAGAAAAGAGAGAAGAAAATCAAACAATATCTTTGCATCCAACATCAACATGTCTATATTCAGTAGGTCTGCCAGTAGGTGTTGAAGTTCCCCCTTTTCCCCTTAATTTCTCACACATTTAAAACTGCCATTCAAATGCTAGCATGGCTTAATTGGTTGCCTTGGAGACTCAGCCTCTGGGAGGGCACATCAGAATGATCAAATATGACTTCACTCCAAACACAGTGAGATCGAGTTCGTTCAAATATTAGCAGGGACAATTCTGTCCTCCCAAAATATTGGTAGACATGTCCCCACCGTCCATATGCAAACCTACACCCTTGATTTCTAATATGCTACAGAAGAGTGGAGGCTAGGTTCTGTATTGATTTCAGCTCCTATGCTAATGCTCGCATGTTAGCATGTTTAGCTGGCACTCATCGACATGTTTACTCATTTGAAATGAAACATTGCACATTTGCAATTTATATAAACTAGCGGCTATTTAACATTCATTTTGTCTGTAGCTAACTTAAGCGAATCCTAAATGAAACTTTGGGATGTTGTCCAGCTGATGGGCTTCCTGCTGGTGTGTCTGTACTCAGCCAAACATTTCTCGTTAGCTAGAAACGCAGGGGTGAGTCATCTCCAGTTCAATCATCAGCTAATTTGCATCACGCCATTGTTTGGAGCTGGAATTTCCCGGTTACTCAAGCACGTTATATCAATACTTTAAGCATATCAACTTAATAGTTCGGCATCATGACCCCCAGAAATTGGAGTGACTGGCTTGTAAAAAAAAAAAAAAAACAATGTTTAAGTGAGGGTGAATAAAAGTCAATTTTATACTTTACTGCTCAATAAATGAGGATTTAAGAGTTACAGTTCTCAGTAAAATCTCATTCACTTCTGATGAGCTCTTCTGGTTGGATTATTAGAAAACACTTGACTTGTCTCATGGAAAGTGAAGGTTTGTTTGCAGCAGATTTATTAGTAGAGTTTTTTTTTTCTTTTCTGTTTGCAGTGTTATATCACATAGAAGTAAGAAGCTATATATTCTTATCTGACAAGCACCTGTGTATTTGGTGTCATAAGTCTGGGCAGTAGTATAAATAACATGACAACAGCAATACCTACACAATAAATGTGTGCAGTGTTACTGTGATAGGGCTGTTTATTCTGTGTCAGATACATTATACTTATTCTTTAGATTAGACTCATGTTTCTGACTTCTCAGCCAAACAAAATGTGATTAATCATCTCCGTTAAACCTTAGTAGGGATGTTTGGAATTCATGACTTAAGTCAGATTTACAGTTTTCAATGAAATGCTTTTGGGTCCCAACACAGATGAGGCCAGCACTGACTTCAATACAATTTGAAGCTATGATATCCTGTAAGTTATACAAGTTGGATTGTATGTTAAGTTAGAAATACAGCTCATTTTACAGTTACAGTTGATATGTTAGCGCACAGGTCATTCAAAAAGAAAAGACAAATCTGTGATATCAGTAAATGGAAAAGAAAAAAGGATCCAAACATGGCGTCTGAGGTCAGGTGACCAGTCAGGAGTCGAACTGAGCAAAGGCCAGAAACAAAACTCTGGAGTCTTATTTCTCACCAAGTCAAAAGCCCATTATCGTTGTCTCTTCGCTCTGTTATGCGCCCACTCTCCCATCTTTTTGTTTGCCATTTCTGACACATCGGATTGGACATCTGAGTTAGTGGGAGAGCTGTGTGGAGCTCACATGGTCTCTGGGACTTTGAATTAGAAAAGTGAAAAGCTGTTTTTGTTTGCTGTGGGAAACAACTATTTCTTTGGATTGAGTTTGTTCTCTTTGTTTCCAATTTAAAACAAGCAAAGCAGATAAAAACTGGATCAACTTGCGAGTCCCATTTAATGCAGCTGGCAAGGAGGATGAAGGAAGAGTGCTGTTACTTATATTAACAAAAAAAATAATTAAATCTTTCTTTTTGTTATGAGTGAAGCGCTGTTTTTTTAATCTCATGTTTGTCTAACAAAAACCTGCATTTATTTTGGAACTTTATGGTTCAATCAATACTTCATTTTCCTCCTCAGGGCAGTAAAAAACGAAGTGGAAGAAAAAAACTTCAGCATTTCATCTGTAATCATAGTCAAATAATCCTTTTTACCACGAAGACAGGAGCATTCATTCCTCATGAAGATAAAACACTGATTTTAATGTGGGTCATTTTTGACTCACTTCCTGTGAAAGGGACTAGGTTCCAATGACTCATGCATCTAAGCGTTCATAGTGAGTACGCCTGTCACTGAAATTTCCTTTGTCCATGAAGAGAATTACGAGCTAAACTGCTCGTCTAACAGAATATTGTTGTGCTCGCTGATGCAGGACTTCACATAAAATGAAGAATTAAACACTCAGAGAGCCATTGTGCTCCTTTAGTTGTTGAAAATAACTGCAGAATATACATATATGTGTGTGTGTGTATGTATATATACATATATATTTATATGAATCATGATATTTGACTCAAAAACAGCTCTTTTGTGCATTATTTTAAAGGTTTTCTGTGACACATTAGTCCTGCAGCGAGTATGGAGAGAGTTACACTCACTTGCTGTCAAGATCTTGCAGTTACATTGAACATTAAATATGTGTTATCAACTGTCTAGCCTGTTGGGAATTTTCTTGCAGAGGAAGAAAAGGCCATTGGTTATGCTGCAACAAAGCTCCAAACAAACAACTCTCACATGGTGCAGCTGAGACTGTGTGTCCAGAAATATCCTGTTTTCTTTTTGAGATGGATAATTAAATTGAAACATAGAGAGTTCAACAGCCTTCGATTGAACTGACATGTTTCATCATGTAATTGTATGTCATATTAAATATCACAGGAAGAAACCTCCTTGGGGAATAATTAACCCGTAACCCCCATGTCTGACATCACACTAAGATAATGCATCAAACTTACAGTATGTGGCGTTAAAAGTTTACACTGGACTAATTTGCTTTGTGCGTTTGCTGCAATTTTGCATGCGGATTGTTACGAAAATGTCGACTTTGTGCTCGCTCACACCCTGTAATAAATGTCACTTGAAGGATATCAATTAACCAACAGGCTCTGTCACCCCCAAACTCATACAGCTCTCTATCTGTATGATATTGACCCACAACCTTTTGGAATAAATTGTTTCTTACTATGACCTGGGCCTGACTCTTGAACTGCGACGGCTCTGAACAGACTGTTTCTCTTCGAGGAGGACTCACATGCTCTAGTAGAAAAAGTAAATTTTTGTTAAACTCGATGGTGTGTTATTCAGTTTACATCAAATATTCATGTGCAGGATCTTTAAAGTTACCTTTAAGGCACTTGGACCAAAGCGTTAAACCCCCCAAAAAATGCATTTGTTGTCTTACATAATTAACAGTCATTCCGCACATGCCACTATTGGTTCCAGAGACATATGAGACACAGTCGTGCAAGTCACTCCCTATATGGACAGCTAAATGCAAATATAAATGCAAATTCATGTACAGCTCCCATTTAAGGATGATACAGGAGTAATGAAGTGTTTTCCTCTTCCTCATTCTGTTTGTCTCTTTAGATGAACTCCAGTGCAGCCCATCTGCACTGGGTTAATTAATCTTTTGGTTGCTTTGTAGGTCCAGAAGTAAAGAAAATCCATCTAAAGCATTCTGTCAAGTCTTCGTTTTACACCTGCTTGGGTGTTCCATCACTGCAAAAAAAACAAAAAAAAACATTGGTATTGTGCAACGTGCCGGCTGCTTGTATTTGCAGGGGAGAAAGGGAATGGTAATCAGAAGTTCAGGTAAACTTTGCAGAGCATACTTTAGATGGAAATGGCAAGATGCTTACATTGCTCCTTGCAGTACATGAGAATAGTCAGTCATGAGTCATAATTAAAAGAAAAACAGATTAAGCACAAAAGAAAACATATTCTAAATTGCTGTTGTTTTTGTTTTGCAAATGGCAGCAAAACAGAAGTGCCTTTTGTTTAAATTCACCAAAAACCCAAAAGACTGAACTTGGAAGTTCATAGAGCTATTTGTTGTGTCACATGTTTGTAAAAACACAACAAGACTGTGTATCAAAACTAGCATGTTCAAATCTGAACACCAAACATTGAACATTAAACCTCAGTTTTTATAGCAAACATCCGGCATCCGGATCTCGAAAATCAATTAGTCATTGAGATATTGAACTCCGAACCACATGTCAATCTCATGGTAGCACTGGAGGGAAAGCCAAGGTGTTACCATGGTGATTTATCATCTGGAGACCATAAAAGTCTCCATGTGGCAAATTACATGGCAATCCATCACATAGTTGTTGGGACCAAAGTGGTGGACCGACCGAATGACAGGTCGGCACTGCCTTTCCACTAGCCATGACGTGAACCTGGCTAAACACTCTCATCATATTTCAGCTTCTCAGGGGGGAACGATGACACAAACCCTCTCAGAAACTAATCCGAATGTGGATGGGACTTTGTCAAAATCAGCTTGAAGAGACTAACTATAGCGTGTTTTGAGATAAGCCATTCATCACGGTAAACCTTTTTTTCTTGCTGTCTTTGTGTTAGACACTGTCTCACCATGATGCACAGGGAACAGGGAGCGGTGCATTTAAGGATGACATCTGAGATCTGAAAGTCATTCAGTAGAAGAAAAGACCTACCACCTGCCAGATTTCCTGGAAAAAGAAAAAGAAAAAAAAAACCTGTTCACCAGTTGTTTAGATCTCCCTCAGACAGACGGATTGATGGAGAAATAACCTCCTTTAGGAAGGAGGATGTAATATTCCTGAAATTGAAAGCCAGTTCTGTCTCTTACTTTTTTATAAAAATACAACCACGACCAAGACGGACAAAACTTCCTGCCACTAGACTTTGAATTGGATAATCACCAGTGCAATTGTGCAGGTGAACGTTCCTGTTGGGTTCAGTGAGAAAATTAACATGGAAAACAATCTGTGACGAAAGACCTTTTATTATTGTAATGTCACGTGCATCTCTAGTTGTACCTTTGTACTGAGCCATGGATTAAAGCGCTTCAGTCTATCAATCTAGTCTTTATAGTAGATGTACATTTCATTTTGCACTAGTTTTGGTGGAAAAAGAAGAAAGCTCAGTAATTTGTTGGCCAGCATTTTGCTGTCCAAAAGACTTGTGGTCTATTCAGTTAAATTAATAGACCTCACAGTGAGAATGTCTTACAGTGCAAATGTAATCTTTTGTCTGAGGGCTCAGTCTACTACAATTTTGGACTGAATCCAGTCCTGGACTTGATTGTCTTCTTTCTTACATGTTTTTTCCTCGACTGTAAACTAAAGAAATATAGTAGAAATACCATAAATCCCAATACACAGCCCGCTCAAAAAGTGATCTGCATCTTTTTTAAAGTGTAGTCGCTGATGGTTGAAGAAGAGACTAAATGCTCCATCCATTCATCCATCTATCCATCCATCCACTTTCCTCTGCTTATCCGGGGCCAGGTCGCAGTGGCAGCAGGCTGATAAGCTTAGACCAGACATCCTTCTTCCGAGCAACTCTAATTTTCCGGCTCCTGCTGGAGAATCCTGAGGTGTTCTCTCTGAGATATACAATCTCTCCATCTTCCGTGTCTTGTCCATTCACCACTTTTCCATTTTACTAACGGAATATAAGGTGTTAAAGTAACATCCAACCATTTTTGTGACCACAAAAGGGGCAGGAAAAAAAAAATCCAAATTAAGTTACAGCATCAGATCCTTGGTACGTTAATGACTTGAGAGGCTCTTATTGTATGGCTTTTAAGTGAAACCTTACCTACTTATACATTCATCAGATACGCAGCAACATGGGAATCCCTGTGAGTTATTTTCCTCGCCCAGTTGGCCAGTATTCACTCACCAACTTCTGGATGTTTGCTGGATGTTAAAATATTCCTCAGTGACATGTCAACGTTGGCAGCGAGGGCTGTGGGAGCTCATGAGCTTAGAGAAGCCCATATTGAGAGACTCGACCATATGGACCATCAAACAGTCAGATGAAAGCTTCAAAGCGCCCGCAGACCCATGGTGTTGATTCTCAGTGGGATCAACAACCACTAGTAACCATTCATTTTCATTACATCAGATATTTTATTCTGTGTTAATATATTATGCACTTTCCAACCACGATGACATGGAATTCTGATGCAGTAAATCGCTCCGAAATTTCATTTTAAATGTCAGTGTAGGTCGCCCCTTTCTTTCCATGCGCACTGGTAGAAATGTCAAATTTAATACTGCACCAAAAACATCTTCAATGTTGTGATTTTCAGCAATCGGCAATCAAAAGAAAACCCATGTGAATTGCAAACTGTTTATTTTTTATTTTTTTGTCCCTGCGACAAACCTGTATTTTAATTTTATGAATTTCCCGATTTCATGCCCACGCTATGAATATTTAAGTTCAAAATTAGTTTAAGTGTATCCATGTGGGCATGTTGTCAAAAACAGTGGCACAACAGAAATCTAATATGAATAAGATTCAATGTGAATAAAGAAACAGCGAGGCCTCAGTGCACTCTGCATAATCCAGTAGTCCCAGAAGCTGCTCTGGGTTGAATGAGGTAAGGATCTGCATAGAGTTGTTAAATCAATTAGTCAGAGTCTGGCCTAATAATTGCAATGTAACCAGATAACTTCCAGCCCAAAGAGCTTTTCCCAGCTCTTTCTCCATCTTTCTCTTTGGCTCTGTCATACTTACAGATATATGAAAGGGGCTGACTCTCAAAAGGGAGAGGGAGGGTGGCGGGAGAGAACGACGCAGATGTGTTATTGGTGCTGGAACATCAGGGCCAGTCTGTTAGGGCTGTCTCTCTCTGTCACAGTCTCAGCCACTTTCTCTGTTATCTGTACTGAACACATGTCCACCCGTGCTATTACACACTGACTGCTAATGGAGTATAAGACTGAGGTGGACCTCCCATTCACTGTTGGCTCCACCGCTGGCTTTCTGACTCGACTGCGTTTCTCGGCCGCACGGAGACACAGAGAGAGAGAGAGAGAGAGACACAAAAATGCGTGCAAACAAGTTCTTGAAAATCACACATTTTCTATGAATTATAAATGTACCCTAGAATTTTTTTTTTTTTTCAAACATATGACAAAGTGTCCTTATTTTACTGGTGGAGAAAAAAAAAAAAAGATTACTTCCACGGAGACAGACGATGGACCGCTTTGCTAGAGGCAAAATAGCTCTAATAGAAATGGTAATGTTCTCCCTCTATCTGATCACGTTCGGTTTGAGATGCATTCTCTGGGTGGCAATTTGAGTTGTAGCGCTTTCCTATTTCCCTTCCTTTCTGTCTTTCTGGCTGCTTCTAATAACGCGGTGGGAGGCTGAGAGAGGACTGTTTAGAGGCTGACAGAAGAGCAACTCAATGAATTTCATGTCACTCTTTGATCTTTCAGGCCCTGCACACATGGTTATGCATGAACACACACACACACACACACACATGCTTGCGGGAGAGCACATTTATTGCCTCTAATCCCTTTCATGGTGCTGCTGGGGGCTAGAGCCCTGTCCCAGTATGTACTGGGCAGAGAAGTCAGATAAATACCCCAGACAGGTTGTGAGCACATAAGAGGGCTAATAGAGATAAACAGACACATTCTTATTTGCACGACTGTTTCTTTCTCTTTATGCGTCTTCGTTCTTGTACCTCCTTCGAATCCATGTTGTTGTACCGGGGAGGAAACACAAGAGAGTCATGCCAACTTCACACAACTTTCCAGCCACAACTTTACATCGTATGAGACTTGTGTCACATTAAAGTCAAAAACTAGCATCAAACTGTTTTAAATATACATCTGCGTGTTAGCTTCTCTCGATCCACAGCCCACAGTCTAGAGGGGATTTATAGCTGTGCAGTGAGGAGCTACAAAGATACCATATGAAGACTGTGATAGGTCTGATATTGGCCTCTCCTGCTTATTTGCTGATGGAGATTGTGGATAGTGTAGACTACGGTGGCCCTGAGAGCTCAACGCACTGCAACTTGACAAAACACAAACATATTGCAAAGCAAATTCAGAAAACATCTTTATCAATTTAACGACACGGAAGCGTTTCTACGGGACACTAAAAAATGATGAACCTGGCTGGGATGCCTTTGTTGTTCAATGCTTTGTGACTTTCTAAGCTAAAAGCGTTGGGCAGTAAGTGTGTGTGGGGATTAGGTTAGATGCATTGTAATACATCCATGCAAGTGAGTCCCATCGTGGTTCATCACTTTTCAGTGTCCCCTGGAAACACTTCCCTTGTCGTCTGTGCTACTTGCAGAGCGTTTGTTTGTTTGGTTGCGTTGTGAGTATTTAAGGTGTTTGTGTTTTCAAATTGATGAAGATGTTTTGTGAATTTGTTTGCGTTTTGTTTATTTGCATGTAAGTGCAGCGCGCTGAGCTCTCAGGGCCGCCGTAGAAGACAACATGAAGCAAGTTGAAGAAAGGCTCCTTAATTCTCTCCTTTTTCAAAAACACATCCAACAAAGACATTACAACTGCAAAAGCTCTGCCTGCTGCAATTGTCACTCTGTATTACAGTAAAGGAGAAAGCACAGACACATTGATTGCACAGCAGTAGTCTCCTATTCCAAGTAATGCAACAAAACCGTACCTTCCCATGTGCTCTGTGTCACAAAGAGAATTAAAGAAACAGAAAAATAAAATTACTTTAGGAAATATAATATATTATAGATATATATATGAGTGTTGACTGAAACCTGAAAAGTACATGCTGCAAGACTATTCCAGTCATTTTCAGCCATTTAAAAGCTTATTAAACCTGGTGGTGATGTTAATCAGAGACAAATTACATGAGAATAGAAATGGATTTTTAAATGAGAATAATTTCACTGAGGAGCTGTCTCTTGCTTGTTTTTTATGAGTATTGTTTAGTTTTTTGGGGCGTATTATTCATGTTGCCATTATAGTTCTTGCATATCAATTTATATTAAGGGCACTTTTCTGCCCTTTCCCGTTATGTGAGCCAAATAAACCACATGAGCATTTGTTTGTTGTTGTCTATATATTTGTTCGGATACTCTAGTTGTTTTCAACATGGTTGACAAGTTCATTGAAATCAGTCAATTGTTATCAGCTTCCTCCTGATTGGCTGCTGTTGATTGCCTGAAGGACTATTTAAGTCCCTAGAGTCAGATGCTCCGTAAGATGCACTGATGATGATGATGGTCACAATCTTTTCCCAATTTAACACCAAAAGAACAATTTTTTGTTTTGTATTTGAAAATCCTCTTATTCCTTTGTCAGTGTGTGGGCTTTTTGTCAATATGATGAGCCTCCATACAGGAGATTAAAAAAAAAAAAAGAAAGAAAAGAAAAGCTGTTTGTTTTTAGAAAGCAGCTTCATTTTGGTTGTTTTCTTGTTTGCAATCGGTTCCAGTAAACGTCTGCTAATCACCGCAAATAAAGAAGGATTTGAAGAGAATCATCATCATAGAAGATCATGCGGCATCACATCCATCACACTGTTTCAGAATTATATTTCTGTGACAGAGAGACCACAGGGGCCAATTGCACTAAACAAAAAGAAGACTTGGCGGCTGACAGTGACCAATAAGCACCACTGCACTCTCGGGCTGAACCCTGTGTCCATTTAATCTGGTGTTCCTCACTTTCTTATCACCCTGCAGTACTGGCTCAGCATGCACACAGAGATCTAGAAAACCCCATCAAGAAGTTCATGTTTTACACAAACTTTCCAATAGTTGTCAGACTTTATCAAAAGAAAAAAAAACAGAGAGAGAAAGAAGAGAGATGACTGTAGAAAAAGACAAAGAATACTG
Source organism: Seriola lalandi dorsalis (assembly GCF_002814215.2). NCBI lineage: Eukaryota > Metazoa > Chordata > Actinopteri > Carangiformes > Carangidae > Seriola > Seriola lalandi. The sequence continues at coordinate 636,722 of NW_019525475.1, read as the reverse complement.
GATCTATATGTCTTATTTGGTGGGGTCTGAGAGATAGCAAGAATTTAGTGTGAGACCAGGAAATGTGAGGAACTGGGATGAGAAAACAACCAACTACTGGGAAATAAGCCGAATAAAAGTTACAAGAATAGATGTACTATAAATACTTTCAGCTGCAGTGACCTCTAATTAGTCGACTCTGCCGGGGGAATGTGAGAGAAATGCAGCTCGGGGGTCAGAGGAAGGCCTAATCCTTCTCTACAATGAATGCACTGCCAAAAATCAATAGTAAGGCCATTGTATGAAATTTCTCAACAACTAACTATTGGTTACCTTCAGATTATCTTCAGGCAAAACAACACGGCTCATACAATATTTATTATGATGTATTATACAACGTTTTGGGCCAGACATTTGAGCTTGAGGCTGCTTTTGTTTTCTCCCTTGGTGTTAATTCATCCAGGCTGTAGCAGAGCTGTTGGCTTTTCAGACAAGCCTGAAGAGTTTTGGACATTTCAGGTTGTTTCCACCCAATGGCAGGAAATCAAATCTCACACATTATAATTAGATTCAGCAGGAAGGAAAGTAAGTTTCATAGAATTAAGTCATCAATTAGCACTCCGAAGCAAGTCCTATTATTGTTTTCAGCGATTTTAAACACATCTGGCGTTGAGCGCATTGACAGCTGATTCCAGGGACAGCTGCTGAGCCAATCAGAGCTTTGTAGGAGGCATAAAGAAAGGGGTCATTATCTTGTGGCAGGGTGAGAGGAATAGCATCAGAAACATCACCAAGACAACCATGGAGGAGATGGAGGCAGCTACACGGGTTGTTTTTAAATCATTTTACAGAAATTGCAATAAACATGTACATACATTAAAAATCAATTGAGTGACAACTTGTGTGTGAAAGTGGTCGATAGTATTGAAATATCACAGTTCCCCTTAGTGCTACAGAGCATTTTAGCATCTTTTGGCTCGTTGGTTTTTGTTTTCCTGCTCGCAACTTTACTGTTTTGGTTCAGTCTCGCTGCTTTCATCCGTAGGTTATTTGTGCTGATATAACTAAAGATAATTTGCTAAAGCTAATGGGTTGCTAGCTGTGTTATTACTGGCCAATCAATTGACATTTTTCCCACCATGAAATGTGAACAAATCAATGAGTTGTGACGTACATGTCACAAAACTATGACTCATCATCATGAAAGCATGATCAGGAAATGAAACGCATTAAAAGAAACATTTTTGAATTCAAGGTTACCAGCCTTCCTGTCACAAAACAGCTGCAAAGGATACACTTTGTTCTTCTCTGTTACCCATTTTCTGTTGCTACAAATGCAACTTGGTTGGAACAATTTTAACATGTGCCAGTGACTCAGAGAAATCTCCAGAGACAGAGGAGGAATAATTACCACTTCTATTCCTGGGTGAACAGTAAAGCGGTCGTTCAGGAATCCTCAAGTGGCCCACCAGTGCTGAGAGCCAACATGTTCAAGCTTTAAATATGATAAGGAAGCAATTGATTTGCATGATCCACTTATGATGTTCAAACTGGGTACGCTCTGAAACTCAAGTCACTTTGGGACTGAAGTGAATGCATTTCTTTCCTCTGCAGAGAAATTAATCAACCCTTTGTATCTTGTCTTTTTAAAGAAAAAGCACAGGGAAAAGAAAAGAGAGCAGTACTTTTCACTTTATCAGTTACACTGTACGTACATTGCTGTTGTAACACACACTCTAAATGGTGCTGAAGACTAAAGACAACTCAACGGATCAATTGCAGATTGATTTCTGTCTGTGGCAAGTACACTGTCTTTTCAGAGGCACGTTTCCATGAATAGAACATTTTCATCACGCTGATTAGGAGAATGAATAATAGTTCTAAAGCCTTCCATGTGATGATTGTCCCAGACAGTTGTCCTGTTTGAATAAATGAATCAGATCAAAGTTGCGTCCCTGGCGATGGGAACAGCGCATGCATCAGCCACAGACTCGCTTTCTCCTTGGGGAGGGGAAGTGGCCATTAGTCAAGAAAATGATTTGATCACTTCTGTCAATGACAGCGTAGTGAACGAGCTCGTTGCATCACTGAGCAGCGCGAGGGGCATTAGCCTCGATCACATTCGTTTTCTCGGGAGGCTTTCAAGTTTACTTTGCAGACCAAGAATAGCAGCTCTTGTCGTTGCATTAATGGCTGAAGTTTCAGTCTGGTACCTTCTGTCTTTGTATCTAAGTGTAACGCTGCATCAGTGGCTGCAGCCCACGTTAAATGTCTGAAGAGGCCCAACAGACATAAGTACACGCTTGTATTTCATTTAAAGTTTAGCCTTGAAGCTAAAAGGCCTCTCAGTTACTCTAAAAAAAAATGGTGGAATGAGCGTCTTTCTAATCAATCCCTGTTCTCTTTGGTTTTTGTTGCAGTTGCCTACATTTTTTTTTCCCACCGACCAGATGCTTCATTCTGGTTTTCCAAAGCCTGTTTTGAAAATGAAAACTCCATGTGCGGCACAGCACCAAACACCAACTGAGGCGGCGTTAAAAAATTCAGAGCACTGCCACCACCCCGCTCTCACAGCATTCAGAGCTCGATCGTTTCTCTGAGTGAAAAGTCAGAATCATTTTAAAAATGCATCCTTGTTGGTTCGAGGAAGCTGTGGTGAAATGGAATAGCTGTGGTTTGGTTTTCATCCAGCATGAGAATTTTTGACCTTTGCCTTCTCCAACATAAGCTGTGCATGCAGCAGCTTTTGCAGAATGCCGCCCCCCCTTGCTGCGTGGACACGTGGCAGGACACGTTGAAATCTGAGCAGTTACGGGAAAAAACACTTCCTCGTTCTCTTGCCAGACATTAGATATCTGTATCATATCTGTGCGTTAAATATGAAGCTAGCACTAGGAAACCGTTAGCTTAGTGTGAAGAAGCTAAACTAAAGTGTTTGTATGGGCATAGGCATATTTTGTTACTTTAGCCAAGCTAGCTTTCCCCCCCTCTGTTTTCAATCTTTGTGCTAAGCTAAGCTAACCTAGCTATATATGAGGGTGGTACCAATCTTCTTGTCTCACTACCTTCCCCTCTAAAGCTCACTAATTAGCACATTATATATAATTTGTTTCCACACAAAAACTGAAGTGTGAAAAGACAAGACAAGCTAACTGTTACCTTGCTGTAGGCTCGTATTTAACGGTCAGATCTGAGTGGAATTTAGGTTAAGCAGCGTCCTGGGTTTGAATGCTGTCTCTCCCACTGCCCTTATCCCATCATAATGAAGCCAAAAATGACTTAAAAAATATATGTGGCCTCAAACCTCAATCTGACTCTCTGCAAAAATAAAAAGGTAATAAGCATATTTCTCAAAATATCACACTATTCCATTATTCCAAAGGCTTCCACACCTTTTTAAATGGTTGATCTTTCTTCGGGAGAGATGAGTCAACAAATGATTAGTTTCCCATGTAGTCAGGCAGATGACCACGAATTAACTCGGCTGTGAATTCCCCCGCAAGCTGTCGTCATTCGTGTGTCACATCGCTGCTCAGGATGCGGAAGTTGACCTTCTCATCAAGACGGAGGCACACAATAAAGGACAAGAAATTGGTGTACCATTAACACGGCCCGGCCTCTACGGGCTCCAAATCAATAGGGGGAATATGCTTTTATGATAGAGCCCCGGATGATTTACTGTCCCCATAAATGTGCTTTCAGTGATATTGCAGAGCTCAAAGGAATTTAGCGCAGCATATATTCCAAATGAATTGTCTATCAGAAAAAATCACTTAACCCCCGTGAGGGTTTGAACTGCGATAAAGGCCTGGCTGGTGTGTGCAGGGGATGAGGCATCTATCAAAGCGTTCGGACATTTGCTCATTGGTGAAACAGACTCATTGTCACATAATTCACAATTTAAAACAAATGTATTACAACCACAAATCTTTGTGGCGACAGTTTTATTTAAATTATGTTCTGCTGATAAAAAGGTATTAAATATTAATATAACATAATAAATTAAGTAATGATTTCCCTCTTTCTCTTGTGCACATGCCAGCAACAGAAAATCAAGGTAGAGAGATGTATAAAGGCGAGACTGTAATAGCTAATGATGTATGCCATTAAATATAGGAACACAGATGAACCATTAGCACCTTTTTGCCACTAAACTTTATTGTCTAATCCTCAATCTCCCTCCGGCTCTGTAGTTTCAAAAGTTTATGAAGTGTGGTGCGATGCAGTCTGACCCCGACTGAACTCATGGCAGCCGACCATTAAAGCAGGCGCTCCACTCTTCCCCCTCTTTCATCTCTCACCTATCTCTCCTGCAGCCCAGTCGGAGATTATCACCGCATGCGAGGGGCACCGGAACATAAACCCGCACAGCAGAGTATGATATTAACAGTCAGTCCAGCTTCTCTGGTCCAGGAAGAACACTCTCCTCGTCTTTCCTCCCCCTCCCCCCTCCCTCTGCCCCTGTCTGTAGCGCAGCATGTAACCAGCCTCCCTCTGCGGGACCTGCATACAGGCAGGAAGGAGATTTGGGCGGTCGGGACTCTGTGTTTTCTCCCTCAATGAGAACATGACTAAGAATAATAGCGCTCAGTGATGCGTTGCGGCTGTCTGCACTGTTGTGCACAACAACATTGATTAGATTACTTCTCTGACTAATGGCCACTTCCCCTCCCTTAGAGGAGAAAGTGAATCTCTATCTGATAGTCAGTCTTCCATTCAGCCCTGGCTCTTTCCACCACTTCTTTATCTACAGTGCATCCATCTTAGCTGACTCGGAAAAGGGGAAATCATTAAAAGTTTATTTGATATCCCCATTTTTTTTTTTGGAGCAAAAAATATATATGAGCATATATGAGCATATACAAGCAGCAGTGTCCAGGTGCCTGAGGAGGACGCACACACACGTGAATCAGCATCAACATTATCTATGCAGTTGAGGACTGAGTGTAGAATACAGTGCTGTGTTTGCCCTTTTCCATAATGATTTTAAATGCTCACATGAGATCAGTATTCCCATCAGTCTGAGCAGCTTCACTCTCCTTTTTTCGCCCTAACCTTCATTCTTCATTCCTGAGTTTCTCTTCGCCTCGCCGTAACCCTGACCATATTCCCATGGGCGCCTTCTAAAACTTGTAGTTAGCTCTTCAATTGCAATTCCTCGCCTTACTCAAATACCACAACTGCTGAATTTTAACAGCATGCATAAACAAACCTTGAAAAACTGTACAGTATTGAACAGAGGGAGAAGATGAGATGGAAGAGGCTGAAGATTGAGGTCCAACACTTAGCTCCAATTTCAGTGACGATTGCAGACTGGTGGATATCTAAACTCTAACCTTGAATTCTATCGCTGTGTCTCAAATCAGATATTTCATTCGGTACACACACACACACACACACACACACACACACACGTAGTACACTGTGTAGTTTCGACAGGGTAGATGCCGTTGTGCAATCACTGTAAATAACGATCGCAACATGTGGCGGTAATTGTCGCCCGCCTGCCAGCTGCTTAACTCGCTTGGTATAAATTGGACATTTTATTTTCCTGTGTGTGGCTCCTGTGTCATTCGACCAGGAAATGAAGCTGCTGTCGGGGGCAATGATGTGTCCTTCTTCCTCTGTCGCTGTTTTCACAAGTTTGAAAATACATTGGTGGTCCCTCCCCTCCCGCTGCGTAGCCATGATGGCAACCAGGTTGAGGGTACAGTCAGCTTTTTTCTTAAGTGCACTACACGTTGCCATATTTGTCAATGTGAGCGCACTTATACTCTCAAAATAGCAAGAGCTTAGAGCCATGCTCACAACTCTGTGATGCTAATGTTAGCATGCTAACATGCTCCCATTGCCAATGCCAATCTTGCAGATATGTTTAACCAAAGGCTCGCTACCTTTTGATGTGTGAAAAAACCGGGACACTCTCTCCAGATGAAAAGTGAAGGAGTGAACAAAGTAATTACAATTCATCTTGAAGATTTCACTCAAAAGCACAAAAGTCAACCTCACGGTGGCGCTAGCAGTGAAGGTCAGGTGATCGCCAACGTCATTAGGAAGCGTTGTTTGGGAACACTGAATGTCTGTGTTGGTGGCGATGATAAGTTGGGAGATCACCAAAATCCTTGGGATTCAACTGCAGGAAATCATGTAATTTTGACAGTACCCGCCCCTCTGATGGTGCACACATTGCTAATTGACTGGAACAGTTTTGAAGCCATGTACTGTCTGGGAGTCAACAACATTTGGTAATTACAAGAGGATGTGTATCCTAATTGTTACACACATAAAGCATACACAGTCAGGACATTTAGCCCCCACGGAGGAGGAATTTGTCTCCTCCCCCCCTTACAGATTACTTCCTATTTGTCTGTTCCCCCCTCTGTAATCCCAGTCGTCGCTCTCTCGCAGCTCACATGGACAAATAAGCATTACAGTGTTGACACGCACAACAACTTTGTTCAAACACAACCGCACAAGCAGATGGATGCTTCTTCTTCTCTGCAAAACGATGCGGTTTTAATCAGAAAACAAGTTGATGTGATCAATGAGGCGTGATGGCAGGTTGCCGCCAAAATCTGGGCGGGCCATTGATCAAAATTAGATCAGGTATTGTCGGGCTCGAGGCCTGGTTTGGATTTGAAACACTCCCCCCTTCGCAATCATATCTTATTACACTCGTCTAGGGTTCTAATTTTCACTCCATTATGAATGAGTTGGTTGTTTGATGAGAGACATCTGTCTCAGCTACAGTGCATTATCACCAGCAGTCTGTTGGTAGAATGGACAGAGAGCGTCGGCTTGGCAGGAAATATACAGGGAAATGGCCTGCGAAAATGAACCCGTGTACTGTACATGAGTCTATCTGACCGCCATCTGCCATAGCCCGGAATTGCTGGCTCTGTGTGTGTGTGTGTGTGAGTGTGTGTGTGTACATTTCCGTGTAAATGTTTGGTGTCTCCATCTGATGTTTGCTCAGTTAATCAATAGTGGTGATGCTGTACTCAGATGACATATAGTCCAGGCGTCCCTATCTCCTCACCCTAATCAGATTAACACTGAATACCATCTATGTACACAGCGGCCTCCTGGCCAGGATTTGGAGCTCTGCGATGCTGCCAGCGTCGCCACAGACTGAGAGCAGGAACACTAGTCTGAAAATTGCAGGTCTTTTGGGAGCTTTGTCAAAATAACACCAGATTTTGTTGATAAGAAAGCAATTACAGCACTTTTTTTTTCCTTTTTTTTTTTTTTCTCCTCTTCTTCTTTCCCAACGTTCAAATCTTGTTTCGTGCAAGTCAAACAAACGAGCGGCGGTCGAGATTACAAGCCTCCAGAATGCAGGTGCATGGTATCTCACAGGAACTTGACTCGAGAAATTCATAATCGAGCAGCGGAGATTATATTCAAACTGGCAAACAGCTGAATGCAAACATTAGCTGCAATCATGAAAGCCATTTCTTGGGTGATTTCTATCAGCGAGAGCCAATTCCGCACAGGGTAGTGGCATCAGCATGGAGCGGTTTGTTTTTGTTTTTTTGTTTTTTTTCAAAAGTGTAAGAGAAAACACTTACACTCGTCCACATTTGGAATTGTTTCATATTTCTATTCCTACCTCCTCATCCATATAATACCATTCTCTCATAATCAGTTGAGGATTTAATTTCACAGGAAGAATTCAAAAACAAATAGTTCCGGCAGCCATTCACTGTATTCATCCATCTCCTTCTTATTGAAAATCATTCTGCGATGCCTCCCTGCTCTCCTTAAATCTATTTAATTTACTGAACTGGTTCTTCAGACCTTTTTCTTTTTCCAATTCTTACCCTGTATATTAGTCGTGTTCATTTTGAGAGGAAACAATATCAAATCAATCAAAGTTCTGCCAGCCTCAGCCTCTTCACCTTGATGTGATTTTAGCTGTCGTCGTCTCCCTGATTGGCCGGGATCTCCTCAGACGCCAGTGGAGTGGAAACAGATCCTGTCGACAGGGGGACAAAGGTAAACACAGGCGGGTGTCGAATCAAATGAAAAGAGGCGACCAGCGCACAATCACAGAGTCATTACAATGCCGGCCAGCCCCTTGAAGAAGTGGAAACATGCACAGTCTGTTTTTCTTTTGTCAAGAGCTCTCAGCAATCCCATTGACCCCTGCCTCTGTGTGTGAGATGATTTTTTCATGTCTGTCTTGAGACTAGCAGTAAAAATGGATTTCACGAGCTGTAACCTTATAGTTGAGTGAATTGAAACCGCAGTGTGAACGCCAATACATATGGAATTTATAATGATAATATTTTTTATGTGTAATTATATCACATTCACTATTTTCACCATACAGCCTTTAAATCACATGACTGTGATGCATTTGCTCCAAAAGCCCCCCCC